>NW_024468938.1:1916670-2438430 GCF_010015615.1 Cucurbitaria berberidis CBS 394.84
GGGCTATTTATATATATATCTATATATTTTATATTTTTTTAGTATATAATATATATAAATATATATAAATAAATTAGTAATTTTTTTATTTTATTTAAATTACTATTTAGTAACTAGTAATTACTAATTATTACTATTTAGTAATTACTAAATAGTAATTACTATTTTTTTTTAGTAATTACTAATTAGTAATTTACTAATTTTAGTATTTAGTAATTACTAAATAGTAATTACTAAGTAAGAACTATTTAGTAAATTAGCCCTACCCTGCTTTGCGGCATCTTACAGCGAATGTTCCGGGATGAAGATGTCTTGCTACTGGTGCCCCAGACTCCCTTCTCCGTCGGACTGCGCATCTTTGTCACAATCATGGACCGCTTCGCACGGTTGTTAATAACAACAACAGTGTTCTAAGACCACAGGGTGCGTCTTGCACTGAGCTAATCCAATCCATGGCTGCGCGGAAGACGGAATCGTCCAGGACAGGGCAGGGTGCACGGCCTGGCGGCTTGAGAAGGGAACCAGACAAGCAAGTCAGCGGCCTGCTTTTTAGTTCACTGTACCCCGGCCTCAAATGGCAGACGTTTTGATGAATGAACCCTCAGGCTGTCCGTTCCTGGCACCCAGCATTGCTTCTGCTTCCGATCCAGCCAGATGGCTTCAGTCCAGGGCTAATCCAGACAACCACCACCTCTGACGGCTGCTGCTGCGGCTGCTGTGCTCCATCCTGAACGTTGGCCGGTTTCAGACTGGCCTTGCGCCTGCGAGCCCTCGTCGTCAGCAGCCGTGTGCGCCACATCCACCTTGCTCTGCCGTGGGACTTGGACGTGTCGAGACTCTATCGCATTTTACACCAGCTGGGTTGGCGGTGCTAGCAAGGGCCAACACCCGCGCCGAACCCAGCGTGCATTAACCTCGACTACTTACTCGACCTGCACCTTTTGGATCGACCTCATGTACCACCCGCGCGTTTCTATAACCTTTTCAAGTCCCCGTCCCGTACCTGAGCTGAGGACCCTGCGCCAGAGCCATTATCAAACTCAGGGCGATCGGCCTCGCACCCCTGCAGCCCTGGATCTTGAATGACGTTGATCAAGCATATCGTCACCCACAACCACAGACGACCGCGACTCAACCACTGTGTCTTTCCTTCACAGTAGTCGGTCCCATCATGTCTGGATATTATCCGTCGCGCCAGAACGTCCCGCCGCAGTACTACAATATCGATCCCAACGCGGTTCCCACTCCCAACAGTCTGCATGCCCCACCAACTACAATTCCACATGGCTCCTACGCTCCAGCACTGCAAGACAACCCATTCCACCCTGGAGCCCCTGGACCTTTTGTGCAATATAGCGAGCCTCTCATTCACCCAACCTATGTCGATCAGTTCGAGGACGTGCCTGGGCCGATAGGATCAGCGCAAGGTGGGAACAACACCCGCCCACGAAGACGACCAGCTCCTGGCGAGCAAGTGAAGCATCGTAGAACCCGGAGCGGCTGCTTTACGTGCAGGCAACGGAGAGTCAAGGTGATTGCCGAATACTTTCGGTCAGACATGGACACAGCTGATTGCATAACAGTGCGACGAAAATCACCCCGTGTGCGTGAGTGAGTAACAGGTCTTACGCCCTGAACTTTGGCAACATCTAACATCTTTGGTTATAGGGTGCCGCAAAGGGAATCGAGAGTGCATCTACCCAGATGCACAGTCTAGTCAGAAGTCGACTCGCAGTGGGTTAAAGTCAGGCAAGTCTTCGTCCGCGGAAGGAACATCGTCGCCCGAGGATCATGATGAAGATGGAAAGGGGTATCTGCCTGCTATTTTCGATGATGACGACGATCATGAGGAGGATGAGGACGACGACGACGACGACATTGGTTTCGATGAGGATTTCTTGTCCAAGAGCCAAGAACTCCAAGATTCTTCGCACACACCAGGGTCAATCCTAGATCAGAGCACATCGCCCTCTACCGAGGCTTCCTCCGTAGTTCCACCGACAGGACGACCGCCACTCTCGCGCAAAGGTAGCGCGCAAGCTACCAAGGCCGGTCCCGCGACGAAGGCTACCTCTGCAATGGCCCGAGATCTCCACTTCTACTTGAACTACTTCCAGCACCACATGACGATTCATCACTATTCGCTAAAGAGCGATACCTACAATTTCCTTAAAGGCGATCTCTTATCTCGCGCAATGAAGTTTGAACCTCTCAAATACGCAGTAGCAGGCTACGCTGCATACTTTCACACAATCTCGCAGCCGAACGGCCGTATCTCAACTTTTCTCCAATTCTACAATGAATCAGTCTCCCGACTACGAGTATACATTACGAAGAACAAGAAACAAGGACTTGCGACTTTCTTGACCATACTTCAGCTCGCAAGCATCGAAGTGAGGACGTCCTAAGGGTTCATGTCTTCATGCGCTAATCTTTTGTTTCAGGAGATGCTCGGTGATTGGGTCAATCTTATGGGCCACCAGAAAGCTGCCTTTGAAATGCTCACTCGCCTTTACACGCCGGAAAGCATCACGCAATCGGAATTTCTCCTCAAGGTTCTCCTTTGGTATATTCGTTTCGACTTGTTCGTCGGCTTTCAGTCGGGCGGAGAAGCTGTGCTTGGTCGAGAGTGGTACGAAGCAGTACATACTTCTTACGCGTCAAAAGTGCGCGAGGACCCCGAAGACCTAAGCATGAAGTATGAGGAGCGTTTTGCTTACTCGCGGCTGCTGGCAAAAGATTCAAACGACCTTTTTGCAAGAACCGGAAAAGGACTTGTCAGTCCTCAAGACTTCATGGCACAGCTACCACTACTAAAAGAGAAGCTGGAAAATCTAGAAAAGAACATATGCACGGAACTTCTGGACCCCAGCCACAAGGTCAAAAACCTTCCAGGAGAGTATAACCCGAATGACATTGTCAATCCTCACGAGGAGAACGTCATTTGGGGCGGTCCCTTGTGGACAACGAATTTCCTTTGCCTCGATATGTGGGGGATTGTGTTCATGTACCACGTCTCGGCAGCAATGGCCTTAAAACAACCCTTTGATCCAGAGATCACCAAGACAGCGTACAGAGCAGTGCAGCTCTTCGAAGCGATGTGCGCATATCCCGACGCACCGCAAGGAACAATTGTTGAGGCGCACGTCAGTTTTGCTATCGCAATTTTGTTCTTGCCAAAAGACCCAAAAACTGTACAATGGGTCCGTCGCACTTTTGCCAAGATTGAAGCATCGGGGTAAGTTGTGCCTTCAAATCTCACATCATCAATGTGGGGTCAGCATGCGCTCGAAAATGCTAACATTCGCATACAGGTACATTTATTCAGACGTCCTTCGAAACCGTATGCTCGAATCAATGGGTGCCGGCCCGTCCGACTGGTGGCTACCCGACGACGAAGCGTGTCCGCCCATCATCCGCTCGATCAAAGACTTCATCAAGGACCGCACCATGGCACCCAAGGATCAGGTATCGGATGACCTACGCGAAATGAGAGGCATCTTCAGCTCTATGACCATTTCCGACTCTCCAAATTCAGACGGCATGACCATCACAAGCGCAGACACAATTGGCGCGGGCGTATCTGGAATGGACATGTATGGCTCTCCGGAGTGGGCGTCGGGATACGGTAGCGATCGCAAGTCATCGATCGCAGAGGCATACGGATCGAGCTCGCAGTATTCCGTGCAGTAAATCATGGAGGAAATGAGATGACGGGTCAGCGATCTCCCGTCGTTCAACAGGATTACACGTACGGTGCGCCCGCTTCCCCGGATGGCGGATGCGTGCAGCTCCTGACTTCGCCCCCTAAAATCCTCTATTCATCCCCACTGTGCTCAAGCCGCCGTTACAGATGCGCTTCCGAGAGGCGTTCGGTGACACGTTGATCGACAGATCTAGAACCGCTCGCTACGTGCGCACGTCTGGGACACAACAGCCATCTGTGTGCAACGCTCCTGCAGCGCTTTTGGACGAAATAGGAAAGTGTGAGCGAGAAGTTCCCGCCATGTGGTGGGACATGCGTTGTGCTTCTGCACCTTAGTTTCAACGTCTGGTCAAGGCAGACTGCTGGCGTCGAATCGATCTCGGGCACAGCGGCAAGGGCGATGCGCGCACATCGGAATGCAAACTCTATAGATGATGACGGACTATGATCGGGTCAGGCATACATGATACGGAAAAAAGATGGAATACCCGAGGACAGGATATGGTTGCGGTGCTTGGTAGTCTATATTCAACACTTACGACGCCGCGTAGAAGTAGACGAGGAGACGATGTGCGACCTAGTACGAAAAATTGATCTTCATATTTGACTCAACGGGGTCCTCTATTCACGATGTACGCATGGAGCAGTAGGCAACATACTTAACACGATATCTATCATACTTCACCGCCTCGTTGGCACGGCGTTGTTACACATATCGTTGGGCAGCAACGCAGTAAATTTCATCTCCCCTTCTCGTCTGAAGACAACAGGGCTACCCATCACTTGTGTGCGACAACCGCTACATTAGCTGATTTCATCACGTATAGCAGTCATGAACGAGGGCAAAATATGCCCGATGACAACAATAGTACCTTAGTCCACCCATGAACTTTTTGGATTTTCTTTCGTGAACGCAGCTGACGGTGCAGCGAACTGCTGTGGGTTCGAAACGTAGTTGAGAGCGATGTTTCAAACCTCTCTGACAGCTTGTTCGCTGTGAAGTGTTTGTTAGGCATGGTGGTGTCAATGTAGTGGAGTTGTGAACTAGGACGCACGCGCCTTCAACGTGGAGCGCGACAGTCATTGTCGTTGGATTCGAATGGAAGGGAATTACGTCTAGCGCACGTTTCAGGCTTGCGGGCGTAGAAGCGGAAATCCAGAATAGAAATCGATTATTCTGTTCATTGCAAAATACTAATGTTGGTGGACAAGTCGTGGCGGCGGCGACAGGGACTCGTGCGGCGCCCAAAGCAGCTAGCGCGATGCTGGGATGTTGCGCATGGAGGTTCAACCAGCAAGTTCAAGACAACACGACGCCAAACCCTCGTCTGCTCTATACAAACAATAAAGACGAATATCTCCACCAGCGACAATGGACAACCTCGGAAAGATCTCAGCCTTTGGAAAGAACATCTCGTACGCCTGCTCCTGCGCTCGGCTCCTCGAGCTGCGCGATGCTGGGTAATAGCTCGAGATATGCTGACTAGGCTTCCCTTACCAGTGCTTCTTTCACGCCATGGGCCGCCAGGACGCAGCAGTTTGTCAAGGAGCAGGTTGGCCAGGTCGACGATAAGGTACGCTTGCCCCAGCCTTGGGTCGTGGATGCATTCAAGGGCACGCACACGCTTCCGGGGAACCGCTGTTGAAAGCGACGCTGACGCAATTCATGGCAGACCCAACTCCCCCCGGACTATATTGAGCTTGAGAAGCGCGTCGATGCGTTGAAGAAGGTGCACACGACCATGCTCCAGGTCACGTACGGCTCTCGGCCCCCGTCTCGTCTAACCCCAACTCCCGCTGATATGCTCCCTTCTCTAGCTCGCAATACTCCAACGAAGCCTACGACTACCCGGCCAACCTCCGCGAGTCCTTCAACGATCTCGGCCGCACCGTCTCCGAGAAAGTCCACCTCCTCTCGAGCGCCACCTCCCCCGCCGAAGCCCAGGCTGCCCTCACTGCGCCGCCCTCGGCGAAGCCGCAGCCCAAGACCTTCAGCCATGCCGTTGCCCGCGCCGCGGTCAACGCCTCGCACATGCTCACATCCGAGCAAACCAGCTCTAGCGAGGATCCGCTTGCGACAGGTCTCGAGAAATACGCCATCGCCAGCGAGAAGGTCGGCGAGGCTCGCCTTGCACAGGATGCGCAGATTCAGTCTAGGTTTCTGGCGGGCTGGAGCACAACGCTGAATACTAACATCCAGTTTGCGACGCGTGCGCGCAAGGCCGTGGAGAATGCGCGCTTGAGCCTCGATGCGACCAAGGCCAGTGCAAAGGGACCTGCGTTTACCCTGCCTGGTCAGACCGGAAGGAAGGACGGTGTCGAAGAGGATCTGAGTGAAGAGGCGAGGGCGAAGATTGAGCAGGCCGAGGATGAGTTTGTGGGACAGACGGAGGAAGCTGTTGGGGTCATGAAGAATGTGCGCGAAACCCCCGTCAACCCTACGACACTTTATAAAGAGAGGAGTGAGTATAGGAAGGCTAACATTCACGCAAGGTCCTTGATACCCCCGAACCCCTCCGCAACCTTGCCGACCTCATCGCCGCCCAACTCGAATACCACAAGAAGGCATACGAGATTCTGTCGGAGCTGGCGCCCGTCGTTGACCAGCTGCAAGTCGAACAGGAGGTGCGTAGACATCAGTCCTCTGGTTTCTAGTCTGCTGCATATGCCTTTACATCCCTTACTCGCTTGCTTGCTTCCTTGCTTTACTACGCTGCGCTCTGTCTGATGCAAGTTTATAGCAAAAATATCGAAACCCCAACTGATGCGTTGTTCGTTATTAGGCAAGCTACCGTAAGGCTCGCGAGGAGCTCTAGATTGACAAAGGATTGTGGTGGATAGACCATTGAGGATCAGGATTGGATAGGCAAGTTGGGAAAAGGATGAGGCTTTCAGCCTGTCCTGCTAGAAAGAACAATGCTTCGTGCAGTTCGGGACATTCGCGTCTCTGGGGTGTCCCTGCGTCACTTATGAACTAGGTCTATTCCTCTTCTGTGTAAGTCTAAGATAGAATGACCAGCTTATTCCCTTTCGCCGCTTTCCTTCACCAACACTTCCGTCCCTGAGCTCATAGAGCAAGACCCGATCATGCTCTTCTCACCAGACTGGCCCAAAATCACTGAAACACACCGCTCTCATCCCTGAACTGGGCAGCCTGCTTTGCAGCAAATTCCTCCATACTCTTCCTCGTCTCACCCTCTTTCTCTGCGGGAATGAACTTGCGCATCACGTCAAGGACGTATTGCTCCGGCACGCCCATATCCACCGCATCCGCAATGCCCCGGTTCATACGGTAGATGTATTCTTTCCGCGGCGAATCGGGTACCGTGCGCTCGCGGTCGATGTAAACCAGCATGTCGCGCGTGTATGTAGGAGGCCTTTCTGTATCGACTTTGCCATTCGTTGACGCAGACCAAAGGTCGCATGGGAGTAGTTCTTTAGTGTAGGCGATTGGTACGCCTTCGTTCTTGTCGAGGCGGCGTTCATCTTCTTCTTTTAGGGAGTATACTAGGCCGAAGACTACGTCGTCGTACTTCCCGTCGTTGCTGCTGTCATGCTGGTCTTGTTGCTTGCCGTCTTGTGGCACTTCCACGACGTTGGCGTAGCCCCGGTCGTTGATGATCCATTGGTAGTTTCTTAATCGCGCGACGCCTAGGTATTGGGATGTGGGACATCGAGTGCGCATTTGGTGGAGCCAGAGGTTTGAGCCGTAGCCAAAGTAGATTGTTGGTTTGACTGTCTGGGAGGTTTTGGCCATGTTGATATTCGTAGTGGTAGTTGAGTAAAGAAATTGCCTTGGAAGATGTTCTATCGCGCACTTGTGCTGGCCAGAAGTTGCAGTGAACTACCCGAAGGAAAGTGGGATGTGAGATAGAAATAGAGCTGAGATGGTTCCAAGGCAATACTTGGAATAAAAGTAGATGGGCGCCTTCTGATCGCACGTTAGCCAGCTTTCCTACTTTCATCTGCTAGTTATTTTGCTCACAATGCTCAAAATCTACGTGGGGATGTCTTTCAAGGTGACTCGGATACAACGTGGAGGGCGGGTACTAAGCTTGAAGTGGAAGTGACGTGCTGGAATTAGCTTATGTCATCCATATCTCACGCTTCGCGACCGAATTTTGAAAGTGATACATCTCGTCTTACTACTACACTCATTCCTGTTCCTATCATTTCGAGCGACCAACTGTCGCGAATCGCAAGTCTACTGTTGTCAAGAGTTCTTCGCAATCAGGTCAGGTTCGGAGATCAAGAAGCGTATGTGCAGTCATTGGTTGCCCGGAAAAATATCAACAGTGTAGATACATAGTTACACAACCCATCGCAACATGCCATACTCCCACCATACCCATTCGGGCCAATTTTGCGGTCATGCAAAGGATAGTCTAGAGGATGTGGTTCAGGCAGCTATTGCAAAAGGCTTCCATACCTTTGCGCTGACGGAGCATATCCCCAGACCGTACGAGGACTTCTACCCTGAGGAAGCCGACTCTCACACCGAAGAGACCCTTGCCAAGCTGTTCGACGACTTCATCATTGAAGCGCATCGGATGAGGAATGTATACTCCACCAAGATCCAGATCTTGATCGGCTTCGAGTCCGAATACATTCGACCGTCTACTTTGCAGCTCGTTCAGGACATCCTCCGCAAGTATACGTTCGATTTCTTCATGGGCTCTGTCCATCATATGCACACAATACCCATCGACTTTGACCGTACAATGTACGAACAAGCTCGAGATAAGTCAGGTGGGGCGGATGAGACGCTGTTCGAGGACTACTTCGATTCGCAATACGAGATGCTACAAGCGCTCAGACCACCCATCGTTGGACACTTTGACCTTATCCGCCTTTTGAGTGATCATCGCGACGCCGAGTTCAAAGATATGTCCGGCGTGTGGCAAAGGATATCGCGCAATCTGCAATACGTTGCCTCTTACGGCGGTCTCCTAGAGCTCAATTCGTCGGGTCTGCGGAAAGGCTTGGCTGAGCCGTATCCATGTCTGCCCATCTGTCAGGTCTGTCACACCGCCACAAGCCCTGCTCAACGTTTTGCCCGCTGACGTAAGATGTAGATGTTCTTGAAATTGAACGGTGGCTTTGTTATGTCTGACGACAGTCATGGGATTGATCAGATAGGTACCAACTATACGCGCTTATTGGCCTTCATACAAAAAGCAGGAATCGAAAAGATGCATTATGCTGACCCGGGTGGGATACGGAAGGACAGCCGGTTCCCCAGCGTAGGTTTTTCCGCTATCTCCGTAACCGATCTGGCGCAGTTGCCATTCTGGACAAGCCTCCAATGAGGGTTTCAATAGCTCTTTCATTCGATAGCTGACATCTTCTGTCGTATTTGAGTTGTGCTACTGATCGATTTGGAAGGATGAGAGTGGCCAATCTGACCAAGATGTTGACTACAATATTCTCCGATGTAGACTACCAGCCTAGTTGACAAAATTAACCGCGTATGTTCACGATGCCGCACTTCAGATGCGTAGATTGCTCATAATTACCTTATTACACTTTTCAGGCGATGCAAGCCCAACCACTTCGACCAATACGGCAAGCAGGGAGGTCCCCAAACCATGCTCCTGGGCTCCCAGTTCTCTGCACAGGGCCCACGATCGCCTATTATCGGTTGTGGTTAGGAGGGGAAGCGAATGGCTAAAAGCAAGGTTCTTGGCCTGAGCGCACGTGTGGTGCCAACGGTATCTACTCCGTCTCCGCTACACTTGCAAGACTTGTCCCGGGTCAGACAATTATACAATTACCGCGAGAAGCACGATAGCCCGTAATTCCCCATTTGTGCTCTTCGCAACGCCGCTTGCAAACCGATTGCGCTTCAAAGTGGGTCCTGGTCTAGTACGGAAGCCGGGTGTGGTGCCGCTCCAGCTCTGATTGGCATGCGATATTGGACTTGGATGAAAAAAAGGCCGGATCCTTGGACCGCAACCTACACAATGGCTAGCGGGCGTTGACCGAACTGAGTTCTCGAGGGTAGCGCGGTCCAAAGCCAATATCAACTAACCGGACCGTCCTCGGACTCGTTGAATCGTTTCGTGTTTTTTCATAGGAGAACAGTGTAACACCGGTCATTGTTCGAATATCGGCAACTGCGGCTCTGAGACTGCACCTAACTCTGCTCATGAAGAGATTCGTCTTTTATGTGTACTAAAGTTTGATCTTTGTACCACAGATCTGAATATACCATTTCTGTTAGGGTGCCACTCGGATGTTGAGGACAACAAGTGGAGTAGATCAGGAATAATAGCGTACCCCTCCATAAGCACCACCATCAGCCAGGCCACGCGGGCTGAAAGAATTGCCATATGCGGATGCACGGAAGGGTCTATGTGATGGTGTCCGGCACGGACTGCGATGTCATTCGACAGGATGGGGCTGCAGTGGCGCTTAGGGGCGTTGCTTGACATCTTCTCCTGGTGCGGCCACCTATAGTGAGGAAAAGCCATCCCGACGGCTTAGTTACGCATCGCCTTCCTAGAAGCGGGCTTTAAAGTTTTGAGGAGAGCGCCACGAATCCATGGTGCTGATGGCGGGCCTGTGGTGAGTATAGCTGCGTCTCGTGAGCTTGACCTTGTACCTGGGTACCTTTGTTCCCCACTACGTCCACCCCACCTGGCTTCGACTTGACCGACAGTATCTCCGCAATCAGAAAGTTGGTCACCCCCGCGGGAAAAAAAATTCAGGCTTGAGGCCAGTATGAGCTAGGCTGGTCAGGTCACACAAGCCTAATTGGCGTTGTGAGGTTGACATGTCGCTCGGTAGTCGCGGGAAAGTTTGGTACGGGTACAGCCTTCCAATCCCTAGCATGGCAATGGTGGAGCTCCAATCGCGTGTCAGCTGGGATGTTGCACATGACGGGGGTGTTCGAAGGGCCAGACCAACAAAGTTACTTCTGACGTTAAAACGGCTTGAGCATGGGGAGGATTCCCCGGGAGACAACCGCTCCCAACAGCACCCGTGGTTCGTAGACCGCAATTGCCTTGCAGCAAATGCTGCGGAGCAGCGGCGTATGCGAGGGGGCTAAAAAAAACCCGTCTGATGCAATTATTGAACAAGCCAATCTGTCGCACAGCTTTTCTGCGGCTGCGGGAACAGGAGCCTTCAATGTCTAAGC
This sequence comes from Cucurbitaria berberidis CBS 394.84, assembly GCF_010015615.1. Lineage (NCBI taxonomy): Eukaryota > Fungi > Ascomycota > Dothideomycetes > Pleosporales > Cucurbitariaceae > Cucurbitaria > Cucurbitaria berberidis. Next base: position 1,927,518 of record NW_024468938.1, read on the forward strand.
TTTCAGCCATAGTACCTAGGAAGCCTCCTGCTCCAGCCCTACGCTTGGCCTGCTATTAAAACCCGAGCTCCGCCCTCTTCCTGGTCTACTTTTTTCAATTCAGCATCCTCCTCAACCTTAGTCTACACTAGCTCATCCCCAGTACCAGAGAGGAATCAAGGTCCCTGAACGCTAGCGGATATCAAGCTTTACACCCTGCAATATACATTTTCAAAATCGGATTCTTACTTCCTAGGCACAATGGGCGTCGAGAAGATGGTCCTCAAGCCGGGGAATGGCTGTGATGTCCCCAAGAAGCATGACGAGGTGTCCATGGAATACACAGGTAGCACAACTTTCTCGCGTGCTAAAGTCAATGGCTTACAACAATTGCAGGTTGGCTCTTCGACGAAGATACACCAGACAACAAAGGCACAAAGTGAGTATAGACGCCTCGTTCATCACCCCAATTCGGAGCTAGTCGAGATCTGGATGTTGGACTGAGCGTGATCTTAGATTCGACACGTCAGTGGGTCGCGGCGACCTCATTACGCCGATTGGTGTTGGTCGCGTCATTCGAGGTCCGTTCTTTTCATCCCTTCTGAAATCCAGCTCCGAGCGTGCTGCATATGCAGTCTGCACATCCAATTGTGCATACGAACTGACGCTTCTGCACAGGCTGGGATGAGGGTATCCTAGGTTCCACTTCAAGCTCCCCAATGACGTTAGGCGAGAAAGCAACTTTGACTATATCAGCGTACGTATTTACCTCTTCAACTCCTGTCATTCGACCTCTGAGCATCACTAACATAGTGCTTGATCTAGTGACTATGGTTATGGCGCCCGGTGAGTTCATCCCGAGACCTCTCTACACCACTATCAATACCACATGAGAAGAGGTTGGCCGACAATATACGCATCTGGAAAGGACTGGTCGACTTGGACGCCCACATTTTGAACCGGGATACGGCACTTTCGAACTTTGACTGGATTATCAACCTTCGATTATTACGACATCTCGAGCTGTACAGCGCCACGGCTTCCGAACGGTGTGCAACGCAAATTTCTGCAGCCTCCAAGGCCTCTCTAAAGCACGTTCATGTCAAATGATCTGATACGAATGGGGGGAACATGGCGGCTAACCATACCTTTGTCTAGTGGCTTCCCTGGACACATCCCAGCAGATGCCAAGTTAATCTTGTATGTCCCATCATTCCCGCGCCTCTTGTTATCGGACCGCTTTCACACGGCATTAGTTTCAGCCGTCTGCGGTCCGCGTACCCAACGCACAGTTCAACTCCCTTACCCTCCATCACCTCAGCCCAACACCAGAGTATCTGAACTACCGAATCACACGAGCTGACTTTATGACAGTGACGTCGAACTTAAAGCCATTAACGGCAAGCGGGCGTAAAATTTCCGGTCCTAATACTTGCACGGCTGCGCCATGCGTTAGTCGATATACCCCGTCACTCCCGACCCGCCCCTACCGCCAGTCAGATAGGTCGTTGCTTCAGAAACTCTTTTTCTGAGACGGGGAGAGACTTTGATTCACACGACCCATTCTCGATCGGAGCAAATACAGTAATCATCCTTGGTCTCATTTCTCTTCCCGGACACCGACACAAAAGTTTTGGTTGTGGTTACTTTTACTTTTTACTAGATTTGCGCCTTTTATCGGGTATTTATCGGGTTTTGGATATACCACGTTTGCGCTGGTTGGACTAGACTTCTGGAGATCGTAAAAGCCGAGTCAGACGTTGTTCTGCATGGCTGGGCTCTGCACACCGTCTTTTTGGACTACCCAACCGCATGAAAGTGCAATCACGGGGTTCATTTTGATTCATTTTCGATTTGATGCGGTTATCTATGCTTTAATTCACGACGCGGATACGTAGTATACTATCTTTTAATTTTTCTCGGTCGAGCGCACATGCTTAAAGTTTGTAGGGTCCGCATTGACGCAGAGAACAATATTCAGATTTGTTCATTGTCCTCTACACTACTCGAAAATCTGAGCATCCTTGTCAGTATACGACAAGTAATGTGCACTTCATTTAGCCTTGCAAGCTTACTTTGTAATTCCAAAACCAACCCGAGCTGATAAGGCAAATAGTGACGGCATTTCTAGTCGAGTACGACGAAGCAGGATGGGTTCGAAAAGGTGGTTGACGTGGGATGACTATCGGCTGAACAAAGCCACGGGAAGAAACGCTCACCGACATTCCGCCATCTCGAACATTACTGGATCGACTACCCGAACGCCGCTCAAGCCTTCCGTTCGGGAAGCCGAGACAATCCTCCACTAAGTTTAAATGCTCTCATACTGTTGGATGGCGGCAGCGGCGCCTCAACGCAAGACCGGCAGTTATGAAGTCGTGTCACCATCACCGTTCAAGTTTAGGGACGAGCTTCAACGTCGGCCATTACCGAGCAGACTTATTGTCCACACCAGGTCCTAAGTCAAGGACCGCCTTCCCCATCAGTCTCACTTGAAGCCCATCCCACAACATCTCACCACACCCAACAATCTGTTTGGAGCTCCCAGGCTTATTAGGATATTACGCGGGTCCATACGCTGATATCCAGGATTATTTTCAGTTTAGCGAGAGATCCTCTCTATCGCGAATGAGCATGAATGATGACACGGTTTGACGGTGGAAAGGTAGCCTGCTGAGCCATTATAGCGCACAATTACATGAATATACCGATCAGAGAGCGAATAATGACTCTCCGGATGACCACGTAACGCGACACCTAAGGCCCGACCCGGGCACCGACATGCTCACTTATCACACCGATAGCGGGCCGTGGCCGCCTGACTCGCCGCTGGACGGTCCCGCCCGTACCGCTCGGTACGTCTGCCTGGCTTGAAACAGCGCCAAGCGCTTCGGATACAGCAGATAGCTGTTGAGAAAGCAATATCATATCTGTGGCGTGACTTCATTGCCCGCATGCAGCTACATCAGGATGCAGATTAGGTTAGCAGGAGGAGGAGCTGAGAACGACTCGATCACGCGGTAATACGGCGCAGCAATGTGAGCGGTGATCATTCGGGTACGAGATCTACGCTGGGTATGCAACATTCAGACACAATATGCTTCGGGACGTCATTTAAAAGTAAAGGCTGCATGGCGTTTTCAAATCTGGGAAAGACTCTGGTGTCGAGTCACGCAATCGTTGAGTTGTGCATATTAACAACTAAGATTGTGTTGCTGCAGGTGGAGTGCAGCGATGCGCTGTGATATGCATACACGCACATGCAAGAACGTGCACGAGCTTATAGTACGCTAGTCCTGGTCGATAACTGACGAATGCTCCAAGGATTCGATTGGCGTTTTCCCGAAATGTGCACATGTCCCGAAGAACTGAGTTGTGATTATTATGACCTTGCGTTAGGATGACATCTATGACATCTAGGCCTGTGAAGTGATACATCGCACTTGGTCTGCGACCTGGACTAATACTGGTGGAATATCTTCATATTACCTTCAGCCACTGACTTCTCATGATTTGATGAAAATATACTTTAGTGCAATAATCTAGAAGTGCCGAAACCTTCGCTGTTAGCACCGCTGCCCAATTCGACCGTCAACCATGATTACCACTGGTAGGGCCGGACTATTTTCTTGTTTGAAGATCACTTTGACCAGTGAGAAGTTGATTCGAAACTTAGTTACCTCCACTTCACCGTTCAATGCGCCCAAATTTTGTGTTGAGCCGCACCGCTGGGTCGCCGAATGGCTGTAGATGGAGCGCCGTTCCATTACTTGCTCTCCGAAGATTTACCATAGTCGCGGCAGCCGTTTACATAGAACAATAAGCGGAGACATCCCAGTGTTTCATTATCACACCTTTATTATAGTCAAACCTACTCAGCCGCCCCCAGATAGCTATTCAGCTGTAGAAAGCTGTAGAAAGCTGTAGTAGGGACCAGCCATAAGGCCTGGGCTTCAAAAGTGTCACCACGCCATCGCTTGTTGTCCTTTTCATGAAGAACCCATTCTTTGACCGTTCAACGAGAAACCACCTAGTCAATGTCAGGCGATTGTGGGCTGAAGACGGCATCACCTCCAGCATCCTAGCCGTCTTCCTCGCACTGCCACCAGTAGAACGTTGTCCTTGGCGATAACCTGCTGGAGAGATTCGTGGAGATGCTGCCCAGCACACGTACCATTGTTACCGATCACAATAGCTCCACGCTTGTGAAAATGCTTCAGACTGTTGGGTAGCGCACTCAATCTGTGGTCTTGCGATCGTGAGGCGAATAGTTTCGGGGTATAGCTTGGGGTGCATGTTGTTAATGAGCTCTTAAAGCTTGTCATCAAGCTTTTCGGTATTGATGCGCATATCTTCTTCCCGCGGGCCGTCCTGAATGTCGTCCATAGGCTCGACCTCTTTGACTTGCGGTGCGGAGGTGTTCATGTCAATGTCGCTACCCCACTCATGCTATTACTCAAGGACGACGATATCTAAGCTCCAGACACGTACTACTTAAAGATAGAAAAAGTTCCTGCGCATATAGAATTTGCCAATAAGCGGGGAACAAAACGAGTGAGGTCCAGACCGTCGATATTATGTGCGGATGCCAAGGTCGGCCAGACAATTGCTAGGCCAGCGATGATGACATGAACTGCCCGGAAGTGAAGTGAAGATGGATATGTTTTTGTAAGTCAATCCCAAACATTCACTTAACACAAAAACTGCTTGAGAATGACTTCGCAGTGCAAGGGTTGCTTGATTGCCGTCGTAACTACCTAGCGTCAATCATCCATGGATGCTTCAGAAGTTCAGTCGCCGACTTCCTGTCTTCCGGCCGCCATCTGAGCATCGAGCGTATGAAATCAAGAAACAATTCCTTTTCCTCCCCTTCAAGCACCGAGATTCTTTCCTCGAGTGAGATCTTAGGAATAGTTACACTCTTGGAACCACCCGTCCAGTGTCCTATTGAACTTAGCAAAGTTTATGCCGGGACAATCTCAGTAACTGACCTTGCTCGTCGAAGACCTTCTTTGTTATATTGTTGCTTTGCGTGTATTGAAGCGGAGGCATTCCAAGGTATGCAACCATTTCGGAAACATGATGTGTCCCTGATGATTTGCCCTCGTTGTCACGGGCGTCGAATAGATGCTGGTTTTCAAACAAGTCCCACACCTAATCAAGAGTAAGTCATTGAGGCTTCCTTTCAATAGGATTCAATACTTACCAACGTGGCGACACTCCAAATGTCCACCTTAGAGCCCCACTCCATCTCAAAAAGTATCTCTGGTGCACGGTACAGCTCAGGCTGAATTAAGCCGGAGTGGGAATCTCCTATCCGCGCTTCTCCAAAGTCACAGAGAACCGGTTGGCCCCAAAGAGCATCCGTGGGAAGGCCAAACTTGCGGGAACGGTAAATGGTGCGTGTGTTGTCGATCACTTTGGATGGTGATGGGTTCTCTGCTTCAGCTTTCTCGAAGTCTTCCAGAATAGTCTCATCAGCCACAGTCAGCATGATATTAGCAGGATTGATGTCTAACCGGTCAGTTAATTCGATCATGTTGCATCATGTTGCCGTACCTGCGTGTACGACCTTAGCTTCGTCGTGTAAGAACGACAGCGCCTTTAGCACATTGGCTAGCGTCCACTTCAGAAGCGGAACATTGAGCTTGTGTGCTGAGTTCTGATACTGGAGCTGTCGAATAGTCATGTGCATGGGTGGATGCACCAAGCACAAATGTTTGCCAGTCGGACCGTCGAGCTCGAATTCGCCATAGAGTCCGCGGATGTATGCTTGGCCGCGATGCTGTGATTCCATAGAACTGACGTGTTCGTAAAAATCCAGCTCTCGATTAAGTTGTGTAGACTTTTCTGCATCTCGGGTACAAATTTTAACAGCGACGTAGCCAGCGACGAAGCCAGTATCTCGTTCTCTGTGCATGAATGATCAGACTTTGAAGGGTGGGGGTGAAGAACGCCAAACATACCGGATATCCCGACACAGCCAGACTGTGGAGTATGCGCCGTAACCAAGTTTTCCAATAACCTTAAAACTAGAATCGAGAACCTCACCAGCTCGTACTGGATAAAACTGATCATGGCTATACCACGGAAGGCGTTCCTCTTCGAAGAGCTCGCTGGCATTCATCTTCGTACTCTGGAAGCGCGAAATTTGGGATATGTTAGAGTGGAATTTAAAGCGAGTACATGCTCGTTGACCATATTTCAACATGTTGTAGAGACACTATATCATTGCGAGAAGTTAGGGTGACGGTCAAAGGCATGCCAGTCGCGCTGATGCCTAGCACGGTCATGAACGCGTCTGTGCTCGATCGATCAATTGGCGGGGAGGCCTTGATTGGATGCCAGTAGATGTGTAATATGGGGTGGTGGGGGGCGTACAGTCTCAGGGCTAGATGATGGAACATTCCTTTAGTAATTGGAGGGGGTTGCCATGGACGAGGCTAGTTACGAATGTGAGGAGAAGAAAAACCTTAGAGGTCATTGTGAATTATGTTTGGGTTTGTTTGATGGGTCCGAGCAATTGTAGGACTCAGGACTGTGCCAGCTGCGCCTAGTCCTACACCTCCCGCACTGGGTTGTGCGCGCCTGTCGCCCGTCCACTTACTCCTCGCTAACCTGCCCACGGTGATCGGGTCGAAGGAAGAGGTGGCCTGGCAGGCTTCGTAGATCGTCGCACTGTCAAACAGGTCGTTGTTGCGCGGCGTGCGCTGGCAAAGTCGAGATGGTATTGAGGTTAAAGTCGTGGTATCAGGCTTTCGGTGCAGCATAACTGGGAGCATTGGGTTCGTTAGAGCGGCAGTAGAACAGGGGCTAAGCGAGGTGAAAACTGTCAGGATGCGGGTCTATACCCACGCCATGCAACAAAAAGGTGAGAATAATCAGCGATAGTTGATTCTTGCGTAGAACAGTGCATATACAGACATTCTACTCTTGGCTCGTTACGAGCCATCTCTCGGCTGCTTGCAGGGTCACGTAGGCACAGCCTTACAAAAACGCCTCTAAAAGCAGCAGCTTATTACCCCCAAAAACGGCTGTTTTCTCTACGACATAGATAATATAAGATAATAACATTAGGATGGTTTGTAATTTGGAATAACTACAAAGGTTGAATACAAGTATCCTTCCAGTCCTAGTTAAAAGGCTGTATACGTAGTGCACACATGGACATGATGCTATGTCTAAACCACGGATAGATATCAGAACTTTCATCCTTTACTGTAAAAGCGTAGTATGCATTCTGCGACCAATCTTATGGTCTGGCGCTTGGGAGTATATCGGCAGCTCATGGGTACTACGGCAGAGAGCCAAGTCGGTTGCTAGTCAGCAGGTAGGGCGGTTGCTGATTGCTAACTGCTGCGGGCGATCGAGACTCATCTGTGTCAGGGTTTGTACATGGATCGAAAAACTCTTCTTCTCTGGATGGTAGTTGAGAGATTTGAAATCTATGCCGTTAAAAGTACGGTATGGTGTATCCTTTACAGTACAAACCAACCTGGCTTTTATCATTACAAGTGAACGAAATACAGAGTTCGAACAGGTTTTAGCTAACTTGATCCATGATTAACACCAATCCTTCTTCCTTTTCTTCCGAGACTTTTGAACGCTCATACTTTCGTTCGAAGTTTGACTGGAGCGGTAAAGCTAGAATCAGACTTGGGCGATGATAATTGGGGAAATGGTGGAGGCAATTCATGCCCATCTAAAAACTAGGTGAACCATGCCTGAATACTCGCATGCTTTCCCGATCAATTTTATGGTGATGACTTGTCTGAGATCTCTGTCTTTGCAAAAGCAAAGTATCTACATGTCGTACGAGCGTCGTGTCAGATTCGAGGCTGGTCTTTCTTGCAGATTGGAGAACATATCATGATGATGCTCGTTCGAAGAACTTCTTTTATTAGAACTTCTATGACGCTTTCTAGGACATGTCATAGTTTAAGCTAGGCTACACAGAGGGCCATCCCTCAGGGTTCTAGTCTCGCACGAAATGTTACGTTACGCAATGGAAATGGGTATACTGTGAAACCTTGCTTACCACTACATTGGGCAACACACGCTCCGTCAGGAGTGTCAGCGACACGTGTATGATCCGAGTTACATGACATGGATCCTGCCTCTCTTGACGTCCACACAGCATGTTGGGCTGCGGAACCAGTAAACGCTGAACTGGTTGTACGTATATCTGTGTCCTAGATGTATTTGAGGATGGCTTGCTCAACACCTGCAACGAGGACCTGGCATGCCCTTAGCTCGGCTGATCAAGCCAAATAAGGGCGTCTCTTCAGTTCAAAGTTGCCCGTTGCATAGATGCGAGTGAAAGTGAATTGTTACCTAAGAATGCGCAGAACAGTATCGTGGTACATCCGTAGCCTTACGAGGCTAAGCGACCCGGAACGGTAACATCAGCTGTGGGACCAGCGACCTTGTCCCTGGGCCCCAACCTCCTCCAACGTGAGCATCAAGTGTCCATGTCATTGTCACCCTCGGAGGACGACACAGCATTGGTACCACATATGGCCGAAAGGATTGTTTTGATGTGTGGGACCTAGACTTGTCTTTGGCAATCACAACAAGAGTTGCTGTAGGTGATGTCACGTGTCCTAAGGGAGGGGGCTTACCTATTTCCACAGTCATTGATAATTTCCACAAAAGCAACTCTGCCGCGCTTAAGGAAGCAGAAACGGTTGCGCGACACACAGTAACCTTGGAAAGCACTAACCACTCCCAGGAAGCTAGATTCAAAGTGTTCGGCGCTCAGCAGTACCCATGGTGGGTGTAATCTCAGGTGCCACGACGTTCATCGCACGATGTTCAAGTCTGGACTCTTGCTCCCCTAGCCAAGGCGGAATTGACGGATTGGCAGGAAGAAGCGGAAGCGCAAAGACGATGATGCTTATTCGCAGCTCTGGTGATCACATCGTGAGTTTACCTTGGTAGGCACAGTCCGGTTGGCTTGCGTGGGAAATTACTTGTGGAGATGAGCTTCTCCTTAGTGGCCCAAGCTATTGATTCACTGCGACATGGCGAGCACAGCGCCGCCCGGCCCTGTCGCTTATCGATACGACTTTTCCTTGTTCGGCATTTTGGGGTGGATTCTATCACGATGATGATTACTCTGCAAACTGTGTGTGGACTCCAAACGCTCCAACGCGACCCTGTTCAAAAATGTATGGGTTACTCTTGCAAAGTCTTGACGGGATTAGCCGTCCCAAATCTTTGCGCTCGGCCTGCCACGTTGCGAACGAGACGAGGCTTGACCCCTTTCCATGTGGTCTGCCAAGCGGGAAGGGAAAAGCTCGCCTAGGGGCTGGACTCGCAAGGCTCGCCTAGCAGTGTCATCTCCGTCTCGGTCCTCAGCAACGGCAAATGTCGACGTCTTCAGAATTTGCTGGCTAGAATTGTTGAAGAAGACAACTTCGGTTCAACTCTCTGTCAACCAAGCAACATCGCTGTCAGACCTGCGCGAACAGGATGCGCCCAAAGTGCCGCCGCGTCTCAGCCGAAAATCTCTGCATTCAACCAGCTGCAGGCCCAGAACAAAGTTGGATTTGATCGCTCACATCCCTGCTGTAATTTACTCTGCTTTTGGAGCTTATCCGACATGAGATGGTCTAAATTACGGCCAGTCGCATGAGAAGTGCCCTGACGATCAGGCACTACGCTTGCCCGATTGGCTCCGCTTGCCTGAGTTTGTCCAAAACCTTGCCCTTCAGGGTTACAGCGTCTTCTTCCGCACCTGTTCTCCGGACAAGCCACGATGTTTGGCACCGGTCTAAATAAGCCCACGCTATGGGTGACGATTCGTCCCATGGCGGGTGGGTTCGTAAGTGGCCCCCCCCGGCTGCGTATGCCAGGTTCAGCCATTCTTATTTACTCGCATCCCCCAGGCGCCCTCGTGTCTGGCACCATCGCAACAAGCAGGTCTTCGTCAACCCACATTCATTTGCTGAATAACTTCACTCTTTCAGGTGTTCAGCAGTCACTCCTTCGATCGAAATTTTACGAATCCACAGCTTTTGCCCAACTACCTATCCGGTCCAGAATCAGCAAACATGCAGCTTACCACCTTCCTTTCCGCCGCTACGGCCATTGTCGCAACTGCCTCCGCCAGGAGCGCGGTCGATTTGAACAAGAGCTGCGACCAGAAACAGCCCTTGGCTCGCATCATCAATCGATGCGACTATCCCGTCTACCTATGGTCCGTCTTCAAAGGCGATGGTTGCCCAACCGACCAGATGGTGACCCTGAAGAAGGGCGAGACCTACAGTGAGAACTACCAGGATCCCCAGAACGGCGTCGGCATTTCCATCAAGGTTTCAAAGTCGGAGAAGTGCAAGAGCAACGACATTGTTCAGTTGGAGTACTTCCTCGAGACGACCAAGCCCGGATTCTCCTACAACTACCTCGACGTATCCTACGTTGATTGCCAGGACGGCGGCTGCCCTACCAAGAACGAAGGATACTACCTTCAAGCCGGCAACCAGACTGGCAAAGTCTCCGCTTCGGCCACTAACACTTGGTGCCCTATCCTTTCTTGCACCGATGCCGCCTCTTGCGCAAAGATCTCGTACATCAACCCCGATGATGTCCAGACTAAGACTTGCGACTTGGACCAGAACACGAACTTCTACATGTGCGGCGGAGAGGCACCCGATGAGGACTACAGCTCTGCGCCCGCTGCCTCTTCCAAGCAGGCCGAGTACTCTGCGCCCGCTCCTACTTCTACCAAAGCCAGCGCGCCCACCCTCAACTTGAAGGTCGATGTTGCCGCCGTCACCAAGGCTCCCGCAGTCAAGGAGGTCGAGAAGCAGCAGGATGCCAAGACCAAGACCCAGGTCGAAGTCGTCTATGTCACCGCCTTCGAGTACGTCAACGCTAAGAGGCACGCTCACGGCCACGCCCGCCGTCACCAGCCTTTCCACGCATAAGCCGTGCCAACTACACTTGTATATTATGGCATTTGGTGTTGGGGAAACGGTGTTGTCGCATATTCTCTATACGCCGATAATCAATTTACCTAATTCGCGGTATACCCTAATGAGAGAGCGGAAGAGGGGATGAGAGTTGTACCAAATCCGAGTAATGACGGGGGTAGACAGCGTCGCGGGCCAATCTATTCATTCTTTTTATCGACGCGCACCCCGTCATACTTGATTTTTTGTTTTGGCTTTTCATCCTCTTTCGACTTCCGCGTTCTCTGTAACGACAAATTACGATTCGCGGTTTAGGTGGTTTGGGATTCGGCGCCCTTTTTTTTTCTTGGGCATATGCTTGTCTTACGAAGTCATGATATACCATTTTGAGGGTCCTAGCCCTCCTCACCCGGGCTAGCGGGAAACTCTTATTTCATTCATTCGCTTCTCCAGGAGTGTGCCTCCTTCCTTTTTGGACATGGACGCGGGGTTGTATGCAATGGGACGTCCCGGCTTGGTGTGTTTGTGTATATTTTGAAAATAGACTCTCTCGTTGTCACTGTACCAACGTTGTTGTTCTTGATGTGAGGTCTGCTAATTTCGGATAATATGCACGCGTGACAGGAACGCGTCGCACGACGCGCCCTGCCAACATGGGAGTCTTTCACCAAAGAAGCAGGCCATGCATACTGACATACTGATTGTGGTGATTGGTGTCACGGAGACGATGGTGCCTTGTAATTTCGATACTTCATAGTGGTTCTAAGAATGATTCAAGTTCGACACCGCGACAATACTTGTTAAATGCTGATCGACGTTGACTAGGCGATCACTCCATACCCCAGACTTAACAGAATCGCGCACTGTTGTTATACAACCAAGCACGTACCAGCAATCTTCGAAGAAAATCGTGTCTGGTAATTGATCATCTTTTTTACCATATGGTGTAGGTTGTTTGATTTATTAACCTACAATACGAGCGAACACAGTGTGTGCAGTAGATATTTGGCATAGTTCTATCATGTTGCGCTCTATGACTTGGTCCTACGACGCTCTCGCGCACGTGGGCAACGAGCTAAGAACGGTGGCGAGCCGCCGCCCAACGTTGAAGGCTCCTCCAATTCGAATTCAAACTTTCAGCGCATGCTTTCACAAGAAACTCTTCCTTGACATTGAAAAAGTTCACATGCCATGCGCACTCTTGCGGTTTTCTCCCCTCAGCGAAGCTGCTCTGGCTTGAGCGAGACGGTTGGTCCCTTGCAGCACCAAGAAAACCGTTGAGTAGCCCAAGCACCGCGCGTCTGCAACCTCCACACATTGTCCGCCACCACAATGTGCGCCCAGAATTTTGTAACCAAGACAGCGCACAACGGCCGTCTCCGTGACTCTCCGTGACTCAAGTTTTGGGCAGGATTGACTCAAAGTTGCGATAGAATTTTCGTCGCCATGCAGTAGTCAAGAATTCTAGAACAATTGGCAAAGTGGTTCTTGCTCAACGCTCGTTCGCTGACCTGCAGCCCGTCGTCAGCGATTCTCCACTTCTTCACCCACACGTTACCCACATTGCCCACATGTTACCCACACGTTGCCAACATGTTGCCCAAGCATGGTTCGGTCGTGTGTCCACGGGTACCGCTATCGATTAGGCTGCATCTATCGATAAGAGATTGTGCAGCACTTTCGTCAACGTTGCTCCCTCTCGTCCGTTATGGCCCGCTATTTCATAGCCCAGCAAATGACGAATTTTGTTTGAGTAACAGGAACACTGACGCTGGCTGAAAAGACGTCTGCTCGAGATGCTGGGATTTGCTGCAAAATCTGCCGCGACGTGGACAAATCGACAAATCGGATCTCACAGGCACCAAGATCGTCGATCCGGATTGTATGTAGGGCTGGTAACGAACCTCTGCGGCATTTCGGAAGAATTGGAATGGCGATCTCTAACGGTTGAACAAACTTTCCACTACCTTGCTGCTATCCCTGCGCGATGACAGCATTAAGCTCAAGACTAAGATGGTAGCTGTAAAGAAAACAATTCCTGTCTACTCGACGGGCAATCGGTCCTCCATTCACAGCGCCAGGCCTAATTCGGAGTGTCACCCACTTAACGGCATCCTTGCCCCAACCACCTCATCGCACTTCTCCGTCTGGGCATTTGAACCTTGAGTACATCCCCCAAGGCAATGCGGTGTCATCGACATCGAATGGACTCGTCGAGCCCTCGGAACTCTCATCATCGAACTTTTGATAGGCCAGGCTGCCTTCAGTCACAGACGTTCCGTTGCTAATGAAGGGCTGAAGAAGGTCCGGGAGGTCCGATTCGCGGCGCTCAGCGTAGTCAGCAAGGCCTCCCAGATCCTCCAAGCTACGATTTACATGCTATATGTCATCAGGTTCATCTTAAGCCCAAGCTCTCAATCGCCTTGTCGTTAATTTGCTCCGATGTTGTGCGCAATCTCGAAGCGATGCTTGGACTAAAGTCTTGGATCCATAAAGAGAAGCCCGTAACTGCCGAACCACATAGTTCCTCTGCTCATCGAGTAAATACAGGGCAGCGTACCGTTTCTGACGTTCAATGGTCCAGGTAATTGACATTCTAGTGTTGATTAGGATTAGAAAGATCATATACAGAAAAGAAATCTGAACATGCCGCATCTGTGGCGTTCATCTGAAAACTGTCACTTTCATCACCTCAATGACTGGTACGCAATATCGAACAGGAGGATTATCCCACAGCCGGTCAGTCAATGCTAGATCTTTGTTGTCGTCAAACAGCCTGGTCGGCTTCCCGACACCCCATTTCGTAGCGAAGGAAACAGGCCCTTCTTTGTCAACAAAGTCATCCATAGCGATCATGAAGATCTCGAGTTGGCATGTGGGGTTTAAGGCACACCAACAAACGGCCCCAGACCCTGGGCAACAACGCTGATCTTCGCGCTAAGATGTGATCGATCGACCGGGTCGATCTCAGATGTACCGTTATGGAAAGATAACCTATGCTACGTTTTGCTGTTAGAATAGTCATGGGTGGAGCGCTTTGTAGTGATTTAAGTCAGCCACGACCCAGGTTCCCTTCCTATCAGAATCCTCTCATACACCAAATCATATTAAACATCTCAAAATGTACTTCTCCTCCAGCCATAATTTCCTTGGGTACTTTCAAATCACATGGTAAGACGATGATCACAGGGTGCATCCATCAATATAGAAGGTTTGTTCTTTAAAGAATTGTTGCTCTGTCAACATAATCCCTTGTATGTGATTCTAGTGAAAGAACATGCATAGTGGATTTTGAGGGAGACAAGGAGAAAGGAAAGAGAAATACTCATACAGGAACTCCATTTGCCCGCACCATGACGATTCCGCGACTCTCGAAGTACTCCAGTAAATGAACTTATTGTTAACTTGAAATACCAAAAACTTCATACACCACTCCAGCCTCAGTTTCTACAATGGCTAAGCTTGAACCGGACCAAATCAAAATTTCTTCAGACTCAGCCCCTTCATACTCGGATCTCGAAAGAAACACAAAGGCCGACTAGCAGCGAGGACTGCCGCAGATCTTGCGCACGTTCTGCGGAACAATCGACAGGGGACCACCGCTGCAGATACGAGTGCCAGCATTATCGACGCAGTTGAGAGGCTCAACCTTGACTGAATTGCCGGACATCCAAGTAGCGCTGTAAAGGCGTTAGCATTAGTCCGACTACCTCCTCGGGTCATGAAGGAGCACGGTATGAGATACTTACTCATTGCAAACCCAAGTATGGGTAATCTGATAAAACGCCTGCTCCTGAGGACCCCTGAGGTCGAAGAGCAGCTTACGGCCCTCTACACGGCACTCGTTGTTGTTTGGGATGGTCGGGCCATCGGCTTTGCAGTTAGCACCGTCAATGACCGCGTCATTGATGATGGAGTTGTCGGTAAACGTGGACTTGAAGTTGAAGTCGACGAAAGCATAGGAGCCAGAGGTACTGAGGGTGTAGTTGGAGAGGGTGTAGGACGTCGGCGCACACTGCTCATCGCCAGCGCGGGCCGAGAGAGAAGAGGGTGCAGCGAGGATGGCGGTTGGGAGGAGGACGGCAATCGAATTGGCGAAACGCATATTGATTGATGGGGTGTTGTTGGTAGTCGGATTCACTGCACCTTCTGTCTGTTGCCCGTGATGAAAATAACACGGGGAGTGTAAGAAGAAAAGAAGGTCGCAACAGCCCGCAGTGCTCGACGGCAATGACCCGACTAGGCAAACGCATCATCAAAGTGGCTATACAAACATCAGGAGACTTCGTGACCAGTCCTTGGAGGTTTGCTCGTGGCGGCCTTGCGGCTGAGCATCTATTGGGTTAGCCTGAGCATAAGCTGATGTTTTGCACAACCAATAGCGGTTAGAAAAGCATAAACCAAGATTGAGGGCAAATCCATACTCACGGACTACATGTCAGGTGCCTCCTTCGGTAAGAGCGCGTTGTTCGTCAGGTCAGTTTCTGTTCCGGGCTGCACGCGTCATCGAAGACACCAATGCCAAACATAGACATCGTGATCGTATTCAGGCCTGCACAACCCAGGTCATGAGTTCCCGACCCCATGGGAATTATTTTGATCTGCAAGCTTACTTTGTTGCTGATGTCCAATCGGGTGCGAGCTGCAAGTGTCGCCTTCCGCATTGTCACGTTCTGTAGCACGAGTACGAGTACAATGTCTGCATGGTCCGTTGCGTCTAGCGTTCTCGAGCTGGGTGCCTGATGTTGGGAGCTTTGCTCGCAATGACACGAACAAAAACCCAGCAGAGTGGCTGACCTTGACATCGAATGCCTAGACGTCGGAACGATGAGAGCTGACTAGACCTCGGGAGCACGCATTGCACGAGGCTGGACGGGATACTCCTTGAAGCCCTTCAGCCGCACTATATGGGGTCAGCATAACTGATTATATATGATCAGGACTAGACAAATGAGCGAGAAGAATAAGTTGTAAAGCTTCACCACAGGAGATGGTCCATCGAGGCCAGAGATGAGAATATCATCATTCTTGATGTCTGAGTTGATTAGTGTGCGTAAAAGCATCCCGTATTCAGAAGAGAACACGTACCTGTATGAACAAGTTGTAGAATGGAAGTATATAGTTTGTATATAGTTTGTTGTAAAGGTACAGTTGCTGGAGGCATTGTACGTCATTGGCTGGCGGCGGTCTAAGCGAAAGACTAGGATGGCAATGGCAATCCCGCGGGGAGAGCTTCGTCATATGAAGCCAGCAAGTTTAGACCGTCTTCCACGCAATGGACATCACGCCGCTCTTTAACCAGGTGCTGGCCAAGCATGATGCACAGCCAGTCGAACCTTATGTGTTTTGCATCGAGGACCTCGACGAGTTCGTGAAGGAGGCCTACCGCATAGTAGGACACGTTGCGCGTCCTAAACTTCGAGCACGTAGCTAACCGCAATAGCGAACGCACATTACGAAGCTTCACCATGACTTGAAGTCAATACGTCAAAGCTATCTATCTACTGCACATCCACCGCGTCGCAAGCAAGTTGCACGAACGAGCAACTCCTCTCCGTCCACGGACAAGGACGCCAAATACCTTAGCGACGCTCAACGCACTGAGATCGATGCCCAAGCAAAGCAATCGCTGCGAGAGCTGAACTATGCAATCAACACGCTACGAGACGCCGAGCAGATACGACAGAGCACGCAGGCGCAAGTCGCCTTGAGAAAGCGCGCAAAACAGGGCCTTGGTGCCCTGGGACGATGGGCAGCTGGTGGGGCCATAACGGCGAAGAGCGTCGACGAGGAGGTTGAGGAAGCAAAAGTAAACACGATCAAGGCACACCGAGAGAGTATTATATGGTCCTTGCAGAACGAGCTAGAAGCATGCGGTAGCTTCCAGAGTGGCATGATGGAGATACGGCTCATGAGAGAGGTGGAGAAGAGCAAGAGCGTGCTGTACAAGACAAGAGGAACAGGGCCGGCGACGAACGACTACAGTGGCATGAACGGCGGCCACGGCACGGGGGCAGGGTCGGTTGATCATCGCGGGAAGACGTCACACGCTCAGGAGGAGTCCAGCGCGGTTATTGAGAACCAGCTTGATCCCGAGCAGCTTCAGCTGTTTGCGCAGGAGAATCAGGACATGCTAAAGCAGTACGAAGACCAGCTCGACAAAGTCCGGTATGTATGTCCAACGGATACTGGTACTCGACTAACCCTTGCTATAGCCAAACAGAGAAGTCGCTCACCGAGATATCCGAACTGCAGACGACGCTTGCAAACAATCTCAGCATACAGTCTGCGCACATTGATCAGCTTGTGGAGGACTCGTTCAATACAGCGGAAAATGTCGGAGGCGGAAACAAGGAGCTCAAGCGCGCGACGGAGCGAGGGAGCACGGCACAGAAGGTATTCTGGTGCACATGTGCTTTTTGCACGACACTTGTCCTGTGGGACTTGTTCATATGAGTTGTATGAAATCGTCCGGGAAAGTGAGTGTCGACGGGGACGTCGCTGGTAGATAGCCAACACGCGAATCTAGCATCTATATTGTTCATTACTTTCTCCTGCGTGCTGAGTGGACAGGGTGCTATGTGGAGTCGCGTTGGTGCTTAAGCCGGGACGCTGCCGGCCCACAGGACTTCATCGGCACTCCGCAACATGTGAGATGGTGCGGATTAGACAGAAAACGGCTGACATGATCTGCGGATGCGACGACCTGTGCCTCGGCTTGCTCACAAGACAGTGCGTGATGTTTTAGCCGGGCGGAGGCTTTTAAAAGAAGGCTGTCCGGAGCTGTGGCAGTGGATTTGCGGCTCTCGCTTTTACGTCTTGCGACATCACCCCATTCTCCGCACCCCTCGTGTCCGTCCCCTCCCTGTCCCCGTCGCCGGCCAAAACAATTTGGAGAAGCAAACTGCGGGGTTAGCGTGGGCGGTCGCGGCGGTGAAACGTAAAGGTGTGGGAGCACCTCTTCGCGCGCAGTCATGCCGCCGTCACCTTCACCACTCTCTTCACAGACTCGCCTCACTCAGATCTCCTCACATCTCGCCCCAATGGCTGCTACCTCTTTCAACGCGGATGTGGTGCCACAGGCGCCAGAAGACCCGCTGTTCGGGCTGATGGCTGCCTTTCGCCGCGACCAAGATGCAAACAAGGTCGACCTGGGCATTGGCGCGTACCGAGACGACAATGCGAAGCCGTGGATCTTGCCCGTCGTCAAGCTCGTGAGTGCACCACCTTAGCAAGAGCAACCACCAGTGAGCTGACAGCTACCTCTTTACTAGGCCGACGACAGGCTCCACGACGACCCCAACCTCAACCACGAGTACTTGCCCATCGCCGGTCTCGCAGACTTCACGTCAGCCTCGCAGAAGCTGGTGCTGGGAGGCGACAGCCCCGCCATCAAGGAGAAGCGGGTGAGTACTTCCCCCCGCCAGGCATGACTCGAGCTCACGAGACAACAGGTTACCAGCTTGCAGACCATCTCCGGTACCGGTGCTGTGCACTTGGGAGCCTTGTTCCTCGCAAGATTCTACAAGCCAGATACGAAGCGTCTCACATACTTCTCCGACCCGACATGGGTGAACCACTTCCAGATCTTCTCCAACGTTGGCCTATCCTCCAAGCCATACCCGTACTTCTCCAAGAAAACCAAGGGCCTCGATTTCGAGGGCCTGATCAGTACATTACAGGATGCTCCCGAGGGCAGCATCATTGTGTTGCACGCGTGTGCCCACAACCCCACGGGCGTTGACCCTACACAGGAGCAGTGGAAGAAGATCGCAGAAGTTGTCAAGGCGAAGAAGCACTTCCCCTTCTTCGATACAGCCTACCAGGGCTTCGCCTCTGGCGACCTGGCACGCGATGGCTGGGCAATTCGCTACTTCGTCGAGCAAGGCTTCGAGCTCTGCATCGCCCAATCATACGCCAAGAACTTTGGCCTGTACGGCGAGCGTGCCGGCTGCTTCCACTTCATCACCTCACCCTCCTCGGACGCCGAGTCGACAATCGGCCGCATCGCCTCACAGCTTGCCATCCTTCAGCGCTCTGAAATCTCCAACCCGCCTGCCTACGGCGCCCGTATCGCCTCGACGGTGCTGAACGACCCGAAACTCTTCGCTGAGTGGGAAGCAAACCTCAGGACCATGTCGGGTCGTATCAAGGAGATGCGCACAGCCCTCCGCAGCAAGCTTGAGGAGATGGGCACGCCCGGAACATGGAACCACATTACCGACCAAATCGGCATGTTCAGCTTTACCGGCTTGACAGAGAAGCAGGTATTGAAGATTCGCGAGGATTCCCATGTGTATATGACAAAGAACGGTCGTATCTCCATGGCCGGGCTCAACACACACAACGTCGACTATTTTGCGAAAGCTGTCGACAAAGTTGTGCGGGAGACGCAGTAGATGACGGAAGAAAGTTGAAAGACTGGGCGAGAAGATATTCGGGCGTTTCTCGAGACGATCGCGCTCATCTGGTCTTGTCTAGTAATGACGCGGCCGGAACTGCACCATGTGCCACGATACATTACCCGACGACGAATGATTATGAAAGCATCATAGCGGGCTCTATTAGTGTAGAAATAGACTACATCTTGTCTCATTAAAGTTTACGCACAGTGTCTCATCTGGTTTGAGTATGTGCATTGACTTGCCTATGCTATGACGCAGGCGACACTGGTCGGATCCGACTGTAGTACCGAGTACATCGAACAGCTGAAGTCACCGATTGATTCATGCAAGCGTCGATAAAATGAGGCAATGTATGTGACTAAAGATACAGTTCGAGGATGAATGGGGAGAAGGAGTAGGTGGGTATATAGCTAATTGCGTGAGAAGAGGAGAAAAAACATTGTCTAATCGTGAAGGAAGAAGCATAAACCCAATGAGCCGTCGACACCTTGGTATCGTAACAGTAGAAAGGAAAAAAACACGCCCGCTAAATCCCTTGAACCACCTCGAACAAAAGGAACGTACTTTTCAACAAACCAGATGAAAAACTTCAACACTTGTCAGATAATCTCCTTGACACCCTTACTCGCACTAAACCGCGCCAAGTTCACATTGACACTCCAACTCCTCTTCTTCCTATGCTTCTTAGCCAACTGCTCCTTCTCCCTCTCCTTTTCCTGTTCCCTCTCCCGTTCCCTAACCTCCTCGCTCGACTCAAGCAGACTATTACCGCTCCACCTCGCCGACCCAAAGGCCAGACTGGAATCTTGACAACGCGCCGCTTGACGGTCCGGGGTAACCATCATCTCGTCGAACGTTGGAGCCCTGGACATGGTGCCCTTGAGTTGCGGGAGCGCAGTGATGTCGCTTCCCGCTGCTGTAGGAGGAGGAGGAGGAGGAGGAGGTACGCTGGCCTCCTCGGACTCGGGCTCAATGGGCGAGACGGAATGGTCGCTTGGTGGGCGGTGGTGCACCATTGCGCTTGTCTGGTCGTATAAATACTCCCATGCTGAATCACGGGTTCCCTGCAGAGGGAGGCTGATTATGCTGCTGTTTGTTGATTCGATGCGGGATAGTCGGGGGAGCCTGAGGCGTAGTGGCGAGAGCTCGGGCGAAACGTCGCTGTGGGGGTTTGAGTCGTCGGTCTGGTGCTGCTGCTCGTGACGTTGTTGGTTAAATGGCAGAGCTGCACGCGAGGATTGTGGGCGTTGTGGGACGTCGGGTCTAGCAGGCCATGGAACCGCGAGGTTGGGCGATGAGCTCATGAAGTCGGGGAGTTTGAGCGGTAGGGACGAAGTGAGAGCTGGGTTTACTGGGCGAAATGCAGGATGGATATCAACCGGCAATCGCTCAGCTGATGCTTGGGGTGTTGGTGTCTTTGGACGGAAAGCCGGGTGGACGTCAGTCGGCCGTAGTTCAGTCGATGTTGCTAGTGTGGGTGTTGGTGTTTGTGGTCGTAGAGTGGGGTGTGTTGTTTCCAATTTCAGCCTTGGTGACTGCGTAGTCGGGGTGGATGTTGGTGGAGGCGTCTTGAGCGTTGGGACTGTCAGACTTGTTTGCGGAGAGCTTTTTGACACGGTGATTAGAGCGGGTGGTGATGTGGAACGTGAGCGTGTCTCAGTATCGGTTCTCTGAAAAGCCTGTGGTGGAAGAGGCGGAAGGGGTCGATCGACCGGTGCTGGAAGGGCCATTTGGGCTATGCTCTTCGTCGAGTTCAGTGGAGTTGCCTCGGGAACTCCTGTAGTGCCCTTCAATAACGGCGTCTTTTGTCCATGATCTTTGGAACTACGGCGCTCTGGAATGGCAGACGCTGGTAGCCTTTCTAGTTCTTTACGGAAAGCTATAGAGTTGGTCTCGACAATGTCTCCAGTAGACGCCTGAACCGTGATTTCCTGTGAGTGTGTTGTTGTACTAGATGTATGTCTTGACTGCGAAGTGGTGCTAGAGACAGTCGACGCATTTGACGGTTCGGACGCGGCGTCACTTTCCGAATGCACTGAGCTGTTCTCTAGAGACTCTTCTGGAATTGAAACTACATGGAAGCTCTGTGAGGACTTTGTCACCAGAGGTCGGACGAACGACCAGGGCGGTGACTCTCCCATCAAGTCCACGAGTTCTGGTTCTGAAGATTGTGCATCCCACTCTTGCAACTTCTTTGCGACCCAAGGATTCTGTGTGCATCGTAACTTCGAGAAGTACGCGCTGCAAGCTTGCGCGTTGGATAACGGTTGTCCATGATCCAGCAGGTCCTCTAATGTCGCCGAGAACTCTGTGTTGAACGCATCGATGGTGGCGTATTGGTCGATGTGTAGATTCAGGAAATGGCAGAAGGCATGATGGTATGGTGCGAATTGGAATTCTACAAACTGCTCATCCAAGGCTTTTAACATCTCCCTAGCGTTCAAGTTGGAGGGTGGAAGTGGCGGCCCTACTTCGAATACCTCTTGCATAACCTCATCCGCCAAAGAGAGGAAAATGTCGAGCTTGACCTCGCGATCACGTCGTACCCATGCTCTTCTCTCCTCAAGTAGACTTGGCTGTATATTCGTTGTGGAGTTTGGTCCAGCTTCGGGCATCGGCATGGGACACTTGCCATTGCAATATTTCCAAGTGCCCTTTGTCTCTAATGCGAATTTGATGCTTCGTCGCCATCGTGAATAGACAGGTCCTGTTGCGTCTGGCTGGAGGGTGGGGACGCCTGGTAAGCGCGGTGATGTGAGTTGAGACATTGTTAGTCAAGTGTGATTAACTCGCGAACTGTAAGGCGCGAGTGAGGAGGAACTGTCCTCGAAGTTGAGTAGGATCGTGACAAACAAAGACAACCATCAGCGGAATTCACCAGGCACAAAGCCGGACGGCAGCTGAGCGATTATATGTCTGGCCCCTTCTGCTCCAACTCCGGGTTGCCCCCATTGCAGACCAACCGCAGCTTCGGAGATGCAACCCACACAACGCAGCGAGTCTGGTGGCGCCCTTGCACAGGGGCCCCTTGACTGCAGCACTGCCGGAGCATCTTGATGCATTGTTGCTGACTTCTTTTGTCAGATGCGCTGCTTGGGGTGTTGCAAGTGAATGCGCAGTGGCTGTATCAGCAACAGGCATCGGGGTGTTAAGTTGTAGGACGTGGGAGACGCGCCAATGACAGAGACCGAGTGTGAGGCTGAGTGAGCGTTATTGGCTGTCGGATCCGGTAGCGTCGGGGTGGGAGTTGCTGGTGCATCAGCTCAAGTCCGGGAGATGGGATTGTATCCTCGAAGGCGACGAGGAGTATGTTTGCCTGCTGAACAACTCTGGTGTGTAGGCAAGAAAACCAGCCAGTGCCCTCAGAGCGACTGTACCGGGCGGCAATGTTTGTGGAGAGTGCAACTGCATCGTGACACGAAGAACTTCACCCAGTTCGATGGTCAGGCAAATCTAGAGTCGCACAAAGAGATCCTAAATTGAGCGATAGCAGACGGATATGGGGCCAGACGATGGTGTAAGCATCTCTGATCCGGGGGTACCGCAGACTAGTGTCCGCCATGGGGTTTTCCTGCATAGCCAGGCTGTATGAACTTTGTCATATTGAATGCTTACAATATATATTTCAAATCCGCCCAGATTATTCATCAACAACTACAACATCTCATCAGAGTTGAGTTGCCGGGCGTGGTGGCGGAGTGGTTATCGCGCAAGACTAGAAATCTTGTTCCTTCGGGAGCGTCAGTTCGAATCTGGCCCACGTCGTTCTTTTTGTCTTTTGCTCATATCCACACTCCCTATCGGATGTGGCTGAGCGGGCAGGTATTTTTTGCATGGGTAAGCTCCGATGGCACGTGAGATTGACGCTAAAGATTTGGCTTGGCTTAGTGAGCTCGGAATTGGACCATGTCCCCATATCTCCTCCATGCCACCACGACCCTTTCCGTTCCCGTTGCGAGTCGGCACCGATATCTGCAATATTGCACGGCTCCGAGCAATCATTACACGACGTAGCGATGGCGAGCCGTTGCGCCCCCTGTCTCAATTCATATCACGTGTTCTCTCGGGCCCAGAGCGCACCTACTTTTGGGCTCGATTTGGGCCTCCAGCACAAGTCCTGGGTAGAATCGATACTGTCTCCGAGTTTCTAGCAGGCAGGTGCGTATAGTTGCCCTCAAATCTCACTCGAATCTAACTTTCGGGTAGATTTGCCGCAAAGGAAGCTTGTCGCAAAGCATGCAATCACCTAGATCCAAACACGAGAGCTTACCACCAAATCCTAATCCTGCCTATCAAACTCCCCGGCCGAGGTGAAAAGCAGTCTTCCCCGCCTCAAGGTTTGATACTTGACAAAGCTATCGAAAATATCTACAAAGACGATGGTGAACAAAGAACGTCCGAGGGTGAACTTACAACGTCCATTGGTGGCACACTTATGAGAAAGATTGAGGAGAAACGTCAGATTGATGCGCATGAACTCGAAGGTCAGCTGTGCGAAATCAGCATCAGTCATGACGGAGATTTTGCGACTGCTGTTGCCATCGTGCCATCGATGGATACGCAAAAGGAAGAGCACGTTCCATCGTAACTACCATCTTGTTCTGCGTCTGCTAGCTGGGATAAACTTCTCGCTGAGGCGAGAGCGCATTACCCTGCTTCAATCGTACGTTTTTTGCAAATATGCTCGCCTGGGCATAGCTGACATCTTCAGGACACTGGGGAGAAGATCAATGAAGACCTTGACAAAGCGCTAGTAGATCTTGGACGTCGAACCTATATCGTCGATAAAATCCAACAGCTGCGCGACAAGGAGCAAAGAACGGCGGAGCGCGAACGAAAGGTCTTCGATGAATGTACAGCGGAGGAACGAGAACAATGGGGAGCCAGATTAACGAAAGAATTGTTGACAAAGCCACCAATGTAAGCAGGAACCAGACGGCTCACTCTACATGCTGCGTCAGTTCATTCAGACGAGCCGAAAAAACATTAAACGTGAAGCTCTTGGCACAGTGTCGCACAGGTGCAGGCACGCTGCGGTACCAGAGCCAGCACCACTGGATATTTGGGTGTCTAAGCCCACTTCAAGAACTCAACAAGGCGATATAGGTAACTCGCATACTACGAACGGGGTCGGAAGGTTACCCAATCATTGGACACGTTCATAAGGGAGAGGCCATCGTTGCGCGACATACCCCTCATACAAAAGT
Organism: Cucurbitaria berberidis CBS 394.84; assembly: GCF_010015615.1. Classification (NCBI taxonomy): domain Eukaryota; kingdom Fungi; phylum Ascomycota; class Dothideomycetes; order Pleosporales; family Cucurbitariaceae; genus Cucurbitaria; species Cucurbitaria berberidis. The sequence continues at coordinate 1,952,025 of NW_024468938.1, forward strand.
CCATCATAAAAAAAAAGTGTAGCATTGAGTCTCTGTTGGCTAGCCTTCCCACAGCCTCGCATAATTGTGCATCTTTATTTCTTGGCTTTCAGCCCTCGGTACCACGGCGTCCCACTATGCTCAAAGACGGCAAGCTCGAGCTGGACACATCACGCATTTCCTCTTGTATCGCTAGCCTGTGCGCCACAACAGGCTCGTATACCCTCAGCTCTCGCCAAAAAACGAAGATTAGAGTTCTTTTTGGTAAAGCTTTATCTTGGCTGTGGGATTTCCTACCGCTGATTGGTACAGCGGAAACCAAAGTGCTGACCGGTAGGCTTGGCACGTGGAAATTGGGGGCTGTTTTTGAATGTCGAGCCTTGTGGCACGGGCAGTGGTCAAAGTTATGAACTGCTTTCCTCTGCGTATCAGCCTTCCAGCTCAGCTCTTTCCAGCTCGAGCCTCCGTCCCACCGCGTTGTTTCTGAAGTTGTAAAGAGTATCTCACTTATATGAAACACATTTCTAGCCTCAGGCAGTCATTCATAATGTTCACTCGTCTTGTCATAGGTTCAGCCCTCTTTTCAGGCAGCCTTGCGGTAGGAATTGCGCCTACGCCCTCGACTTCAGACGCAACTATCACTCCCGCTCCACACATTGAACTCCTGAGGAAGCAAAACGATGCTCGGTATATGGGATGGGTCATGCAGAATGGATTGTGGTCGGCTAGACAATGCGAGCTCGGTGGAACATATTATCAAAATGCCGATTACTGGCGATGTTGTGCGACCACCCTCAACGGGTGTGCCGCAACTCGTATACCGATCGGTTGCATTTCTGGGGGTTTGATCTACCCTGCGCCGACCGGAGTGTCTCAGTCTGCAAGTTTGGTGACACGGCCCTGGTATGTATTTTTCGAACATGTTCAAACTTAGATAGCAAAGGAGATGTGACTGACTGGTATTAGTACCGAGGTCTTCGCCTCAGACAAATCGTTTTCCATATGTAATACGCTATTTATGTATGAGAACGAGCGTGACTCGGATCCTCTCACAAACATCAATTGCGGAATCAGTTCGAAAAATTGGAGTTATTTTAGAGTGCAGCCTTCGGCCGCTCTTACTTCCTCGACGAGTGCGATACCATTTTCCTATGCTTCGTCGTTGGTGACTATCTACTAACTGACCATCTTAGCACCAAGCTCCAGCCCGCCTTCTACTCCAGCAAGCTCCACCCCTACGCCTACCACTACCCCCAGTCTACCGACTATACTCCCAGAACCCGAAGAAGAGAAGAAAGAGAGCAAAGCATGGATTGCGGGCGCCGTAGTCGGACCTATCGTCGGTCTTGCCTTGATCGGCTTCGCAGTCTTCTTCTTCATGCGTCGTAAGAAGAACAAGCAAGCCCAGCCTTTTGCAGGCGCCGTAGGCCCTGCGCCAGGAACAGATGGCACATACCCTCAGCAAACCTACCCACCAGGCCCCAACTCACCTCCCCAATACTACCAACCACCAATGCAGCAAAACGCCACAGGAGTTCCGTTCGGCGTCTCCAAGCACGACAGCTGGGCCCCGCAGTCGACCACCCCACAGGGCTCCATGTCTCCCAACTCACAGGGCCCATATGGTGTTTCTCCGCAGCAGGGGTGGCAAGGTCAGAACAACTCGCAGATTAACCAGGCGCCGCCGATGGGCGGACAGCCAGTGTATGGCGCGTCGAGTCCCCCGCCGGGACACGCGCAGCCTACGCAGTATGGTGGTGGTGGTGACGGGATGTATAAGCATACGGCTGAAACGGTCAGGCCGTTTAGTAGTGAGCTGGAAGGCAGCTATGCAGGTCAAGGGCAGCCGGAGCAAGTTGGTGTGCCGCCAAAGAACAAGTAGTTGTCCGAGCTGAGGAAGGAGCGAGATATCTGTTAGTAGATGGTTGGATATCTTGCGTGGGAAGCCTGGTATAGGATTTTCAAGAGCAGTACTGTATGAGTTATTACCTGCTCTGATATCGCTTGTTCTTTCTACCTTATAATAGTAGTTTTTATACCCTCCATCGGTAGCTTCCCCTCTAGGGTTGTTGTACGCGGCTGCTACGGAAGTGACTTTGCAACGGGAGATGAATGAAGAATAGGGTTGACTTGTTTTAGTAATAATAGGGTAGTCGCGCTTTATCACATGCTTCAGGTTGAACTTGACTGACTTGTAACTCGGCTTTTGCTAATCATTTCACGCCACTTAGAGACGTCGTACATCCTCCAGTATGGGGGGTTGCCTAAACCTTCAGCAAAACAGCCACCTAGACGCAACATTTCAAGGCGAGCGGCTCATTTCTTAGCTGGTTCTGTGAAGGCACTTCAATTGCGGAGATATTTTTGGTTCGGATAGGGCGGTTGTGAATCATACTACTCCTTTAGGCCAACGGATATACTGGACTCATAGGATCACCTTGCCTCAGCAACACTAGATATCTGTAGTCAAAGCTAATTACATGTATAGTTAGTTCACCGCTAAACTATCTGATTGTTGAAACGATTCCTACTGACACCTTCCTATCACGGATCCATGGGGAAACACTAGTGCTTGACTGACGTTGCAAACACTCAATAGATCGGCAAAGGCCATGTTGATGGGAAAGCGAAGGAAGGTACGAAAAGCCGATGATATTTGTCATGTTCTTCATGACTTGCAAGCCAAGTATGCCTGGATGTACATTATAGCCATCAGCAAGAAGTGCGCAACGGGACGAGATCTACCAAACGATACTGCAAGTATTAAGGGGGAAATAAACATCTCATGATCGCGCACATGGTCAATCTTCACAAACTATCGACGTCGATCATGCCGCCCGGCAGGTTGCCTCCGATGAAAGAAAAGATGGATGGTTTCAGTAAAAGCGACGAACAAGGAAACCAATCAGTAAAAGCGCCGAACGAAGCGGTACAAAACAGGACGTCGAGGAAATTACCTCCACTCCTTTGGTTACTGCTGGATATTGTTATAAGCAAGGATCTGCACGCGTCTAGGCCGGGTATAGGAGGCATAAGGATAGCATGAATCGTGGCAAGGCATAGGAGTTGCGATATAGGCTCGGATGGCAGGGGGGCAGCGGGTTGATTTGGGTTTAGGAGGGTAGGTTTCGAAACGGGGGCTATGCGAACGTGATGGGTCCGGCACTTTGTTTGTCATTGTGTGTTGGCGATCATCTGGCGCTTTAGCCGTGGGAGATTGCACTAGTGGTTCATCGTGCGCGAATCTTCGCATTGCGCGAGATGTTCTGTATACTGCGTGACTGCTGCACTGGGGTATTCGGGCATGTCCTCCTAGCGAGTAGGTATTGAGTTGCGAGGATGAGGCCTAGCAGGAGTTGTCTACTTTTGAGCAGTCACATTGATCCATGCAGGATAGTTGCGGCATTATGGTATGCGAAGTGTCGACATGATTCCATACACTCGTTTCTTCTTCAGGTTCAATCGTCGGGTAGTCCAGATGCGCAGGGAAGTGAAGAGAAAGGAGACATCCGTGCAAAGCCAAAGGCCCGCTAGGACAGACATCTGTGGGACCTGGCTAGAACTTGGGATCGACAGCAGGTGTCACTATGGTGTGAATGTGGTTTCGACCTCCACATCTAGCAGTCCCTAGGGAAGGAGATGTGGGATCCACCCGAAGAGCCGCTGCCAAGCAGCGAGGCTGATGGTTAACAAAGAGGCGAGAGTGTGTGTAGGCATGAAGACAAGGAGACATGTGCTGATGGCGTTTGGCATGCGCTTCGATTATTGGGCGCGAGACAAGTGGCAGAATCCTTGACGAAGAGATCTTGAACAAGTTGAGCCATAGCTCTCTTCGTCGCGTGCTTTCTAACGTGCTTGGGTATGTGGCTCCCGTCAGTATGTATCATAGCACGCGACAAGACCAAATATAGCTTTTGGCGAAACGTTCCGTAGTCAACGATGAGCTTGTGCGCGAAACCAAGCGTTGAAACGCTGAGGCGCAATGGTAAACATGGAGGCCAAACTAGCAAGCGATGGTTGTTTAGAGCGAGAATAGAAATGGTCAAACAGCATCGGTTGATGAGAAAACATGGGAAACTGCCGTGGCTTTGGCCAAGGGTACAATCTTAGCAGTTCAATCTCCAGAAATGAAGGATTGTTGTGGAGTATCCGCAGCACTAGAGATGGGTAGTGTATAGCAAAAGCAGCCCGCCCGTAGGACACGAGGCGGGCCGACTGGGCGCAGACTGGCACAAATGACAGACTGGGAGAGTGGCTGCAGGTCAATAAAAGAGCCCTGCAGGAAGGATGGTCAGCCGGGAACTGGTGGAACCCCAACGCAGCAGGCGGCCGCGAGGGTGAGCAGTCGTGTGCGCGGCCAGTGAGAAGAAGCGGCGATATTGCTGATGAGCAGCGACAATTAAAGTATACCGGCGCACGCAGAGGGCGGGCGAGCAGCCAGGTGGTTGTGGTTGTGTGGACCTTGTGGTGGTTGTGGAGGTGAGTGACGGTGATTCGTGAAGGGATTGTACCGAAATGAAAGGCTCGGCAAGGGCAGGGGGAGCCGGGAGGGAGCACCTGCTCTAATTGGACAATCACCTTGGAGAGGAGAAGGGGGTGGGCTGGAGCAGAGAGCACAAGCAGCCTCAACGGGGTGGACGGGAAACGGCTGGGAGATGTGCGAACACGTTCCAGCCCCGCGTGCACGGCGAAGATATGGCTGGCGTTTGGTGGTGATGGACAGGAAAGCTACGGCATTTGGGGGTGATGAATTGGTGCTGGGGCAGAGAGAAACCAACCCTCTTGACGGCCAGGGCCCTTGCTAGTACGGTTTGACCATGGCAGCGTCTGCACTACCTGGCCTTGTGGCCCTAGTACCATACAGGTGCAATTTAACCTCGACCGAAGCACCGTGGCGGCAAGGCAAGCCCAGTTCGCAGCTGCAAGGACACAGAGTCCGATTTCGGTATTTCTTCTCGTGGTGGTGGTGGTAGTTGACGTTGACGTTGACGTTGACGTGTTGTGTTGGTGAATCTGCCTTTGTTGACGGTGTGTGTACGGCGAGCGAGGCTAGCCATCGACTACTGTATAGAACCAGGTAGTAGAAACAGAGTAAGTAGAAACAAGAGAGGTAGCTCGTCTATTTTTGACAAGACGACTATCGAATGCACACAGGGCGGGGCCATTGGGTGGTGAAATTGGCGAGAGGCACGACTCGTAGGCCCTTCTGCGCCTTGCCTCTTACGCCAGCTTGCCCCTGCTTCCTGTCGTGTTGCGCCTGCACGCCTGGCAGAGTGCTCAGTGCTGACGGCTGCGCTTCATCTCCTACTCTTCACCACCCCGATCGCCTCACCGAGTCTCCTCCTCCCACTACTACCACCACCACCCGCCGACAATCCTCCAACGGGCGCACTTATCCATCTCCAGTGCGCACTCCCCCCGCCCGTGGCAGCCCTCCCCGTGGATCCATCCCATCATCGCCTGTAGACAATCCGTACTCACGACGCCGCTCCCTGGCCTTACGCTCCCTTTGCACGATTCTCCGAATCACGACCGCTCCTTCCATCGCCTTTTCGATTCTCAGTCTGCGCCTCGCCATAATTTGACCGTTGCCTATCAACGTCGTCGCCGCTCGTTTAGTCCCCCCAAGCACATTCACGACACTTGACCACATACCAACGTGTCGCTCCCCACAACCACCTACGCCTACGCCCAAACCCCATCGTCCCTGCGCATTGCTCTTTGTTGTTGTAGGACGTTGCCCAGTAGCCAGGAACAAGCGCGTGGCTTTTCGCGACAGCCACCACTCGATAGTCCCTTTGTCGTAGAGTGCCTGTCCGTTGATCTGGAACACCCGAACCAGTGTCTCTCGCAAGAATTTGGAAACCGTCCCCGTCAAACATGAAAGCATAGGCCGGCTACTACTCCATTTCCATAGCGACGACGCTGCATCGCCTTCGCCTGGCGCTCCACTCCTCTTCCTAGCCACCTTTACAGCGTGGTGAGTCTCTCCAGCCTGCACGTGGCCCTGTCACAGACAGCTAACAGGGTGGCAGGTACATTCTTCCTACATTTTTGACATTCGTCAAGTACATTCGTTTCATCTATAACCCTGACAGTACGTCTCTCAACATTCTCTGCAAACAGTCATGTCTGACAATAACAGGCCGCAAAAGTGGACAGTGTTTGATATCCTCGACCTACTTAATCCACCTCCTGCGCGAAGATAATCGTAAATATGCCGCGCTCCACAACAGTATGGGCCGCCGCCCTGGTGCTCGCCAGCTTTTCGGGCTCTGGCCCCATGCTCACCACAGCAGAGGCCATGCCCGCAGGCCCGCAGCCAACACAAGACCGACCCAGATACTATTTCCCACGGCATGTCAAGCGACAGATCGTCACAAACACCACTGCGCCAGCATTACCAACGTCCTCATCTTCCACCTCGTCATCAAGCAGCTCGTCTGAACAGCTGCAATCGCGACAGTTCCCAGATTTTACATCGTTTGTCGATTCCCTATTCCGCGGTCGACCTGACACGTCGTCCTCATCGGCGTCTTCTTCACGTCTCTTTGTCAGCAAGAGCGACGTGGACGCTACGAGCACAGTTGCACCCCCTCGACAGGTCATCCCCACAGTAGCTCCTGATACGCGCGAGAGACTGTCTGGAACCGGGAACCTGCGAGTGCCACCTCCTCCAGTTTCATCCTCATCATCGGAAGATGTCGTGCTACCGCCCCCACCGCCACCATCAAGCTCCAATGGAGGATCGTCACGCAATCTCCTCTCTGTGATTGTTGCACCAAAGCCTACGCCGACACCCAGCCCCGAAAACCCGACTGAGGACCCAGAAGAGACCCCTAGCACACAAAGGCCGCCTCCAGTTGCTTCAACTGGTGCGCTTCCCACGACAATCATCCGGCCTACCCCCTCGCCTGAGCCTGTGGTTGAGCCGGAACCAGTCCCCACTCGTTCCTCCGCGCCTCCTGCGACGACTACAGAAAGTGAAGTAAAGAAGCCTCTTCTAGGCTCCTCTGGCCTCATTCCAGACGTCATAGGCTCCACCGGTCTGATTCCAGAGATTATCGTCAAGCCTACTTCTTCCGCGCCCAACTCGCAAGCTGCAGAGGTCGAGAAGCCTACTTCCACCCTGACGAGCTCGCAGTCCGCCAAGGTAGAGAGGCCTCTTCTAGGATCTACCGGCCTGATTCCAGACATCATCGTCAAGCCAACTTCTTCCCCACCTAGCTCGCAAGCTGCTGAGGTCGAGAAGCCAACTCCCACCCAGACTAGCTCCAAGACTCCTGAGGCCGATAAGCCTCTCCTAGGCTCTACCGGCTTGATTCCAGAGATCATCGTCAAGCCAACTTCTGCCGCACCTAGCTCGAAATCTCCCGAGGCGGATAAGCCGCCTCTTGGCTCTACTGGTCTGATTCCGGAAATCATCGTCAAGCCGACTTCTGCCCCACCTACCTCTCAAGCCGCCTCATCTGGTAAAGGGCCCGCCGTCATTGTCTTGCCGACTGAATCGCCTTCTTCCTCTCGTGGCGGACCGGTCGGTGGACTTCTCTCGACCCTTCTTGGTGGTTTGGTCGGATCAACGGGTGTAGTCCCTTCTTCTGTTGTTCTACCTACCCAGTCTGCCTCTTCTCCAGATGAACCTGTATCTTCTGGGCAATCTGGGCAGCGCATTGCGTCCACAGGAGGAGTGCCAGAGAGTATTGTGACCCCCACAGTAGGCCCTGGTCGATCTACCGCATCGTCCTCGCCCGATGCATCCAGCTTCCTGGGACCTTTCATTGTTCCTGGCACAACCGGAGGTCTTCCTGAGACTGTCCTACGGCCTACCTCTACCGGTCTGCTCGGTGGTCTTCTGTCTTCAATCCTAGCACCCCTCGAGCCCACACCCACGCCAGAGATCGGCTCTACTGGAGTTTTCCCCAGCAGTGTTGTCCTTCCTACAGGTGCTATTGTATCATCTTCTGGTGAGCGACCACTCCTGCCACTGCCAACTTCTGGTATCGTAGTCGGAATCACCACTGCATTGGGAACTGGAATTATCAGGCCGACACCAACCGCGCCACTCCTAAGCTCTGGGGCCATCCCTACGTCGGAAGCCTCGCCTGCCAGCTCTGGTCTGCTAGGTCTGCCATCGATCCTGTCGTCCCTTGTTTCTGAGCTCCCTGGCGTATTGCCTACTAGCTCTGGTCTTGGCCCGACTGCACCAACCCCATCTGCCTCTCTCTCCGCGTCTGGTATCCTGCCTCCTGTGGCCTCCTCCTTGGTCTCAGACCTCCCTAGCATCCTGTCCTCGGCAGTTTCTGATCTCCCACCAACTGCCCTGCCCTCGGTTTTGTCGAGCATTCTTTCAAGTGTAGGGTCCCTCCTGCCGACTGCATCAGCCCCTCTACCTTTGTCGAGCGGCTTGCCAACGCTCCTCCCGTCGTCCGGGGTTCTACCATCATCTGGCGTCCTGCCGTCTTCTGGCTTTCTACCAACTTCTGTAGTCCCATCGTCTTCTGGGGTTCTGCCATCTTCTGGTGTTCTGCCGTCATCTGGAGTTCTTCCGTCTTCCGGTGTTGTACCGTCATCCGGAGCTTTCCCGTCTACCGGACTAGTACCATCGTCCTCGGTGGTGCCAACTTCTGAAGTTTTGCCTACGCCCTCAGAGACACGCAGCATCAGCATCACTCCGATTTCGAGCATCACACCTAGTGCTACAGCGTCGCCAAGTGGTGGCATTCTGCCATCCTCAGGCTCTCTAGGGACGTCCGCCGCGCCTCGTCCAACTCCCTCGACAAGCCAGTCTGTCGTCATCCCAACGTCTGAATCCCCTTCGACCATTTCATCTGGGCTACCTAGCAGCGCCACAAACACTCCTCCCAGTTCTGGAAACGCGACGATTAGCGATGCTCCTACCCCCTCGGTCGGGTCGACGCTATCCGTTGCGCCCACACCATCAGTCATCCCAAGCAAGAGCGAGTCGGCCACGATCCCTATCCCCACGATCCCAGTGGCAACGAACAAGCCTTCTGCTGTAGTATCTCTGGCGCCAACGGGAACTGATAGCGCGACAACGTTCATTGTCGGAACCAGTATCATCCAGGAGCCGACCTCGATCGCATCGCCAAGCCCCACATCCAGTGGCATTCCCGCATCATTGCCAAAGATGATTGCTCCTCCTGGAGGAGCTCCGGGTGTTGTTTCCCAAGACAGCTTCATGGGTCAGGTCTGCTTCAAGTGGAAGCTAAACTACCCATTCGTGTCTGCCAATGACGGTGGAAACCAGATCTTCCACTACCTGCCTATTGCTATTGCCGACGGACTCAACATTTCGGTCGCCGAGGTCAAGAACTTCGGATTGAAGCCTCTTGACACTACGCAATACCAGGGCTTCATCACTACCTTGGCTCTGTTCACCATCCCCAAGGACTTGCAAACCACACTTGCTGCTCAGCTTCGTAACCCTGTTGATCCGTTCTGGCACAACAAGAACTCTACGGTCAACGACCTTACGAACCTGATCAACACGGCTTGCCCTCTTCCCGCCGGCAAACTACCAGGTGACAATAGCTCTCCAAACCCAGCCGCCGACCCTGCTGCTACGTCTACTGGTGGTGCCGGTGATGGCGGCGCTCTCGGTGGTGACATTGGTGCCAGCCGCAAGGTGAACTCTACCAGTGCCATTGTCGCTAGCAGTGCCATCGTCGGAGCTATCGCCTACGGTGCTGCCATGTTCTTCGTTGCTCGTAGGTACAGGAACAAGCGTGCGGCTCATCAACGCGCCAGCTCGGTCCCCAGCACAAGCCGCATGACGTATGGCTCGATTCCAGGCGGCGCTGCTGCTTGGATGCACGGTGCCCGCAACGGTAGAATGACGCCTGCCAGTCAAGGCAGCCGGGGGAGTAGCAGTAGCCAAGGGCGCAGCGTCCGAACACAGCAAATCTCGGCACCCGTCATGGCAGAGAACTCTCTCGGCTGGAACTGAGCGCGCGTGCCCGTCCTCTACCCCCACACGCGAGTCTGTGTGGCTGTACCATATTTGGGACGCTCGGGGCTCACCGATCAGTGGCGTTCTCTTCATGCCTTTTCGATGTATCTATTGTACGGCGCCTTCTCGACGACGAATTACCGCATCGAAGTCATGCAGGCATTGTATCTGCATGTAGCCGCAAAGCAGCTCTCCTATTTCGTTACTACCGTTCGGACACTCATTGAACTTGATCATAACCCCTATACTATACTTTAACATATTCAAATTTCTTTGTATTTTGCTTCTTAGATACCAGCCCACGCTTGAGGTTACAAGCTGGACCGTTTTTCTCTTGTTGATTTGACGATTGGCCATTGATTGCCATGGGTGGAATGGTTTGGAGCTCGATCACAGTATTTATCACGCGCAGGAGCGGAGGTGTGACGGCCGTGTGGGTGCAGATGGCACTTGTGGGGAGGCTTATGCGAGTATATAGTTGTAGGTGCGGAATTGAGAAAAGTTGACCATGCTCGATTTGACTGTCTGTCGTACCTTGCCTGCCCACAGTATTTTGTGAAGTTTCGCTCTTGGTTGGCGTTTCTCCCATCTCGTAGTTGGAGTAATGGGAGAGGAGGTTACACTTCTGATTCGGCATTCAAAAAAAATATCATCTTCCCTGTGTTATACTAGGAAGCCGGAACTATAATGATGAAGGCAGGGTGGACTGGATCCACAACCAGTGTGCAGCTAGCAGAGGCGGTAATGTTGCGCATTTCGTCTGCAATCCACACCTCTTTGTGGTTCCTGCCACGTTGGGCAAGAGCGGCGTGAACCCTGTGGACGTCTTGGCGGCACTCCGAACATCGAACACCTTGCGGGAAGGTGTGGTAGTGGACAGTCTCAGCGGTCTGTCCTCACTACTCTCTTTCCACTCCCTCGTCCTGCGCATTCGCACCCGTACACGCTTCCGAAAGCTCTTTGCCTTGTGCCTGCGAGCTTGTGGACTGGCCAGAAGAGCCACGTCTCTCAATTCACAGCCGTGGGGTTTGGCCTCAGCAACACACACGCCCAACAGCCAAGATGCGTCTAGACGTCAAGGTAGGCACAATGCGCAATTGCACGCATGCCCTATCCAGGATGGCGGCTAACCGTTTTGTAAAAAATAGAGACAGCTTTTCGCGCGGTCAGAGCGAGTTAAGGGTAAGCTCTTCCCGACTTAGATTTCGCTGTGGAGAGGACTCTATGCTAACATGTTGTAGGCATCGGTAGGCATCGTACCTCTACGCAACATCTGCACCGCTAAAAACGCACCAAGATTTTCACCCGACCGAGCCATGGATCCTCACCACTCTATACAGCGGTATGCGTAGTCGGGCCACATGAATATTGGGCAAGGGCTGACCAAGGCAGGACATGTCCACGTCTGGTCGTACATAACGCAGTCGATCGTTAAGACGTTTGAGCTTACCGATGTACCTGTCCGAGCAGGTCGCTTCATTGCGAGGAAGAATTGGATAGTCGCAGGTGGGACTCGACAGCTCTACATTCGCAACCAGAGATTGACCATACTTGACAGGCTCCGATGACTTCCAATTGCGCGTATACAACTACAATACTTCGGAGAAGGTCACATCGTTCGAGGCACATCCAGACTATATCCGTGCCATCGCCGTGCACCCGACCCAACCCTTCGTCTTGACCGCCAGTGTAGGTAATAATGGAGTATGGGCATGAGACTTGGCTGACGCAGCTCCAGGATGACATGACAATAAAGTTGTGGGACTGGGAGAAATCATGGAAGTGTATGTAGAACCGCCACCTGTCAATTCGACTTGTACTGACCGCTCTCAGGCGTACAAGAGTTCGCGGGCCATCAGCACTACGTTATGGGCATCGCCATAAACCCCAAAGATCCGAACACATTCGCGTCCGCATGTCTCGACAGGACGGTCAAGATTTGGTCACTCGGCAGCTCAACGCCAAATTTCACCCTCGAGGCGCATGAGACCAAGGGTGTGAACTTTATCGATTACTACCCGCAATCCGACAAGCCATACCTCCTTACCACGTCCGATGACCGGACAGTCAAGGTTTGGGACTACACCACCAAGGCTCTAATTGCGACACTCGAGGGCCACACGTCCAATGTCAGCTTCGCTGTATATCACCCCGAACTTCCCGTCATCATCTCCGGATCTGAAGATGGCACCATCAAAATCTGGCACTCCTCGACCTACCGCCTAGAACAGTCTCTGAACTACGGTCTGGAACGTGCTTGGTGTGTAGCGTATCAGAAGGGCAAGAACGGTGTGGCGCTTGGCTTCGATGATGGCGCTGTTGTCATCACTATGGGCCGTGAAGAGCCAGCTGTTAGTATGGATTCCGGCGGCAAGCTACTTTGGGCAAGACATAACGATATTCTCACTGCTGTCATCAAGGGCAGCGATCAACTAAAAGATGCCGAACGGCTCACCCTTCCTAGCAAGGATCTGGGCTCCACCGAAATCTACCCTCAGTCGTTGCTCCACTCTCCAAACGGGCGATTTGTCGCTGTTTCTGGCGATGGCGAATACATCATCTACACGGCACTTGCACTCCGTAACCAGGCTTTTGGTTCCGCTTTGGACTTCTGCTGGGCATCGAAAGAACACGATAAGGATTACGCTATTCGGGAATCGGCAACCAGTGTCAAGATTTTCCGCAACTTCAAGGAGCGAAGTGTACTGAACGTTGGCTTCTCCGCTGAAGGCCTAAGCGGCGGTGTCTTGCTTGGTGTGAAGGGCCAGGGTGGCATCGGTCTGTTCGACTGGGATTCTGGCGCCTTGGTCCGAAGGATAGAGGTCGACCCAAAGAGCGTCTACTGGTCAGAGAGTGGCGAGCTTGTTACCCTTGCTACAGAAGACACATTTTACGTCCTGAGATACTCGAGAGAGAATTATCTGGAGGCAGTGCAGAATGGCGAAGTGGACGAGGATGGCGCTGAATCTGCATTCGAGGTTATTTGCGACATCAACGAGAGGTGAGTTGCTAACCAAGGGAATGGGTGTATAGGAGGCTAATCGTATTACAGCGTCCGTACTGGCACATGGGTGGGAGACTGCTTCATTTACACCAACAGCACGAACCGCCTGAACTACCTTGTCGGAGACCAGACGTACACCATCTCGCATTTTGACTCACCGCACTACCTTCTCGGATACCTCCCCCGCGACTCCCGGATTTACATTGCAGACAAGGATGTCAACGTCGTTTCTTTCGCTCTCTCCCTGGCCGTAGTCGAGTATCAGACTCTCATTCTGCGAGGCGACCTCGAAGCCGCTGAAGAGACACTGCCCTCAGTGCCAAAAGACCAGAACAACAAGATTGCCCGCTTTCTCGAGGGTCAAGGCTACAAGGAGATGGCGCTCAAGGTGGCCACTGACGCTGAGCATCGCTTTGATCTCGCTCTCTCTCTAGGTGATCTACAACAAGCTGTTGAGATTGCGAGGGAGCAGGATACGGAGCACAAATGGAAGACGGTTGGTGACGCGGCGCTTGCTGGGTGGGACGTGAAACTGGCGCAGGAGTGCTTTGTAAAAGCCAAAGACCTTGGATCTCTCCTCCTGCTCTATTCAGCAACGTCGGACGCCAGCGGTCTCCGTGATTTGGCCTCCCTAGCCGAGACAGCCACGGCAAACAACGTGGCCTTTTCTGCACTCTGGCAAGTCGGCGATGTACAGGCTTGTATTGACCTTCTTGTCAAGACCAACCGGCTTTCAGAGGCTGTTCTATTCAGTCAGACATATAAGCCGAGCGCCACAGCCGGTCTTGTCGGAGAATGGAAGGCCAGCCTAGAGAAGGAGAACAAGGTCAAAGTAGCGAGGCTTCTCGGTGTACCGCCGCATGACGGCGAAGGCGACGACGACATGTTCCCGGAGTGGGAGGAATATCTGCGGTTGGAAAAGGAAGGTGGCACTGTTGAGGATCTGCTTATTCAGGAGGATGAGGCGGAAGCCGAGGACGCCGAAGAAGAAGTCGTGGCTGATGCGGAAGAAGACGAGGAAGAAGAGGACGATGAGGATGATGATGAAGAGGAAGAAGAAGACGACGAGGACGAGGAGTAGATGTCACGGGAGATTAATGAAGTATCTTATCTTTGGAAAAAGGATTGGGGTAGAGCGTCCCGTCTTCTGAAGCATCATGGGTGATTCAATGACTTGTTTGGGGGGGCTTCTGGGGCACTACTATACGTAGCATTTAGAGAAATGACAAAAATGAAATTAACATGTTCATCACACAGTCGGTCGCGATGTCCAAACCAGGATGGAACAGAGAAGCAATGATTTGATTTCGTCTCTGCTTGGTATCATCAACCTCTTTCTTAGCGTCTAGCTGCCCGTAGTTTAAAACCATACGCCGTTGTTGAGGTGAGTCCTACTTGCGTTACGCCACCCATATATACCCAAAATGCAGCTTTCATACGTCTTTCTTCGAACAAATACAAGTAAGTATCGCCATCCAGATGGGGATTACCGCCTGCTCATCCATCTTGGTCGTCATCGGGCGTCGGTGTCCTGCTATCTTACCGCCGCACCTTCAGCAGCATCCTGGTAGGCTGAGTCGCGGAAGCGTTCCTCACCGCTGGCGGTACTGTCGCTGCTACTTGCGCCTTCAGACTCGGATGTAGTATGTACTCTGTTCCGTACTCGTGCGTTCATGTCCTCGCGTGTGTCATCAACCGTGTCCAGCTCCCTCAAGCCCTTGCCTCTCCCAAAGAAATCCTCGGTTCGTAGTCCGCGAACATCGCCCTGCGCAACGCCTCTACTGCTCCTCAGCGTGCCATCTGCCTTCTTTCTCCTAATGTATTCTCGCACTGGGCCCATGGCTGCGTCCCTGCACGCCTCTTTGATATCTGAGCCTGACATTCCTGCGCTGACCCTGACCAAGTAGTCCAAATCGAAGTTCTTGCTATCGACTTTGGTGCCGCGCAGAATCAGGGAGAAGATGTTGTTTCGTTGAGAGGCGTTGGGGAGGGCGACGGGGAATTTCTTGGGCATGCGCCGGAGGATCGCCTCGTCGATATCCTGGATGCGGTTCGTGGCGCCAAGAATGCATATCCGTTGGGGAGTTGAGCTACCAGAGGATGTGGAGGACGCGAGGCCATCCCAGTGTGTCATGAACCTAAGCTCCAATTAGCCCAATGTGCTCGTTAGGAGTATAAATTACGAGAGGGAACGTACTCAGCCTTCACCATTCCGCTGGCCTCGTGCTCGCCACTTCTCCTCTGTCCAAGTACTGCATCAATCTCATCGATAAAGACGATACTCGGCTGTAATTTTCTCGCCAGACTGAACACCGCGTTGACGAGCTTGTTGCTGTCGCCGTACCATTTCTCAGTGAGCGTGGAGATGTGGAGATTGATGAAGCATGCGCCAGACTCGTGCGCAAGCGCTTTTGCGAGCATCGTCTTTCCGCAACCAGGAGGGCCGTAGAGGAGAACGCCAGAGGGTGCGCTGAGAAGCGAGGAGGAGTGCGAGTAGAGATGCGGCATTGTGAGGGGGTAGATTACGGATTCTTTGAGTTCTTCGATGATCGAGTCGAGGCCACCGATATCTGGGGGTTGTCAGTATCGGTCCATGACTCTTACTTGAGACTCGACGAAGTAGATAACGTACCGTCAAAGCTGACAGGAATTTCCTCGGGCGCAACAACCTCCATAGCGATTGTCTGCTCGTACGTGCTCAAGTTCAAGTCCTGTATCCTCGGCCTCCTACTCCCCCTCTCCGTTTCTTCGTCCTCACTGTCGTACTCGCCATAGCTCTTTCTCCTTTTGCTCGTAAGTATAGCGTCGAGTTTGCGATTCGCGGCCGAGGCTTTGGCGCGTGCTTCTTCCTTCTGTTGGGCTTCGGGGTCAAGGCGCGAGAGCAGGTTGCGGATTACGAAGTAGGCTATCAAGGGCTGATTGAGTGGTCAATTTGGTGTTTTAAAAGGGCGTAGGGGGAGTTTGAGAGGGGGAGAAGGAGGTAGATGGCGGATGGTGAAGGAAAGGTGCGAACGTACTGCTGCTGCAGCCATGAGGATGTCGGGCAGGTAGCCCGTGAGGCTGCTTTTCTTGTTGGAGCTCATTCTGCCTTTTCGAGTCCTTGTGGGTCAAAGACTCGGAAGGCGCGTAAGGATTGGAAAAATCGGGAGAAAGCTGAGGCGTAAACGTCCATATGCCATGCGTTGTCCATCCAAAGTTTAGGACGAGGTCGGCCCGCCACAGATGCGGCTCGCGCGCAGCCTCGGTCTTGGCCGTATGCAGCGCTGCCGTCACTCGTGCGACCTCCACCTTCAGACTCGGCGCAAGCTTCAGCATTGCTATTCACGTGTAGCAACATTCACAATGGCAGCGATATATAAACCCACCGAAGCTATTTCCCACCTCCGGCCCTCCTTCTTGCTCCCCCGCATTCAGCCCTGCTCGAGTCGAAGAGCACCCATCGGTCGCATAGCCTTCTCCACCACTCGACATGCACAAGCTACACACAGCTCCACGAGCAGCCCAACCCCGGCTCCACAACGAAAATCCATCACGTTGACGGGGGACACTGGGCAGGTGCGATGGTCTGATCTTTCGCCAGGGGAGAAGGCAGTGCGGACGACGCAGCAAAGCTTCAATCTGGTAGTGGTGCTGGTGGGGATCTTAGCAACTGTATGCCCTACCCTTTACTTTCTACTAAAACAAGAATTTGTTATACTAACCTGTCTATAGGGAGGCGTAGGCTACTTTCTCTTCTCCGACGTCTTTTCCCCCTCCTCCAAAACCGCCCACTTCAACCGCGCCACCACCCTCATTCGCTCCGACTCTAGATGTCAAAAGCTCCTCGGTCCCGGCTCTGAAATTTCTGCCCACGGCGAATCGTCCTGGTCGCGCTGGGCTCGAAATCGCTACATCAGTAGCACAACTGAGACAGACAATTGGGGTACCGAGCATCTGAGATTCCGATTTTTTGTCGAAGGCCCTCTAGGCCAGGGCGTTGTGCATGTGCATCTAGTGAAGAGGCCGAGCCAGAACGATTACGAGTATGAAACTTTGGCCGTCGATGTCAAGGGGCATCAGCGGATCGACTTGATAGCCGAGGAGAAGAAGGAGAAGGTTGCGCCCAAGATTTTTGGCGCAAGGTGGTGGTGAACATGCCACCAAGAAAAGGTTGAAGATGATGTGGATGATGTGACCAGACACGGCAGGACATCGAAAATGGTTATGAATATCTGTATGCGCCATGTTAGAGTAGTGTAAGATTGGCTAGGAAAGCCCTCAGTGTTCAGGATAAGTTGTAGGCAGCCACCATATGCGCAAGCCGATTAACGTCACGATTCGTTAAGTATATACCCAATTGGACATTAGTAACCATAATTATCCTTGTCGGATAACTCCATCAGCGTCTTTCCTAGGAACATTTAGTATCACTACGTGTTTGATCAGGCTAATACGTATAAATAGCCTGCTTGTACAGGCCTCCTCTTAGAGTACCCAACGATGCGAAAACCATGGTCTTTGAAGGAATCAGCCAAATGAGCTCCATGGACGGAGTCTCTCTTCACTAGCCGGCTCGAGGTGGATCGTAGAGGGTCACTGATGAATATGGACCTTATTACTGTCACTATGAAAGAGGTAGTTCAGGTTATCGAAAAATATTTTACATACCAATGAACGGTTTAGATTGTAAACTGTGCATTGAGGATGTTGTATGACACGTTACTAATCCATTTCACACGAAGATGTAGGAAGGCACGGCTTGTATGGCCTGGAGAACAAATCCTCATCTTTTATGGGAAATGACCTTCCAGTATTAGCTCTCAATATATCAGCTTTCTACTTACCAGATATCTATTTCAATAGATCTGAGTGGACAGATGCGAGGAACCATGAAGCACCGTTTACTTAACCTCATGATGATGTTCTTGCTTATAAGCGCTTTTGGTATCTTCACTTCAAGGCTTCGGTCTCATATTATCATGAACCGACGGGAACGAAACGACGTTGCTGGGGAGTACAAAACTGTTCTAGAACTAGCACACGCCATGCAAACCCAGCTTGCGAAGTCAAACTCCCGGACGGAAGATATCAAAGACTTCCTCACTATGACAGAGAAAGATCTACACCACTATTTTATAGCGGGATTGCACGGCGGAACAATATCGTACCAAGCTCCGCTTCCATTGAACGAGGATTCTCGATACGGAGATTCGGGATGGGACTTCAAGCTTTGGGCGAAAAAGAGGAGGCGGTTGCTTGCTGCCCTCGTATCTTCAGTGCTGGAAACATCACTTTGGGGTCTACGATTTACTCCCTTCCGCATAAGTCGTTCTTTGTCTAACACTCGTTATTCTATTCACCTTTTCAGTTGGCTCAAATGGCAGGAGTCGGAGTATGTTGTTCTTTTGGTTGTTTTGGACATTGACCGTTTTGCCTCAGGCGGTTATTGTGCCTCAGTTTTCAATAGAGTCAGGAGGTAAAACTGTATGCTAATTGTGTACACCTCCTTGTAAGGGAGTCCTTGCTTATACGAGGATAATTGCTTCTTAGGCTATACACTATTGCTTTGACAGAAAGTAAAGCCAACGCTAGAGCGGACCATACAACGCAGTAGGAGAAATCATAGGTTATACACTATATCACCTCAATTGAGCGTACTGTAACTTTATATTAGTAAAGTCAAGTCTCGAATTGCTAAGATACATGTAATTAGGATGAGCTGGCAGTGGAGTCCCCCTTATAGAGTATGGCTGCTCATAGCCCATTAGTTTACTGGTAACCCCTAGGCGACGCAAGAATTACGCAACGAGGACAGGATTTGAATAGAAGCAGAGAATGTAGTTCAAGAGTCGCGTTCGTACATAGTGCTATCTTAATACATGTCGAAAACAGCTTTTACTCCACTTCGAACATGTGCACAACCAATCGACCCAAAAGTATGAGTTGGCGTCTTCCTTTAGTGGATTGGCTGTCCATAGGGTGTTAGATTCGCCTCGTGTGTCAAATTATGTAGTCATCATAGGACATCTCCGTCTCATCTAGCACACTGCGGCTAATCGTCTTTCGTAGCACCATTATAGCTGGCTTTTTGGAAACTAGAATCGTTTCTCGCGTCGAGCTTCGTAGATTGATCATGCGTTTGAGGGCATTCGACGTGAGTTGTGTTGGCTTCGCGTATGCCTTTGTGCAAGTCGTCGCACTTATTCATTTCTTCCCTCGCTCGACGGCAGCGATCGTTGGCATGGCGTTTCGTAGTTCCTCCCTATCCTTCTCGGTTGGTGTGAGTCCGAATCTTTCCTCGGCTTTGTCAGATAGGTAAAGGCCGGCGCCTGCGTAGGCCATGATGCCAACCCCAATCATGACCCGAGTTCTCGGTGGGATGGCTTTGAACCACCTGCGAAGGGGTTAGTTGAGCGATTCGGAGTACATTGAGGACATACGTACTGCCACACGGCCATTTTAAGGATAGTTGGAGGTTCAATGGCGGCGGTTTGGGAGCTGCGGGTGGCGATGCGGAGGATTAAAGCCGCCAAGAACAGCGTCGATGGACGCTCTCGGACTTGGAGCTCGCCAACGTCTAACACGCACCAAATTAGCCTTACGCCTTCAGAAAACCTCAGATGCAGTTGATGTAGCTTCCATCGTATCTGCAGGCTCCACTAACGCCCACAAGCCACAAGCCATGACATGGTAACCTAGAAACCTCCGCTTCGATCGCCGCACACCTCCGCACACCTCCGCACAGTGAACAGATGTACCCGCTATTACCACCTACATCTTGAGGCCACACTCTGCATATCTGGACTACACCAGCCTCCCAATATGCCCGGCTTCCGCCGCTGGAGCAAGTCCAAATTCGAGCGAAACCCCGAATCATCCTTCAAGCTCCTAGCTGCTGTCCTCGTTATCACACTCTACCTGATCATCAAAGAGTTTCAGCACCCCACAGTCCGAATACGAGAGGCCTCTACCTTTGGGTCGCAGATACAGCACACACAATGGAATGGCACAGGCAAAGCGCAAGAGACGAGGGCCAAAAGCGTGCGGGATGCGATGAGGTATACCTTTTTGAAGTACAGAGAGAATGCCTGGGGCTGCGATGATATTCTGCCGGTATCTGGAGGGAACTCGTCATCTAGAAATGGCTGGGGAGCTTTCATCGTCGACTCCGCGAGCACACTGGCCCTCATGGGACTATGGGACGAGCTAGCGCATTCGATCGAGCATATTCTAGCAATCGACTTTGCCGAAGTGCAAGACCTCGTGGATCCCTTCGAGACCACAATACGCTATATGGGCGGTTTGCTGTCGATTGTGGAGCTGTACGATGTTGGGCTTATACCGGAGCATGTACTACATGAGGAGGCCCGCGATCTCATACTCGAGCATGCCATCACTCTAGCAGAGAAGCTTGCCCCTGCCTACGATACTCCCACAGGAATGCCCTGGCCGCGTATAGATTTTGAGACCGAGCAGGGAGAACCGGATCCTTCTTTCGATTTCCATAACGACCCCGACAAGCGAGAATACGATCATCCCGTCATAGGTCCTGCAAGGACAGGCTCCTCTATTCTCGAGAATCGCGTTCTGACCAGACTGACTGGTAACGATGTCTATGCACGAAACTCGACATTGGCTTGGGCACCTCTCGTATGGTCCAAATGGGCAACACCATGGGCAGGAATGGTCGACGCACCCATTGATATCATGACCGGCGCCCCCGTCGGTCGCTCGCGACAATGGGATGGTGGCCACGACTCATACTACGAATACTTGCTCAAAATAACTCTACTAGCCCCACCATCAGATCCTCACCTCGAAGTATACAAAAAACGCTTCCTACTAGCTGCAGCCTCTCTTCGAAAACACCTCAGCTCCCGCTCTGCACCCGCGCCCAAACACCTTATGCAACACCTTTTCATCGGCCGGCAAGATGACAAGCAATATAAGAATCAGATGGGACATCTCGCTTGCTTTGCACCAGGCACCATCCTCCTCGCATCGAAGTTTTACGACCAGTCCCAACTTCGCTCTTTCGCGCTTGCCCTCCTCGACGGCTGTCGTCATACGTACACATCCACGCCCACCAAGATTGGCCCTGAGACATGGTCCTGGGTCCCCAAATTCGGCTACGACGACCCCTTGTTCCTCCCAGAGAACGAGCGTCAGCGAAAAGAAGCCCTCGAGTCCGGGTTCTGGAGCACAGAATCACAGTACAAAGGCCGGCCGGAGTATGTCGAATCCCTGTTCTATGCCTGGCGTATCACCGGCGAGCAGAGGTACCGCGAATGGGCATGGGAAGCATTTGCTGCCATGGAAAAGCATTGTAAGGCGCCGTTTGGGTATGCACAGCTGGGCGATGTTTACGATACGGGCAATAGTAAGTGGGTCGACATGCAAGAGAGCTACTGGGCTGCGGAGACGCTGAAATATCTCTGGTTGACTTTTACGGATGTCGACGTTGCGAGTTTGGATTCTTGGGTGTTTAGTACAGAGGGACATCCGTTCCGTATGATTAGATGAACTAAGGAGTAATGAAGGCCACATGATGAGCAAAACAGCACACGAATTTTATTCGAGCAGGACGGAGCCGCAAGGGCTATAGACTTCCATGTCAGAGTCGCCGCTCGAAGCAAAGCAGCTCCAAAAGGAAACTGGAAAAGACCAAGGAAGGGCACCGGCCCTTGAGTCGGAGGAAGACAGAAAAGGACGCTGCTAGGGTAGCGATAACGCAATGATACCCGGTGCGAATCTCAAATAAAATCAAAAACCATACACATTCCAGTAGCCATAGCTCAGCCCTCTCGACCTGTGCAACCTTCAACCACATTACATCCGCCGTCTCTATTCTTCGTTCTCTACTCGACATTTTCGAATCGTCGTCACCGCCCCTTACATTTTCCCTCCCGCTGTGAACCGCACGATATGTGTTGCTTAACTTCACACATCCCCGCAACGACGTCCACAGCAATTCTTGAAGCATCACGGTTCCGCGTTAATCACACAACTTTGAAGCTTGTTATTGACTAATAAGAACAGAATATCTCGATAAACGAAAAGAGATGGGAGCAGATGCTCAAGCAATTTCTTGCCTTCGGGTCTCTCACTCATACCTCGTTTGACATCACTGTCTCTCCCCCTCCCCCACCTCCACCTCCTTCGCTCTCCTTGCATCCAGAGTCGCGGCTATCTGTATTAGCATAGTACGCTGAATGCCCGCTTGAACGTGCGTCGGAAGCGCCGTTGAAACGCGGCTCCCTATATAATGTCCCACTACCGCTGTTATAGCCCCCCGTGTTGCGCGGTGCTGGACTGGGAGGCCTGGCAGATTTGGGCGGTGGGATCGGTTTGCTTGGTGCACAGCCCATGCTATAGATAAGTAATTGGGGCGGGATGAGATTTTTCTTCGAAGATCTGTTTTACGTGTATAGGGTGTCTTGGAGTTGTAGAAAGGAGGAGAATGTTAGAGGTGTCGGTGGTTTAGAAAGAATTCAATAAATTCTACCTATCTAGATCCGACTGCTGCCACATGTGAAGGACGCACGCTTCGCCGTGTCGATGAAGTGGACGCTGATGTGTACACAAAGGATTGGAATCGTGGGGTGATACTAGCAGTTCACGTGGACTGAGAGACAAACCGTCTTCATCTTCAAAGCTCTCTCAAACCCTCTAGACAGCCCATTGTGCTAGCCCCCACCACCTCCATCTCCACCTCCGTCTCCTCCCCCGTCTCCTCCCCCGTCTCCTCCCCCATCTGCACCGCTACCGCGGGTCTTAGAGAAGCATGACCCCATGTTGTCTTGAATGGGAACTGAGCAGAAGGTGTATGTCATTGTCGTAGTTGCGTTGAAATCCACAGACAATAATTATTTATTTGATGGTTTTTGTTATGTTAGATAGCACTATGAAAGAGCTAAATAAATAGCGCTTGTCGTTTTTTGTTTTGCTTGCCAGAGAGTGAAGCTCGAACTAGACTTGGGGTTTTATGTTGATTGTAGGATGTAGTGCGTTGTTTCCTTTTCATATGCTATGCTATTGTGCGAACGGCGTAGTGCTAGATGCTGATACGGGCGGTGGCAGTGCAAAGCAGATCCCGCTAATCATACTAGACACAGCACCCACGCCCTCTACATCTACATTCGCTGGTGAAGAAGGATGATAAGAAATGGAATAGGGATAGGAATATTCCCGAACGAAGTTACCTTAGGTTGCAAGGTTTGGAGCTCAAACAAGTCAAAAGAATGCACAACACAATTAGGGACACACACCAAAAGGTTGCATTACAGGGAAATCCTCAGTGTAACATTACTCGAGCCATCGAAAGGCATGTGTGAAAATTTGCCCAAGGTGCCGGAGAATACGATTCTCGTTCCTGTTGACGGCTATCAACAACTGCCACCGCCGCCACCGCCAGCATCTCCTCCACCTCCACCTCCACCATCACCACCATACGTATTATGACCCCCGCTATGATATGCGCCGCTGCTTCCTCCAGCCGTATTGCCCGGGACGTAAGCCATCTTCACGTCCGTTGCTTCCGAGTCGGAGGGCTTGCTTGACATGCAACCCATAGTTGGTGACGGTGGTGTGGGTCCTAGTGGTGATTGGAAGTTCTTGTATAAATAGTCCGTAGCTGTAATGTCTTCAACGTTTAAGCTGACAAGGCTATGGGCGTGATGCGACTCTGTCGAAGTGGTGAGTCTTGGTTCGTCAAGTTTGAGTGTGAGCTTACTGCTGACGTGGCGATCGGTGACGTGTTTGCTTTGTGTCTGCTCTCGAGATTACTTTCGAGATACTCAGGGCATCTTGTTTCTTTGCACTTCAAACATTTATAGCAGTGCTGTACGAGGCTGTGTAAAATCGCTACGGTCGTGTGATAGGACCTGTGCGCTTATGGCTTACATATCATGCGGCTAGTAAAGACCTTGACGCGGGGAACTGTAACTCGTGTTGGAATGTGGAGATAGACGGAATGGAAGTAAATACGGGTCATGATAGGCCTTACAGATTGCTCGAGTAGGGAAAATGTAGCGAAATATGTCAAGGTCGTTGAACGGGAATGACAATTGCGAAAATAGGGATATATTTAACTGCAGCCAAATAAGTTTATCATGCTTGTCAAGACACTTTATCGGGTACCCGAAGATGATGATGTAGGCTCTTTGTATTCGCGCAGTCTGCCTCGAATGCGCCTTGTGCGTGCCTTAGCTTCGGCAGATATACTTATCGTGCAAACTCGCCTTATGCTTCCTACTCTGGTCAGTTTACAGTTAGCCAAATATGAGATTTAAGCACAATACCTTAAGGATTAAATTGCAATCATACCCAGTGGTCTGCTCCAGACGCGCCACCTCAAAGTGAGATCGAAGGATACTGTAAGTGTCGCTGCACCAGTGGAAGTGTATGAACCATCCTTCATAGTACTGGGGCTCGATGCAGGAGGCAACTCAACGTTCGTGGCCTCGAACATGACGAGGATCTAAGCTCTGCTACTGGCTTCCTTAAACAGTGCCCATCAAAAATCGCCAGTGAAACTCGTTGCTGCTCATATCGAACGAAGGACTGAGCATCCACATACTCGGAAGTTTATCCGCTCTATTGGCTAAGCAATTAGGTCTGGGTAACGGTAGGTCTTGCAACAATGACACTGTTCGTCCCGAACCCCTCGCAAGCTCGAAGGAGCTACAGATAGGGCTTCCTCGACTGGGCGTATTCCGTAGTGCTGTCTTCATGACTGCTGTAATGCGGCGAAAACGCTCAAAAATGTCCTCACTGCTCTCTTGGGTGTCGCGTGGGTGAGGCATCTGCGATGAGAGCTGATCACGAAAGTAGTCAAACGACCTGGCAATCTGCAGTTCAGTTGGGTCCCATCCTGGCATTGGGGAGGTATATAGTGCCATTTTGCTGAGATTAGTAGTTATCACGACCAGGTTGAGCCAGTCGACCAAGGACAAAAACTCGTACTGGCATGAAGGGAGCTTCGTGCTACTATCAAGAAACTGTTCAATCGAGCGAAGGTACGTTACCCGCAGTGAAAGTTGAAAGCCAGAAGCCCACGGCGTGCTTTCTCGGTCTGCAAGCTCAATGGAGGTAGTCGTCTTGTAAAGATATACTCTCGCTGCAAATTGGATCCACTGTAGCGTCCCTATATCAACGTCAGCAGGACCTCTCCCCAAGGTCGTTAACCCTTACTGAAATCGTTCGCCTGAAGCTTAGAAGTAATTCTGATGCTTTCCCATTTGTCGCTCAGTCGTTTGACTTGAGAGCGAGCGACTAGGGCCTGTTCGGTTTGATTGCGAAAGGTTTCCTCAACGTCCTCCATGAATTGACAAACGTTAAGTAAAATAGGAATAACAGCGTCTGTATTATGCTCCCAAGTCAATGCTAGCTCTGATGCATAGCTCCGAAGTGTGCTTGAATAGGACATAAACCGTGCTCTGCCTTGTTCCATCAAGGCAATGTTGCTTGCCAGGTAGTAGCATCCCAGATAGGCCCGCTTTGCTTCCCTGTCTCTTGGGTAGTCTTTCTGCAAGGGACTCGCAGTGGTCGATATGCGGTCTAAGCCTAAATCGCTTGCTAAACCTACGCACAGCTGAAGGAGCATGTGAACAGAAACAGCCTGAGCGTCCATGTAATGGTGGTGCCAAGCTATGAAGACCAAGAGCCCCTGGAGTAGATCCAAATTCTTTTCGCCATTCATTATTTTGACCATGACTACTTTTCGAAATTCGCGGCTCAGGGTCAATTGTAGGAGTACCGAGTCGTAGGATGCAACTGTCAGCACGGCAAACATTAACATCGGACGGTGCTCCAAAAGATCTCGGCAGAAGCAGTCTTTCGGCAATGCTACGAACGGGAAGTAGTCAACCATGTTCCGGTAGATATCAAGCAATATCTGCATGTGCACTAGACTAATGGATCGAATGACGGGATCTAGTCGCCCAAGGCACGCCAAAGAGTCGTTCATAGACTCCCAGAAAGGTAGAAAGCCCTCGGAAGTAGGCCCGGGAGCTGGGAGGATGAGAGTTTTGGTAACGGGCGGTGTAGAAGCTGGTCGAGGGGCAGATGCTGTCGGAGTTTGCTGAAAGGGCTCCGTACCTTGTAAGGAAAGCGTGTCTACCGAGGGCAAGGTATACTGAGGCGAAGAAGGCGTCATGGTTGTGACAATAGTAGACAGTTTGTCGAGCTTCTTATCAAGATCGCGCATTCTGTTAGGTGCCTGGCCATCGTTCCTGGATTTGGCTGGCCTTCTGCGTGCAACATGTTCAATACATTCAACGCGGGCCTTCTGACACCTAGAGCACGTGTTATCCCGGGTGGAGTGATTGTACGAGTAAAGAACATACCTTTGACAGATACCAGCAGTTCCTGATGGAACACAGCGTACTTTGTGTTTCCGGCATCTTTCGCATGCAAAAGCATTCCCAGCTCTTCCTTCTCTGGCCTCCATGGTGAGGAGGAGCTGGAGTTGGTAGGTAGGAGAGACCTAGGAAGCCTTTCGGTGTGGGGAAGTCCGATCAGACCGACAAGCTCGGGTCGATCTCAATGGTGAATGAGACCGCGAACAGGGGGAAATAGGCGCACCAAATGTCGTCACCTGGCTGGCGCACCGGCTGGGGATTCTAAGAAACGTCGCATTACTGCACGCTTCATGCGACAGCATGAAAACGGGTATTATGTGGCGGTGCCTCGAATAGATGTCCCATACCTCGGGTATATGATCGGTAGATGATCGTCCGGAGGTGGCCTTGTACGGATGCATGGAACCGACATCTCTACCTTATTCGTAGTGGCCTTCCCGACTGCTCCGACTATCGCATAGCTTCTATCCGTTGCATTTTCAACACTATGCAACTTCTTGTAGGTCGCCTTGGGTCCACACTGTCGCCGTATAGAATGTAATAGAGGCTAGTTTCCTCGCTTTTGGCTGCGACTGGCCTTTAGCTCCGAACAACGACATTATGGCTCTGACCGACCACAGCGACCACGCCAGCTATGTAGAGTCCGGCTTCGCGGGGAAGATGGGATGGGGAAGCAAACCTGCGCTGCTGCTTATCGATGTTTGCAACGCGTACTGGAGTAAAGATAGTCCGTTGGACACCAGCTCGAACCCTGCCTCTGCGGCTGCGCCTGCCTCAATTGCGAAACTCATCGCTGCCGCTCGAGAGGGAAAGGTGCCATTGATATGGACGAGGGTTGAATATACTGAGCCAGACATGTCGGACGCTGGAGTATTCTTCTGTAAAGCACCTCTACTAAAGGTCTTCCAAAAGGGCAACGAAACAGGGCTGGAAAGCTGGGTTCTAGGCTTGGAGCCCAAGGAGGGAGAACTTGTTATCTCCAAGCGCTACCCGAGCGCATTCTTTGCGACCGATCTCAACACACGACTTCAACTCAGAGGCATTGATACGCTGGTTGTATGTGGTGTCAGTACGAGCGGTTGCGTGCGTGCGAGCGCCCTCGATGCAATGTGCCTAGGGTATCGGCCAATGGTACGCAACTTGGCATGCCGTGAGTCTCATCGCACATTACTAACCGATGACCTAGGTTGTTGGCGAGGCTTGCGGTGATCGATCACCTGCTGTCCATAACGCGAATATATTTGACATGAACGCAAAGATGGCTGATGTAGTTTCAGAAAGCGAAGCGATTGGGAAGTTGAAGGCCGGATGGCTATGATCGATATAGGCATCACTGTTGAACGTGTTGAACGTGTCGAATGTAGATTCGAGCCCCGATCTTTCTATTGAACTGAAGCATAAGCTTCAGCCTATACACTACGATTACGGACCAGCAACACTTGCATCTTCTGTCTCATATGTCTCAGAATCTTTCCTTGTTAATCCTTCAACGCTGCCATCAGGTCCACTCATGCTCCGCCTATCGTTTTGGGCGTTACATCGAAGTCAACACTAGTAGCAATTCTCGCTAGGTTTTTGAACTACGCAGATATGTGCTTTGTTCACCAAACAGTGACCAAGTTTCTGGACTAACAATATGGGATCCTTACTCGTTGCATTCTAGTAGACCGACATAGAAGACACATGTTTTCCGATCTTCCAACAAATACAAGTACACAGCAATGTACTTAGTATACGCTCTGTCTGATCCATGGACCTCATCTACTTGGATTATCAACTTCCAGTCCCCATACCCGACTGAGAAAGAGAAGCTCCAGATTGTTATATTTCAATAGTATCGAATACCTGTGTACGAGCTTACTCTGTTTCGAATCTAGCCATTCACACAACCTGTAGGTAGAAGACTAGGGGTTTGATGTGTCGAAACTGGGGTTGGAGCGTGTTAAATAAAACAGTATACGGTTTAGTACTAGTTATGGCTATGAGGTTAGCAAATCTGCGTGAGAAGTGGAGGCGAAGATTCCTTCCAAATTTGGGCTGCATTTCTAATGATACTGAAAGTACTGTTTAGAATAGATTCGAGCAGATGTGAAGATCTTGAGTAGAATTAGGGACCCTCGATCTGCAAGTATATGAGCATGCGAACAACTTCAATTCCAAGACTGAGGCATGTATGTGAATATAAGAGTAATGCTAGAGACAAGTGGTGTCGAGAGAGATGGTTGGGCGACGAGGACGATGGCTTCCCTCGCACATACGGCCCTTCTATTCGACATCCGAGCATTGCCTACTTCTCCGAACCTAGTTCCCATGGTAATTTCACTTCGCCCCAATCGCCTCCCCCGCGTCCTTGCTTCGGTCTCCACATTGCAAATATCGGCGGCGGAGTCATCTCGTGCGCACACTTGCGCCATTCATCAGTTGCGTCCGGCCTTTCGTTGTCGAAGGCAATCTTTAGAAGGGCCTGAAACTTGAATCGTTCGTAGAGCGACTTGCCCATCGAAGACGCCTCCAACCAGCATTCTAGGTCAAGTTCGTCGGCGCGTAGAATACCAACATTCATGAGGAGTGAGCCGATGCCGCGGAGACGATGAGAAGGATGTACCGCCATCCAATTGAGAGCTATCACGATGTGAGTAACATAAACAACATGACGGAAAACGTCTCTAAAATGTGAGACTGACTGTGAGGAGAAAAGGTGCTTTCAGGATGCAAGTCTGAAGAAGAGTCACTGTGCTAGACGTACCACAATGAGGCCGCGTCATCCAGCTCGCCCGCGGCTTATATACCTGGTTCAAGATGGATTCGCAAAATCTCTGACATTCACCTTCCGGCCACCACGGTGCTGTCAACTTCGGCGTGCCTGCAGCGAATGGGTTTGATCTAGAGAATACCCACTGCGCACAGCCAACTGACTTTCCCGTAACTGTATC
The DNA here is from genome assembly GCF_010015615.1 of Cucurbitaria berberidis CBS 394.84. Taxonomy (NCBI): domain Eukaryota; kingdom Fungi; phylum Ascomycota; class Dothideomycetes; order Pleosporales; family Cucurbitariaceae; genus Cucurbitaria; species Cucurbitaria berberidis. The sequence goes on from NW_024468938.1 coordinate 1,981,251, forward strand.
GAATACGTAGAACCAGTGACTTGAATCGTCGGCCTGATGCTGGACCCAGAATCTTTCCTTCGACTCTGCAATAGCAGCTTCTCGATGTGCAGTCGTGAAGCCTAGTATAGGGAAGAACAATTGCACAAATGGCTCATAAGGGGTGTAGTTCGCTGCCCATATAACATCCATGATATCATCCAACTCTTTTCGTGTCTCCGCCTCTCGCACCGAATACCGTTCACTCATGGTTGATAGAGGTTGCTCGATTGAACCCATGGCGACATCGGACAGGTAAAGAAGTCGTTGAGATTGTGACCTCGCCGCCTTCGCGCATGAATAGCGAAGTCGGAGATATACCTGTCATCTAGGATTGGATATTGTTGATTGCCGTGTTTGGGTCGACACTCCTAATAAGGCAGGTACCATTCGGTGGCCTAGCGCCTTGGCGAGCAGAGCAAGTACCCCCAGCACTCTTCAGCACACCATGTCCAATACCCCTCCTCTTCCCAATAGCCCGGTCGCACATGTATCACCATCATTGCCTTCGATTGTTCATGACCTCCCTTGCTTGCGCGGAACTCGGAAAGTCTGCCAGCGCGGCGGCGATGATGTTGAACCGAGGCAGGCACGGTTCGTTGCGTCACATTCATCACTGGCCCGAGCTCGGCGCGCACTGCTGGGGCTATTTTCGTCGTGGTCAGTTTGTGGCGAACGGCTGAAATGGTTGACAGCTGGACTTTGGTTACACAAGATGCGAATCCTTCATCTAGTAAGGCCACGGAACTTCTTCGTCCTGCATCTGTTATGTGAAAGCGTTCACACACAAAATGGAACGGCCTCCAGCGTATCAACCAGTATGTCGAGAGGATGAGGATGAGTCATTAGCACAATTAGAAGAGAAGGACGGTATCGCATGGAACGCGAACAGTACCGAGATTATTCCTACGAATACTCGCAGTTTTGTCGTCTTTCTGTCAATCATGCTGCTGTCGCTCTCGGCGAATGTATTGTTGGTAATGGACAATGGGAAGCTGCGCATCTCGCGCGATACTGGGAAGACGGCGTATAGTGAGTCAAAGTCCTTATCAAACACGATGATTGCTCATGATAATCTAGCTGGTCTCACTTTCGATACTCCTCTTCCTTACCACGCTATGTCGGAATATTGGAATCCAAACATTAGCGACAGCGACATGGAAGCAGCATGGGACGCTATAGATACCAACGCTATGGCGGTTTCCCTTCATGACGACTACGCGAATAGCGTTGGCCTTCCTCCCTCCACACCGTTCCCGTGGGATACTGAGCGTAGTATCTACTATGTAAAGGGTATTCACGATTTACACTGCTTGGTATGCGCTCTTCTCAACACATTGAACCCTCTGGCTGATCATTTGATTCAAGAAACTCATCCGAAAAGCCATTGTCTCAAAACATAATGGCAATGACCAGGCTTTCAATCTCCACCACATTTACCACTGTCTAGATGGCATCCGACAAGACATCATGTGTGCCGCGGATGACACGCCCATGCCGGCCCCTGTAGCGCATCATGTTGGCGAGGGTCAAATTCGACAATGTCGAGACTGGAACAAGCTCATAGCGTGGGCCAGACGTCCTGACCAACATGCTTGCTATGACTTCGACGATTACCGTGAAGCTACAAACACCCTCGAACTTTTTGCATTCTGTCCTCCAGAATCCCCCTACCGTCCATTTCAGCAAGCTTACTTCGAGTTCCATGGGCATAAAGACCCATACGAGCCGAAAGAAACCAGAGAGCAAGTTGTGATCTTCTAGACTATTGTTAATATACGCACACACATTGATCAGATAGCTAAGGCATGTTTGGAGAGCTATTACGATTATTTTGCTCCAATGAGACGTTTTACTACGGTGACTTTTCGACCTTTCCTGACGATTTCAACCGTACATTCCTCGAGCAATCAATACGTCCGTCCGTCGGTTATGCAACCTGAACCGAGCGAAGGCTACACCACAGGTCATGGCGGCCGCATAGCCGCTTAGTACCAGGATTCGTCAGACACAGATCAAGAATCTATCGCCGACTACGAAAAGTAATTGCTATTTCCGCTAGATGATCAGATGACAGCGCCATGATCGTGTCAAATTATTCGCCTTCAAGGCCACCTGGAATCTATCGCACCCCTGACGCCTGTCATCCGGGCCCGACTCTGTGTCACGCTCATTCCGGAGAGGGCGATAATAAACCTGACTACAAGTGACAATATGCACCTCCGAAACGTCGATGGGCTCATGATCGTTTAGGAGAATTGGCTGTTCCGAAGATGCTACCCTGAGGTCGTAGGTCGCAGAGACCTACATATATCATATCAGCCGGCGACAGTTACTTTGAGAGAATTCAAAGACACACTCGTTAGGCACTTCCACATCAAGGTATTTATTCGGTGACATGATGAACAGAAAGGTCACTGACATCGATACAGCGCACTTAATTCAATCTCGTTCAACATGCGCTCCGCTTTCACACTACTCCCGCTACTCGCTTTTGCGGCAAACATTATCGCAGCCCCGACGCCACTGCGTCAAGTTGCTAGAGCAGTTCCAGACATCAAGTCTGTGATCCGCAATCCAGCACCCATCGACGAAACGCTCCTGGTCTCGTTAAATGGCCACCCAATTGTTGACGTGGATCTTTCGAGCGTTCCGAATCCGAAAGACGTTCTCATCGGCAGAGCTGCTCCCGCCATCGACAGAACGATTGTGAACCCTATCGACGTTGTTGGAAGGTCTGCTCCCGCCATTGACAGAACGATTGTGAACCCTATCGACGTTGTTGGAAGGTCTGCTCCCTCCATTGACAGAACGATTGTGAATCCTATCGACGTTGTTGGAAGGGCTGCTCCCGCCATCGACATAACGGTTCTAGATCCCGTCGATATCGTCAATTGAGCTGTACGTGTAGAATGGACTTTTATTGGACTATTCTGACGCCGCGTAGCATCCCTAATCGCGAAGATGATGGGGCACAAAGCCACCGAGAGTTACTTGATGCGCGGACTGGCCGATTGGATTTCATCATAGCAACGTAGCAAAATACACAAAATGTCATCTTTCATCTCTTCGCGATATGCTATGTATGCTGTTCCCTCCTGAAGGCACAGTTCTGAGCGACATCCGCCTTAGCGGGATTTACAACGACCTCTGTGCTACCACCCGTAGGTGAAAACCGTCATCTGACGGTTGTACGCGAAGGCTTTCCGATAAACTCGTGTTCAAATCGGGCGTGGCCTAGTATGTGTGCTGGCAATTGTTTCACGGCGCGAGTGGATACTTGTCCTCCAATTTCTCTGGACTGCTGCTGTGACACGATGCCAAGCTCGGTGTGCTACATGGTCCCACCAATCTTGCCATATCCTTGGGTCAGGCTAGCAAGCGACCGCGAAATGGTGATCAGTCTCAGCTGGTAAAGATCATCAGGACTGTGAAATGAGTTCTGCAATGCTAGCTCAGTCGTGGATCTGTCACTGCCAGCGTATCTGAGGTTACGACTGGTCGGGCCTGCATTACAAGAATTTCCGAACCCGGTATCTCGCCCGTGGATCTACATCGGTCGGACGTCCTTGCATACTCGCGTAGTCTCCCTTCTCATACATTGCGCAACCACGCACGACGGCTGTCCCGTGTTCCGAAATCGCCAAACCTTTCCCCTCATCCTGTGATATGCCTGGGCCCAGTCTCGCCGTTTGGATGTCTTGCCCGCATCAAACAAGGGCGGATAGGGACATTGCTCTTATTGATGTTCCCCAAGTCGAGCTGTGCCGGCGGAACCTTACATTTCTGCGCGCCATGCGCCTTCAGCTGGCTGCCGACGCCCGTGTCCATACATACCGTTGTTTGCACTGGTCATTGCGGCTTTTTTCTATTTTGGAAAGCCGTTGTTCGTTTGGTTTGAATCTTTGTTGACTGCTGCGCCCGATTGAACGTTTTGAAGTGATTCACACACACGGACGATGCAATGACGGCGGTTTTTGGTACTTCCCACCGTCCCATTCCACGACAGCCGGGTTCCAGTGAGAATGTTGGGCCATATGTCGATGTTGTTACTTGGATACTCTTGATTACCTCCGCGCTGGCGGTTCTTACTAGGCTGATTACGAAGCGCGCACTGAGGAGAAGCATCGATGTTGATGATGCTTTTGTTATTGCGGCTCTGGTAAGTCTAGTGTTCCGCTTGGCACGTTCATGTTTCTTTTTACTGACGGTACTAACTTGTAGATTGTGAGCATCGGCTCTGGCATATCCGTCAGCGTGCAGACAGCAAATGGGCTGGGCCGGGACATCTCATCATTGGCGGACAACCAGATCGTGGCGTACCAAAAGGTATACTCGCGGCCCTGAGCTCAATATTCTTACTTGGTGTTCATGCTGATTGACTGTTATGTAGAGTGAATATGCAAACAAGTTGCTTTACATTGCCACCTTGGCTTTCGCGAAGCTGTCTATCATCTCGCTGCTCATGATTCTCACGGCGTCAGACCTGCATCGCAATCTGGGCATAATCTTGACAGTATTTATCGCGCTATGGGGCATCGTATCGGAGTTCGTTACTGCTTTCCAGTGCGGTACTGTCGAGCCATGGCGCTTCTTTGGCCCAGAGGTTCACTGCCTTGACTTGGTACGTCGCTTCGTACTTCAGGTGCTTGAGATACATTGCTGACTCGCTCTTGAAGACTTCATTTTGGCGCGGCATGGGCATCATCAACATGATCACTGACCTGGCACTAATACTGTTCCCCCTGCATGTTATTGTCACGCTACAAATGAGCATGAGCAAGAAGATTACTATTCTGACCTTTTTTGGCGCACGGTCAATGTATGCTGATCCAAGATTCCCATTCGTAGGCGAAATCTGACAAGTTACAGAGACATCATTGCAACCGCTGTTCAAATGGCATACCTATATGGCTTTTCTTCTCCCAATCCAACTCGAGACCTCTGGAAGTGGACAGTTGTCACCCAGATCATCGAGTGTATCACCATCCTCACATCATGCGTTCCTTATCTCAGACCACTCCTTGAGTCTTTGCCTTCAGGCATGTACGGCTCCGATGAGCTCCGCCGCCGCGGCACACCATCCGAGCTGGGCTACTCGCGCAGCAAAAGCGGCTCTTATCAACTCAGCAGCAACGGGTCCAAAATCGAAGGAGGGACAAGGCATAGCAGGAAGAGCCAGACGGAAGGTGGCATCAAGCGGTTTCTACCGATGCTCTCGCAAGAAAAGACGACGCATTCGAACTCTGCATCCGGGCTTCCTGGGGGTCCGAGGCGTCCAGATGGAGAGATTGACGTGGAGATTACGGCAATGAACCACCGCCTTGGTGACGACAAAAAGTGGGAGACTGAAAGTACGGGAAGTCACTCGAAGATCTTGAAGACGACTGTTATGAGTACGGAGTGGGAGGAGGCTCAGCGAAGGAGTAGAGATGCTTCGAGTGACGACATTGAAGTCGTGAAGTGAGCAAGTCGTACTCCGATGAAAGGGCAGCATTGTGCTCTGGTAGCACTACTATCCTGTGTAGTTTAAATTAACATATATTGTACTCATATGCTACTTCTCGTCGTCCTGAACGCGACTAGCAAAATTGTGATCTGCCATATCAATAGTAGTAGAAATGCTAGAAATGCAATACAAGGCTAACATCATTGGTTGAGAGCTCGTGGTCTGAATAGAACACGATCCACTGTTCTAAAGACAACGACCTCACATTTCTGTGATATTCCAGCAAGGGATCTTGAGCTGCGAGCTACTTCTTTCAGCTAGAAAGTAAGAGGCAAGAGCTCGAGACGATTGACTATCCCAGGATGGCTACCTCGAGCTACGACGACCCAGACTCGAAGCTTGTAGAACAGAACGACGCTTGCTCCGGTCAACAAATCTTGTGCACCTCCCTAGAAGGATGGGGCATGTCGAGTCGAGCGGACTGCAAGGCATTGCATCCCCGCACGTCGTAGGCTGCAAACGTCATAGTCCAAGTAACCGACGGGCTGAGATGTGCGGCGCGCGTCTATACTCGTGCAGATTGCCAATAGGATTATGGTGCTCAAGATTGACGACTGAGACGTGCAGGTGGCGGACGTGGATGGAAAGTCAAAAGGGGTAAGACTCCAGAAAGGGCTAGCATGTCCTAGCAGCCCACTCTGTACCTACAGAGAGGTCCATCTCGTACCCTTACAGTTACAGGTTTCAAACACATACATGTCTGTAACTGAGCGTGATTATTAGCATTGCGGTGGTGTCGATAACCGTTGAACCGTATGCGTGGTTGAGGGGAAGCAATTCCACGTGGGCTGCTGACAAACCTGTGTGTTACAACATCGGACGACCCACCACCCCTTCATTATTCCTCCCAACCACCCTTTCTTTTGAGGCCCTGTCCTCATCTTGTACTACAAACAATCTGCAATGGGGTCTCTGCTTCTGTTGACATGGGTATGACAGCCGTTTTTGTTCCCACTACAGTCGTGCTCTTCTTTCAATCAGCATGCCGCCTGTTCAACTACGCTATTCATTCGTCGTATTTCGTGCGACACTCCACTGATTAGGGAAACCCTGAGCCCCCTTTTCATGATTCTAGCCGTTCCGAGGAGCGGCATACTTAGCTTTCATTCGCACAGGATCCTAAGCAGCCCTGAACCAGGCAAACGGATGCCGCAACGCCCAAGTGCAGATTGCATCCGGGACTTCAAGCATGGTCCATGCTGTTCAGACATACACGCGAACATGACCGAGAAATTGTCTGGTTCGCGTCTGCCACCTGGAAGACATGCGAGCAAGGGATCCGCGCCGATGCATGCCACCGCTTTTTGCAGCGTTCGCCAGCCTAATCGTGCGACCCAACCACCAATCAGTGCTGTTCTTGTGTAGCTCTCCCTGAGACTAGGATGCGGTGCGATATGTCGAGAAGATGCCGCCGCCACTGCAGAAGCCTACCATTGCCTTGGCTGTACGGAGCGCGGTCTTAGCGTCCAGCTTTCCCATCGCTTCATTGCAGTGCCGAGCGCCGCCGTCTGGTTTTCATTTACTACCGTCTTTGCCGGCGCACATGGCTCACGTTACCTCTGGAAGGATAAATATCAAGATTGGCTTGCATTGCATGTGTCCTGTATCACGATCTCTCCTCCACGTATCGTCTTCTCTGTTTCAATCCGCTGGCTTGCTGTTCGGACCCTCGTTTCTGCCACCAAGCTATCACCGTTCACTCCGGCAACCAGCTTATACAAATTGAGGAGCTCGGAGTGAATAGCTATGGAGAAGCGTATTGACCTGCAGACGTTCGAGGATGATGTTTTTCGGACCAGGGCCAAAGGGTCAATATCGGAGACCAAGGGTCAGGATTTCGATCGCGATAGATATGAGTTGGCCAGAGTAGGAAAGCAACAGGTGTTGAAGGTTTGCTTCTCTCTCATGACGATGTAGTGCCTAGAGTTGATCGATTCAGCGTCGCTTCGGTCTTGTGAGCATGACCGGCCTCTCATGTGGTCTGATGTGCACTTGGGAGAGTTTGCTAGTGTAAGTCTGATTCCCATAGCCAAAGTGCTCTGCTAAAACTCGTACACAGCATCTTCTCAATTGGCTTCACGAAGTAAGTGTAAAGATTGTGATGGTTGCATGAGAGCGCGATTTGACTTACATCTCAGTGGCGGGCCCGCTGGTCTCATATACGGCTTCATTATCATCTGGCTCGGCAACTTCTCGGTCTTCATCTGCATCGGCGAGCTGGCGAGCGCTGTCCCGACTGCAGGAGGTCAATACCACTGGGTCTCCCTCCTTGCCCCTCGATCCAATAAGAAATTCTTCAGCTACGTTACCGGTATGTTGGATTTGCCATATACCATCGAGCTTTCAGCTGATTTTTCTAGGTTGGCTCACGGTCATTGGTTGGATTGCCGCCCTGACTTCCGTGTGCTTTTTCGTTGCCGACTTGATTCTGCAGCTAGTCAGTCTAAACGATTTCGGCGGGGGCTTCGTACGAGAAGGGTGGCATGGAACACTTCTCCTGTGGGCAATATTACTGCTTTGTGTTTTCATCAACGTCTTTGTCAGCGGCGCACTGCCAGCGATCGAGGTAGTGGTGTTGATTGTTCATGTCCTCGGCTTTTTCGGGATTCTAGTTCCCCTGGTCTACTTGACATCAACCCACAACTCGGCTAAGCAAATCTTCACGACTTTTCACAACACTGGGAATTGGAGCACTCAGGCTTTGGCCTTTTTCGTTGGCTTGCAAGGCAATGCGTTAGCATTCGTTGGAACGGATTCGGTCGTTCATGTAAGTCCCGCAATTCAGCGAGCCATATTCATACTAACCTTTTGCAGATGTCTGAAGAGGTCAGGAACGCCAGCACCGATGTTCCGCGCTCCATGCTCTTCAGTCTTGTCATCAACGGCTCATTGGCACTGGGAATGCTTTTCGCCGTCCTCTTCAGCGCCGAAGACATTCAAGGGCTGCTCGATGAAGACGCGCCAACCTCACCTTTCATTCGAATCTTTCGTCATGCTGTTGGCTCTGAGGCTGGTGCAACCGTCATGGTCAGCATCATCATTCTTCTAGAATTCTGCAGTGCCATGGGCTGTTTAGCTGCAGCCTCCCGAATGACTTGGTCCTTCGCTCGTGATCGAGGGCTTCCGTTCTCGCGCGCTCTCAGTATGGTAAGTAGTAGTAGCGAACAACCTAGAACTAATAACTGACTTATGCAACACAGATCGACAAGCGTTCTACCATTCCAGTGGTTGCTATCATCGTGGTTACAGTGTTTTCAGCCCTACTTGCCCTAATCAATATCGGAAACAATGCCGCTTTCAACGGGACAATATCCTTGGTGTTGGAGGGCTTCTACCTTTCTTACCTTCTGGCTCTCGGTCTCTTACTTTGGAGGCGGCTACGTGGCGACTTAGACAATCCCGACTCATCCCTGACGATCTTCAATTCGGGGCACGTTGACGAAGCCTACGATCGTAGTCTGACCTGGGGGCCATGGCGCTTGAAAGGCGCGCTTGGCGTTGCCAACAATGTCGTCGCAATCTGTTACCTACTGTTGATCATCTTCTTCAGCTTCTGGCCGAACACAGTAAATCCAGACCTAATGCACATGAACTGGGCCGGTGTGGTAACGGGGTCAGTTGCATTGTTCAGCGTGGCCTACTATCTCCTCTTCGCAAACAAGTCGTACACTGGACCGATCGTCGAGGTGGACCCGCACGTTCTATAATATGCGACAGTTGAGATAAGGAGCTAGAAAGACGTTGAAAAGGATCAAAACGGGAGGAGGACTGCGTTTACTTCATGCTCGCTTTGGAGTGTACTTTGGATGGATTGTTTGTTACAATGTAGGTCGTGGATATGGGTGGTACATTTGCTTTCACGCGAAGTATAGATTGAGTATTTGTTTGACAGTATGACTTACGAAATCATGATTCAGCTTAGAACACGTCCGACCAATTTCTATGGGGCGTTATCTCGCAATGTTTTTGCTCTTCCGACATCACTCAATAATCTTACCCTCTGAGATATCGATCGGGCAAGTACAACTTTCAGTTCACCATGGCTACAGGAGGCTCATCAAAAGAAAACTGTTGGTGACCATATCCGCTTAACTCAAGCTGAAGCTCGCGATCCTTCCGCCGCAGCACACTAACTTTCCAACACGAACTTCGTTACGAACATTGACATCAAAGTCTTCGACCGCAGCCTAATCTGACTTTCCTCAGCATTCGGACTGGGGAGGGCTCTGACATCGCGAATCCGAAAAAGGCTTACTGTCCACTGGCCTGCTGGCAATGGACAGTGTAAGTCAGACGTCAGTGGGTTGTATCTAGATTGGTAGAAGAGATTGTATGTCGCGAACAGAGGCAGTGTGTGGGTATAGGAACGCGATTTGATTATTTGCCCTCGCGTTTGAAGGACCTTTTGGTGTCTTGTGTGGTTTGCGTTTGCAAGTACTCAAACCTTGACACTCTTTCCAAGGAATAGATCTATGATAGCTCTTCCGCATAGCAGACACTACTCCTTGCAACACACATAAGTTGGTATCACGAGCTTAAGATTACTGCATCATAAGACAGGTGAGAGATCATGAATAGGACGGTTTTTAGCGCTCCTTCAGCGCACATAGAGAGGGGGGCTCATGATATGTGGATCGGACTGAGCGTGACATAGCGACTGGTAGACAAGTGGATCACGGTCGGGTATTTTGTGTTTACTCATCAATAAGTAATCAGCTACATCCCAAAACTACCGTCTTCCCCGCACATGGTGGCCCACGCCAACGCTTTCATACGAATCCTTTATCGACTCCTGCAATCAGATCGAGTCAAAAAGTTCATATACTATATGGTCGAAAAGCGACAGCGTTTTTAAAGGAAACAAGTGAACTTTAATTCTCGACAATTAGATCGAGCAAACAGCTCGCTGAACGCTTCATTGGCTAAATTCCTACTTGTACTCATAGCTTAGACTTCGATACGATAAACGAGTTACCAGTCTGTAGCCACTTCACAGCGTCACCCACAATCTCGTCAACAATTCCCCTTGCGCTCTTCTTCTCAGTCACAGCAGCGGCGACCTTACCCATCAAGAACGGCCGGGCGTTGTCCATAGTCTCATCATCAAGATCATCGCCCAACTTCTCAAGGTCATACTCGACAGGTAGTATACCCTTGCTAGTGAGCTCCTTGATCTCGGCTTGCCTGTTCTCTTCCCAATTCTGAACATAGGGATTATTGCGGATACGCAGTGGCCGGCCTGTGAAAATGATGGTTCGGACGTTGTCATCCCAGCCGGCTGTCCGAACGGCCTCTTGATGGGCCTTTGGCGCACCAGCCTCTTCGGAGAGAATGAAACGTGTTCCTACCCAGACACCAGTGGCACCAAAAGTAAGCATAGCAGCGAGCGACTGGCCGTTGTACATGCCACCGGCGGCTACAATCTGCACCTGCTCACCGGTCATAGGCGATTTGTAACCCTCGACCATCTTGACAGCCGTAGGGATGAAGACAGATGTGGGAACGTCTCCAGTATGGCCTCCACCCTCGCCTCCTTGTGCGCAGATGATGTCGACGCCGATATCGAGGCACTTCTTGATGTGCTTGGGGTGACCGATCATGTTCATGTATAGCACACCGGCCTTGTGAAGCTTCTCGACGACGGCTTTGGGAGGGACACCGACGGCAGAGACGAATAGCCTAGCCCCTGAGTCGATGATGATGTCGACTAGCTCGTTCAGCTTGCCCTTGGTGTAATCGTAGCTGTACGTAGGTTAGCCATGTCTAATTCTCAGAAGAACAACAGGGACAACTCACTTTGTCTTGCGTGCGCTACCACCAACCTGAGGAAGCAACAGATCAATGCCGAACGGTGCATTCTTGTCATTAAGGTATCCTTTCAACTCAGCGATCTGCTCGCGGAGCATATCTGGTGTGTATCCGACGCCACCGATGACACCGAGACCTCCTGCATTTGTGACGGCAGCAGCGAGCTTAGGACCGGCAGCCACGTTCATGCCCGCAAGCAGGACGGGGTGCTGGATCTTCAGCAGGTCGGTAAGCTTTGTGCGGATTTGCTCTGTCGTCTGTCAGCTGCAATGAACATGTGAGTTGAGTGGGTGCGAAAGGTGACGTACGTGGAGAGGCCATCGTGAAGGTAGTGTGGTTCTCGATTTGTGACTGTGATGAAGATGCCCCAAGGGAAGAGTGAGTGTAGCTAAAAACAGAAGAGGAGGTGTAGGAACTTATGGGGCGAGGAGTCCTTTAAGGTTCTTCTACTCTCCAGCGCAGTGAGCCGAGCCGAGGCACAACGTGGAACTAGAAGGCGGAGCAACAGTGACGCCCTAACCTCATATGTACTAGACTAATCCGGGGAGGGCGCTAAGGCCGCTCCTGCGCGAACTTTGCGCCGCCTGCTCCGACTCATCACATGCAAATCTAACCACTTGCGAAAAGAGGTCGACTGCGATGTCGAGTTTTATGAGCGGACTGAGGACGGCGATATCGAAACCACCGCAGCAGACCGCGAAGGCCTTCATCATATCGTATCAAACATTACCGCGCAGCCACCAGCTCATCTCGACATGCACCCAACGCCGGGCCATTCAATCTTCGAGCAAACATAGTGTGAATTTGCGTCACGAGTTTCGGAGCCCGAAGAGAAGCTTCCAAAAGCAGAGCCACCGTTTTCGTCATGGGTCTGCTCACATGGCACATCGGGCGGTTATTGCCCTAGGGAGCAACATGGGTGACAGAGTAGCCATGATTGAACAGGCTTGTAAAGAGATGGAATCCACTGGTAGGATCAAGATCAAGCGAACGAGCAGCCTGTGGGAGACTAAGGCGATGTACGTCCTTGATCAAGACATGTTCGTCAATGGTGCTTGTGAGGTAAGCTTTGTGTGTATTCACTGACTTGATGTTCTGACATGCGTAGATAGAAACCTCATTGTCGCCAATTGAACTCTTAGATGAGCTTCAAGCCATCGAAAATAGGATGGGTCGAGTGAAGGTCATTGACAAAGGCCCAAGGAACATCGATCTGGATATCTCGCTTTATGGCAATCTGACATTCTCGAATGAGAGATTACAAATACCTCACTTACTGATGCTCGAAAGAGAATTTGTGCTTCGTCCGCTTTGCGAGTATGTACTTTTTGTTTCACTTAAACTCTTCTGAAAACGAAATACTAACAGCGTACAGGATTATACCGGAGGAGGTTCAAGGAAATCTACCCATCAAAGGAACGCTCCAGCAACACCTCGCACGACTACCGCCGTCAGATGTGCCGCTCTCGCCAATGACGCCCCTCGCGCCTGGCTCTCTTCACATTTCTGCTTTCCACTCACAGCGCGACACACGGATAATGTCTATCCTGAATGTCACCCCAGACTCTTTCTCTGACGGTGGTAAGAACTATAACATCGAGGAAGCTACACTAGCCGCCACAATCAAGTCCCACGTCGCAGCCGGAGCAACCGTCATCGACGTTGGTGGGCAATCTACTAGACCCGGCTCTGTGCAAGTATCCTTCAAGGAAGAACTGTCCCGCATACTGCCTGCCGTAACACTCATTCGCTCCCTCCCCGAAGCCAAGAACATGGCAATCAGTGTGGACACATACCGTGCCAACGTCGCCGAGGCAGCTATAAAGGCTGGTGCAGACATCATCAACGATGTTAGCGCAGGCTTGCTGGACGAGGCCATGCTGCCTACTGTCGCAAGATTAGGCTGTACCATATGCCTCATGCACATGCGTGGCACGCCAGAGACCATGAGCAACCTAGCATCCTATCCCGACGGCGTTGTTGAGACTGTAGGAAGGGAACTCCTTGAGCGCGTCCGCGCAGCAGAAGAAGCGGGCATTCGGCGCTGGCGCATTATTTTAGATCCTGGAATCGGCTTTGCAAAGACACAAGAACACAATCTCGAACTACTACGGCGACAGGGTGAATTGAGGAATTATCCTGGTCTTGAAGGTTTACCGTGGCTTGTGGGGACGAGTCGAAAGGCATTTGTTGGGAAGATTACGTGTGTGAAAGAAGCGAAGGATAGGGTTTGGGGAACTACGGCTGCAGTCACAGCCGCGATACAGGGTGGTGCGGACATTGTGAGGGTGCATGATGTGCAAGAAATGGTCCAGGTTGCTAAGATGGCAGATGCGATCTGGCGCGTGTAAGCATGATCGTTGCGGTGTATCCCTAAACGATCTTGACGACTTGAACAGCCGATCGGAAATAAGCAAGTCAACATCAACGGTTGTATGTCTATGTCTTTCTGGGGCTAAAGAAAGCTACCAACATGAAGATCATGTTTATCTTGTTTATCTTGTTTGCAAGGACCCACAGAGAAAGCTTGGACGGATCGACGCGCGCGTCGGGACGCGGCTTTCCGATTTCTGAATCTTCACTAAAACTAGAATTTGCCATTTTGAACAACCCTCAGACGTTCGAACTCTCACCAATACCATGACGAGAGCTGTGGACGTGGACCTAGAAAGGGCGCAAGAGCGTCTCTACGAGTACGGTCCAGTACAATTGTCGTTATATGGCATTGACACTAACCTTCATCTGCAGTATCGAGCGACAGGGGGTATTCGCAGATAAATGGTATGCCTAATTCACAGTGGAGATTTACAATCAACAGGTTATTAACAAGATGTCAGCATCCGGCCTATCTCTGCTGATATGGAGATACTGCACGCCAAACGGGGAAAATTGGATGAGCAGAAACATCGACTGCTGGCAGAGTACGTTAAGCCCAGCATGGAAAATTGCATGCAATACATAAATAACAGGTTATCAGAATCTTTGATATCGAGCTAAACGATAGCTTGCTCAAAAAGTACGTCACCGTAATTTCGATGAACACCAGGTCATCTCTGACGAAACCCCTCTCTATTTAGTGCACTAGATAAGGCCGTCAGACCCCACTGTATAGCCTGGAACGCCCAGTTCTTCACCAGTATGCGCGCCCGTCTACCTCGCGAGCTCCGCGACATGGTGTATGCGCAACTTTGGGATGCGAAGACTCTTGACAAAACATGGAAGTCCATGGAACTGTCACTGTTCAACGACCAAGACGAAAGCTGGCGTATTCTGCATCTGCCGCATTTCGTAAACTCTTCGATTGTGGGGCCTGAATCCGTACTTGAAGTTGTCGAGGCTTGGTATCAATTGGTTTCTGTGATCGGGTCGCCGTTTCATGCGGGCAGTTTGGAAAGTCTTGAGCGGTTGGTTACTGCTGATGCATTCTCCATTGGAACAGATGCCACCACACTGCTTCGGGAGTTGGTCCTCGAGTTCGAAATCATCTACCTTATACCGCCGTCAGAATATTATAGGCAGTGTGTGAGATTGCTTCATAAGATCAAGAACAAGTCAGGCTTCAAACTCACGATCAAGTTTTTACAGAGGCGCATCAGCATGGATTTCTGGCTAGATGCTCTCGAGTCTTTGAGGCCGATACTCGAGGTTTTTGAAGAAGAGGGGGCGAGCGTGCGCGTCTTCTTCCAATACCTTCACTTGAAACTGCTCCCCGTCATCGAGTATGACCTCCATGACGCTAGGAAAAACCCTAGCTCGAATTGGAGACAAGAAGCAATCAAGGCTTTGGACAGCGTGCGTATTTTCTTCTCCTGGTGGCATCAACTGGCAACTGACATTATGGCTTTTGTATCAATAGGACAGTCGTATCAGAGCACGGCACAGGTGCTACCTCCAGAAAAACGCGCCAGTGTATGTGCCAGAAGACAAGGCCTCGCCCGAATCATCCGAATGGGAAGAAGGAGAATATGATTACATGGGTGAACGATGGGAGACTGCAACGGACTATGGTTGGTGACGACGACGAGGGCTGATTTTGGAGGGAATTGTCCCATGTCCGTCCGATTGTGCGTCGAGTTGGAGTGGCTGACAGTAGTACACTATTACTATCCAGCGACTTATTGGAGTAGACGTCCTAAAGGCAGCAGCTTCGTGTGCCATCAGCTGAATCATGTCCCTCCATAGTCCGTATTGTGGCCCCCTCTCACTCCATGATGCGCCCTCTACCCCACGTTTCGCGCTGATTGGATGACGCCTGCATAACCCATGACCTAGTCGACATCCCTATCGCAGCACTTATCGCAACCTGTCCTTCAACACCCCTCAAGACATAGACTATTGAGCTTCTCCTACTCTCTATTACTTCACTTTTGTGCTCAAGTTCTGGGTGCATCGCTTCCTGGATCCTCCGCCGCATCCGTTCCAGTCAATAGCAGCCGTAACGCCACCACAATGGCCGTCGGCGATACCCCCTCAAGCCCTCAGCAAGCCGCCCCGCCGCAGCCCATCGACATCGAAGCATGGACCGAGCATGCGACTGTCGCCTTGAGCTCCGTGACTATCTCCGCACCTGGAGATGTCGTTCAGAGGCCCTCAGTCACGCTTGCGATTCCTCTCGATGAGCACGATGCGCCTGCGCGTCCTGCGCTTGCGGCAGTTGCGAAAGAAGGCGGCTACTATCGCCGCAGCGATCTACTTCGTCGCGATAGTATGAAGCGGCGTGAGGCACTGCTGAAGGGCAAGGAGGGTACTAGGCGCAGGCAGAGGTGGGAGAATGGTACGTTCTTGGGACCTGCTCCTCCTCTTCCCTCGGAGACGCTGTGCGCATCGCCATGGTCCTTGTCCCCAGACACACATAATTCATCGTTAGAGGACGCGTCAATTGACCCTTAGTCAGATCGCCTCCTGAATAACCCTTATGCCGAACCTCCTCTTCCCAAGGACTGGGAAGTCCATCCCACCCACCGCGTTACCAACGTCCCATACTACCTCGCCCCGCTCTGGGACGCAGGTCTGAAAAGGCAATCCAATGAGCGCAAGACCGCCGCCGTTGCTCAGAAGAGCGCTACCAAAACCGTAGCCAACAAGCCCACGACACCCGGCGTCGTGCCGAAAGAGCTTCGCGAGAAACTCAAACGCTCGCGCGGCGCGAAGGGGCTGTTAATGGATCTTGAGGGCGAGGTGAGGAAGTTTGTTGTGGGCTGGGAGGAGAAAGAACGGAGGGCGGTGCAAGATGGCTTGCCTGCTGATCCGGATAGCGAGGATGATGAGATTGTGTTTGTGGGGCGAAATGGTCAGATGAACGATATGCAGGCTTCCAAGGACGGCGATCAGATCAAGCGTGAGCTTATGCTCTTCGAATCGCCAGAAGAAGACCTGGGAGGTAGCTTTGGCCGCTGGCTTGTGCACCACATTGGCGTATACTATGGGCTGAACACCTGGTCGGTTACGACTGGCAACCCGGCGAGGCGCGAAGCGTACATTGGGCTCAAAGGTGCGAAGCTCAGGACTGGTAATCAGGGCGAACAGATTTGCAGGCCTTTGCCTCGACCGCTATATGGCCTCGTCTGATCGATTCGCTGCGCTTCATGGGCCGAATCGGCGCTGGTCACTGGATAACCTTTGTCTGATCTATATCTAGTCTCCCTTCTCAGACTTTCGCTATATGTACGCATCTCGTGTACATATCCGCATCAATTTCTCTTGCCTTTCACCTTTGTTTGTCATTCTATATGCATATACATTGGCATGGGTATCTAGAACTAGATGGACATATCTGTATACAACCACTTTCCCTTTCTTCCGGGAACATGGATGCTCTGCATGGTGATTCGCGAGTGGGTACGGACCCGCGAGCCTAAGCTCCTGGCGCGAATGCTATGTTTCTTAACATAACGCTGATATTGGCGTAGGCACATGCCTTCACGGTCAAATGCTGTAGAATCGAAACACATCTTCGGAGCTACTTTGTAAAGCGAAAGACCGATATGTTCAGACGGAGTACTACGAGAACTGGCAAGCTTTGAAGATTCCTTCTTCGTGAAATATCTCGAACCACATCATATGGCAGCTGCAGCGGGCATGTTGCTCAATTGCGTGGCAAGCGCGCCCAAGGCATCAAAACAACGCAGCTACAACCGACAATTGCCTCAGCAAGTAACCTGCTGTACGATGCTCGACCTTCCTTTACCCTTCCACCTCACCGCTCACTGATCAGGAGGTATCCTATTCGAGCATTGCCTACGCTGAAATCAAGTTTCACTATTCTTTCTGTCTCTCTCTCTCAGCGGTCCCCGACCGTTTTACTTGTTTGCTATAGTTTAGCCGCCGTCTATTTCATCTCTCAGAAGGTACGGTGTATACCGATATCTTGCGTTACGAGCAGCACTTCTCTACCAAGTAAGTCACCGTGCCCTTTGAACAGCAGCGGTTCTATCTTGCCAGTTTGAATCGGATACTGACAGCACACAAGGTCTAACTACAAACCGTCACCACGTTTCCTCTCCTCTGTGGACCGTGTGGGCCTGCCGGGTCGAGTTATTCAAAGCACTCATCACTGCTCAAGAGCATTCGCGAAGTGGACGATCTGGATTCCTCGATCGGGCCCCGACCCACACTAGGGAGGGCTAGCACAATCGCACGACAGCGCCGGAACTCACAGCCACTCACTCCTGAGCTTGAAAAGCGACCTCTTGCTGAGATCATTGCCAGAGGTCCGGAACGGAGCCCCTGGAGCAAGAAGAGCATACATCCCATTGAGAGGACAACTAGCCTTATCGGGTTCAGTAAAGCTGTAGACGAAGATCGGAGGCATCGAAGAGTCTCGAGACAGCTTGACGGTTCGAGATCGCACACACCCTCTCCTAACATCAGTCGAAGCAACTCGTTCAACCCCGTCGCACTGCAACGTGTCGGCACCGGTGACTCTATTACCTCCATCAACTCCGCACACTCGTCGAGGTCCAGCAAGCGATCCTATCTAAACCGCGTTGAAGTTATCCGCGATGATCGAGACCTTCAAGGAAATGAAGCACGGAAAGAGCAGCAGCTACGAGAACCTGGCGCTAGAGCGAACAGCGAGTCAGATTCTGCATCACATGGAGGACAAGGACAGCGAGGATTCTTTGGAATCTACAAGAGCAAGAGTGCTCGGTGCGTGACTTCCTCCTACCCTCCCTTCCCCTTCTCCCCGTAAGGAACCCGAGTGCTGACATCTCAAAGCGAATGCCCGAGCCATCTACGGAGCCAACCGGTCTCTCGACGTGATAAGCTTCGCACCGACTTCCTCAAGAAAAATTGGAGCCGCTATCGTCGAGCACAATCTGACGAGTAGATCGTATGTCCATTGTTCCTCTGCGAAGGAAGACTCGCGCCTCGCTGCTGTCGAACATCTGCTCGTCATTACGGAGGATCTCCTCCAACGACTCATGGATGCGGAGGGCATCACGAGCAGTGGGTGGCTGCCCGCGACGCCGCAGTCACAGCATGCAGCAACGTTTAGTATTGCGAGTGTGACAGGGAGTGTGGCGGGGAGTAAGCCAGCGAGTCGGAGGAGCAGTGTTGCACCACTAGAGTAAGTCTCCTCCCCATACCGAGTTCCCGATCTACACTCCGTTCATGCCCATGTTAACGCATAATCACAGTCTCATGTCCGATCGCCCGATCGACCATAACCCACAACATCCGCATCATCACTTGATCAATGATCACAACTCACCTCATTCACCTCATCACATCCAGAAGCCGCAGTTCCTTCGCGGTAATAGCGATGCGTCGTACCCTATGACCACACCACAGCCGCCTGTTCAGCTCATTCCAAGGACAAGCAGCGATGTCATTCAGCAACCAAAGCCCGTGCCTATTGGTCAGTTCCAAGGGAATCGTCAAGGGAGAATGCAGTGGAAGTTGGGGTCTGACAGTTAGCCTGTTCGTGTCTTGGGGCACCGGCGTCCTTGTTAGTCATTATTGGACATGCTTGACAGCACTTGCTGGTGGGCGGTGGTCTTGATTCATTCATCATTCTTAACCCTATTTGCAAAATCGAAGCTTTGTCCATCTTGTGAACTATTTATTAGTCACACCCATAAGTGATGGCTACCGTCAACGAAAAGGTCTCGTTCATTTGCTCGTTTGACAGATCCCAGTTTGTCATGACCTGAACGCCCCAGAATGCATCGCCATCTAAGCCGCCTTCTAAGCCTTCTTAGCAAACTCGACGCGCAGGATAAGATGCCCGAAGCCGTCTAAATGATGAGTTAGCACGCAAACTAGAGCGTATGGAATATAGCGACGGCACTTACATCCATCCATCTTCTCGCACGCCTTTGCGGCATCCGTCCGATCAGCATAGCTGACAAACGCAAAGCCCTTTGCCAAACCAGTTTCCCTGTCCTTTGCCAGGAACACTCGGGTAACGTGCCCGTACCGGCTGAACATATCGCGCAGGTCCTGCTCTTCGGCCATCTCACTGACGTTGGTAACACGCAATGTAGCGCTGTCGTCGCGATCGAACTTGCCGCCCATCTTCTCACCGGCACCTCCGCGTCCTCGCAGATGCGGTGGTACGTAGCCTCCTGACCCGGTGCCAAGGCTGCCACCAGGACCGCCGCCTGGTGCGTCATCTGGCATGTCTGCGGGCGCGACGTCGCCCTCGGGCGCCATGGTGTCTTTGAACGGACACTTTGTCGTGAAATGGTCGCCTTGACAGATACGGCACTTGATCTTGGCATTCTTCAACTCGGCCTTCTTCTTGGCCTCATCGCCCTTGTCCTCTGTACTAGCCTTCCAGTTGGAGACGGGTCGGAAGGAAATGTTTTCGGCGACGGAGACGGTGTCGTGTTGTGGGCCGGCGGGCTTGCCTTTCTCCTGGCCGAATTTTGCCCACGATTTTCGCTCTGCGACGCGCGGGTTGACGATTTGCTTGACGACCGTCTTCTTTATCCGGCGCGTGGTCTTGTACTTCTTTCCGTCTTCGCCGATGCGGTATGATACGATGGTCTCGGTTCCGTCCTTGTTCTTTGTGATGGTTTGCTGGGGGAGGGCGACATCGAGGTCGTCGTCTCCTTCGTCGGCCCAGTCGGTGCGGCTATAATTTTGCATCAGCAGGGCTTTGAGGGAGAAAAATATGTCGAGTAGACTTACCCTGCTACTCGGGACATGTTAGCGGTTGTGTATGTGCTGGTCTGTCTAGAGGTCGTTGTGGTTTTGTGTAGTGGGTGGTCTGTCGCGGACGGAGTGGGGCAATTCAGAGTGTGCGAGTGCCAAGACTTCGCGCTAGTGAATTGCTGCGTCTCACCCTCTACTTTCCGGTACTGTCTCACATGAATCATTGTCGGAGTCATGCATAGCGACTAGTTTTAGGGCGGCCGTAATCATCACGAGACTATTCATCTTGCTGGTGTTGGTAGGCTTAGATGAGTCACGCACGGAGAGTGACAAACTTGTACAGATGATAGCAGGACTCCTCTTCGCTGAGACGCGAATGTGTCCAGCAAGATATTATTCATAGCATCGATGCGAATGGTCTTCTGCGACTCCCTTTCTACCTGGCTTGCATGATGCCAGCCTCCATTACGAACTGCTGAGTCAATGTGTTTTTTCTAATCTGTTGAGAAAATAGTTTATTTTGAATGATGAAGATTGCCTGTGGAGTTTACTTCATTTGTCGTCCTCTCCGTAAACCAGCATTCGAATGTATGTGTGCCGCCCTAACCGGAGGTTGGTCCAAATTCTAGCTATCATGTCAAAACCTATCCTCATCACTGAAGCTACCGATCTTCATAGATGCGAACACTAAAGGGAATCAAATGAGGGTGCGGCCACTAGATACGTGTGCTTGCAAAGGCCTTTCTATTTGGGGTGAAGTCGATTAAGCTGCTCTTGATTAGGGTGAACTTGTGGCTCGAGGTGCGGAAGATGTATCCGAGACGAGGGATTGGGACGCAGACAGACGAAAGAAATTGCTGGTGCAAGCGTGCTGTACGCGCAGTTGTGGTCTTTTTCAAAGGTCGCATTCAGTCGATGGCAGATCTTCGTAGTGCACCATTGGTAACATTCTGTTCATGAACCGAAAAGAACTTAGCCTGACTGCTTTGATGCATTCTACAGTGTGATTAGATAGCCTTAAAGGCTCTGAAATCACACCCAGCCTTGCTCTTGATATCCCTGTGGAAGAAGAGGAAGATTTTGGGAAGTCAGTGACAAATTGAACAACAGGCAGTTTAACGATATATCATTAAACGCGCCAATGATGGAAAAAACACTCCAATGACCTTAGTACGAAGCTGCTAATGTATACAAAAAATGTGGTGCGTGTGGCTTCAAACAGTGACCGACTGAGGGCGAAAACACATCCAAAAAACTGACACCAAACCGCAAAATGAACGCTTTCCGACACCGGGAATCGAACCCGGGCCTTGCCGGCACTGTGAGTGAACAACTCTCGATGAGAGCGGCAAATCCTAGCCACTAGACCATATCGGATTGATGCTTTTCGATGCAGGTTTGGTCAATTTCATCGTATATGTTCATCCAACAAGCGTACATAGTATCAAATCAACGTCAAACCAAGACAGCCGGTATTCGTAGCTCTACAGATGGCCCAGCTATGTGTGGGGCACGAATATAGCGGTAGTGGTTGTGTGACAGCGCAGTACCGCGGGCAGAGCTTCGGCACAACCCCTGGCATCCTCTACCCCACCGAAACTTAGCACAACAACAGACCGTCTCTAAACAGTCTCACGTACATGTTCAACGCTTCAGATAAACACAACTTTTCCTCTTTGAAATACTCCGTTTCAGTTACCTGAGCCGACATGCCCTTCCGACAGGCTCCAACTGACCTGCAATCTCAAAATGTCATCAAATAGCTCGTCGCAGTCAGAATGATCCTTCGACGCCTACAACATATGATTCCAAACTGTGCTTATGGCTGCCTAAGACGCCCATACCGCATTTAATGATGGCTATCGGCCGTCTAGGCTTGTTACAGCTGTCTTTGTAGATTCTCCTTCCAATATCGGGATACCTCACGCGGCCTCGACGCGGTCATGCTGATACTCAATGTAGCCGTGTTGATAGTAACCTATACTACACTAACAGGCAGACATAGTGCATCACTCGTTTTCTCCCGGTAAATCGATATCTCTAGAAACCACCATGGGCTCAACTACTCCCGCAGACGCCCAGTACCATGTCCTCCGCATCCCCACTACCTCCCCTCGCCTTGCCGACCTCGTTACCAAGTTCCGAGACACCAAGCTGGCCGCTCTTCAGACCAGCCCTTCAGAGTGGATCTACCAATACGTCTCAGAAGCGAAGCACCCGCTATCGGTCTGGGAAAGTCGTCTTGCGCGCCAGAACACCATCCTGATATGCGTCGCTACCAGCGCTCCATTTCTATCGGCTGGAGACGCGCTCATACAAGCGGAATGGGTGGGCTTCGCAGCGGCACGCGGTCCTCTCTCGTACATGGAATACTATGCCGTACCAGAAATGGAGCAACCAATACCCGAGAACCCCGATGCTGAATCGCGATGGCACATGTACGATTTATACACATCGCCAGCGCACCGTGGGCGCGAGATCGCAAGCAAACTCGGTGCTGCGTGCATGGCTACGGTTAGCGAGATAACGGCCTCTCTGAAATCCGACACTGGAGGTGTGCAGAGATCGAGGATAAGGCTGATTGTGAACCCGAAGAATACTGTGCTGGTGGAGACATACAAGAGACTTGGATTCCAGACATCGGGGAGGGTTACGCTGAGAGAGGGCTTTCAAGCTAATGGTATGGGGGAGAGTATTCCTGCAGAGGATACAATGAGCGCAGAGAATTTCAAAAGGGTGTTTGACACGAGGATTGGGATGGCTATGGAGAGGATCATCGATGTGTGAAGGAGTTTGCCACGACGCCTGACAGTCTCTTGAGTTTTGTCCTCATGCTATTCTATACTGCCTTGCTCGCCGACCCTTATTTTTCCTCTAGAGCCTCCAGTGAAATTCGTTCTATATCCAGAGTGACATTGCTGACAGGTTGTGCAAAGCCAAAGAGCAAACGTTTGACTCCCAGACGTTGGAGCAGAATGGTCATATTTCCAACAGAGAGTCCATCCTGACGTAGCGGTCGACGAATATCTGGTAGTATCCACAGTATGGCTTCTCATCAGCAAGAAATATGGTTTCTATAGGCTGGATAATTTTGTCTTTCAGTCGGTGCAAAGCGTCCGCTGTGCACGCACCTGCCCGTATTAGTCGGGCAAGTGATGTCAGACTGGCGGGGACGTTCGCAGACATGGACGCCATCTCTTCCGAGATTGCATGGATACTGAAGAGTAGTTGAAGGCAATGTGCTGGCAATTCTGATATGTGAGAACGTCCTGTTCACGGTAATTACCTGACCACCTTATATGCGCTTTATGTAAATTAGTCAAATACTTGACAATGAGCCTAGAGACACTTACCAAGCTTGTCAATGGTTTGGTTGCTCCAGAAGGTTATCCCAACTAGCTTCTTCGTGTGGCCGGAATGTATGGCTTTCCACTCGTGGACAAGCATAGAGTAGTATACAGGAGTTCGGTCGTCTGCAGCGTTGCCGTCGTCGTCGCCCGTGGATAGGTCGTATACGCATTGCCGAACTTGCAGTGCCTACTGTAGATACCTGGGATCTTGCAGTGAGTCGACCAAAGAATCAAGGTATCGTTTCCAAGAGCTCGGCGAAGCCCCGCCAGCTTGTCCTTCAGAAGATGCCAGTGGAATGTACGAAGGTATACATAGTCCCACTGTCGAAATTAGGGAGTAGGCGTGACTACGAGCGTAGTGTACGACATAATGCGGTAGATTAAGGTCACGGGGCTAGGGTCGCT
Source organism: Cucurbitaria berberidis CBS 394.84 (assembly GCF_010015615.1). Lineage (NCBI taxonomy): Eukaryota > Fungi > Ascomycota > Dothideomycetes > Pleosporales > Cucurbitariaceae > Cucurbitaria > Cucurbitaria berberidis. Next base: position 2,005,443 of record NW_024468938.1, read on the forward strand.
TTCTGGTCTGATGTAGACTACCACGTATTCAAAGTATTGAAGCTCTTAGATGGCCAAAGAGTTCGCGTGGGTTGTACTAATGAACAAAGTCTCGATAGGGAATATCAAGAAGCGTAGATGAATTAAGGGAATGGAGGTCTTCAAGGATGGAAGAGGTGGTGGCCACATGGAAGGCTGAAGAGTACACTTTTGCCATGTATCCAAGCCTTGGAATGGTCGCTGTCCCCGAGATACCATCCTTGACCCCAAGAACAAAAGGCTCGTCGAAAGTCCCGGGCAAGAGCGACGATAAGACAAAATCGAGCTTCAAGATGATGTACATCTCGCAGAATCCTATCATGCTGATGGCTTGGTGGGTAGTTATGTTTCACCCCAAGAACACCTGCTGAGGTATACTGATTCTGTGGTGGTACGTTGGGTGCTGAGATGTTAGATCCTTAAACTTCATACCCACACCCCACAACAAAGTGATAAAACAGAGGGGGAAACAACGAGCCAACAACAAGTCCTCTTCAAGTCGGCTCACCGATGTATTTCTCTTACTAAGAAGAAAGGAGCACCAAAAAGGCAAAAACATACAACAGCGGGGATTCGCCAGTGGTCACCCACCTGACTACTAATCCGCCGGTATCCTGCTTAAGTACCGCTGAGCGAACGGGAAGCGCTGAATTCAAGATCCTATGGTCGTATGTGAAAGAACTGACTAGTTTATTTAGTTATATAGGGCCGATTCCAAGTGGTGTGGTGATGTTAGTACTAGACGTTCCCTTAACTTGACCACCACCAAGACTAGCAATCTTACTAAAATCTTTGAAAAGAGTACTAAGAATCAACCGCAGCAATCCCATCTGTTTGAATACGCAGTGTACATGTTGGTTAGCTCGTTTGTCAGAGGATAAGCTGTCGTTACGAGTGGCGTGCATGATGTCTACCAGGGGTGAGTCGACATGGGTAGACGATTTTGTCTGACGGGCATCCATCCATCGGACGCGCCCCGTTCCTCCCGTAGACCCGAGTTCCAGAACTTGGGGATGGATTTGGCGAGTGGAGAGTACCGCTCACTGTTCACAAGTGTACTCACTAGTTGGCGAAGATTGTACATTAGTGACGGACGTTGAACGTTGAGGCTAGGGCTACCCTGAGATGTTGGCTGTGTTAGTGAACTCCGCCTGTACTGGAAGTGTTGTCGAACTCCGTTATGTTGAGGAGTTCCTGGAAGTGTGCTCAAGGGTAAAATCAAGGCGTAGGCACTCTATGCTTGCGGGAGTCGGATGTCTATGCCGCAGGACTGTTGTTAAAAATTAAGTAGATGAAACTTCCATGCAGAGTGGGTTGATTACGGTCGCTTATCTTCCTCCACTGTGAGAGGCGTACGGAAATGAAGCAAACGGGCGGTGTCCGCGCTGGTGGCCGCACGCACGTGGGGCGAGCCTACCCATTCTGCCGGTAAGGGCAAGGGGTGGGAGTACTTTTGCACGAACACTATCAAAGCTTCTCCAAGATTGCGTGGTCGATGTGGAGTCCGTTTGTATGGCGGTCTTCCCAAAGTGCTCACCAACCATGAGACTACGCTTTTGGAAGACTTACACGATAGGCTCGGAGAAAACGACGCGATGAGAGCCTTGTTTGTTTATGTTATTCAAGATAGTGCATATATACTCAAAGTAAAACCGGATACTGAGCTCCTGGATATCGAAAGTAACCACTACTTGCTGTTCAGCTGGTCGTGGTCGCTAGCTTCAGTGACTTGGATGGATTCGTGGTCGAACTGGACTGGGGACTGTGCCTAAGCAAAGACATTAATGAATATCCTTGAATATCATGCCATCGAATGTCAATCTGCGACTTGATCGACCCCCTATGCGTACATGTAGCTGTTGTGCCTCAAATCACGTGCAGTTCGCAATACTTTGCGAGAACGGTTAGCCGTGTCAGAAGCTTGTCCAAGATTGGCGGAAAGTGTTAAGCGAAGGACGGGTGTGGATGTGGTATTAGCGCGCAAGGAAGCTCAAGCTTTAGATCGAGGGTCCAGATCGCTAAGATTTGCCAGTTCAAGTAAGAGCATCTCTAGTTCGCCGTTCACCCATGCCACCAAATGCTCAGTGCTGGCCCGTTGCTCGTGGAAGCCACACGCTCGAGCTCAAAATATGACCGACCCCTGCGTTGCTCGTGCATGGGTGGGGTAGACATGCAATGACAGCTGGTTTTGGTCTTTACTCGCTGCATTGTGTCCTTTGACAATAGACTTTATATTGGGAGGGGCGAATTGCTCGCGAGGTTTCACTCGAATCAATGCCGTGCTATCCAGGCTGCTAAAGCCCGTTTGGAGTGGCTTGTGACAACGGCGGCTCCGCCGGAGTGAAGATGGCTCGTGTTCGGGGAGTTACCGATGACTCGGACACTGGTTTGCTTTTGAATCATGCGCAGCCACCGGGGAGGTGCAGTATCTCTTGGGGTTCGGATCGTCGCGAGCGCCTGCATCAGGCCCCTGCATACATCCGACAGTCTTTTCATTTTTCTGAGGCGGCACACATGAGCTCTGCCACGAGTGCTGTAGACATGCTAACACAATAGTGTCACCGTCTTTTCAGAATGGCAAACAGCCGTTGGTGGCTTCCCATGGAGAACCGAGGGAGCGGAAAAAACACGGCACGGTACCATAAAACGCGACTGCTTAGTCTGGCAAATGGCCACAACGGTGACTAGCTGTACACTAGTGCAATCGCTCGTCCCCAGTGCGCTTGCGCAAGGAAATATCAGTTCATTCGCCTTAACCCCGCTGCCATCAGAGGGTTGTTTGGGCCAGCATGCGGCTACTACATTAGCGTCTATGGGTAAGGCTGCGTTATCCGTAGCGCCGCGAAATCGATTCCTAGATAGGGTCTGATCATCCATGGTGATGATGAAAGAGGCACTGCAGTGCCAGGGAAATGCGGACGATGTCATCTGCATCAAGTCGCAAGAATAGCCTACTTGTCGTATAGGTGCCGACAGGATGTCCGTTGGGCGGAATCAGCTGCAGGTGCAAGTGGCCTTGGGTCGCCAGCCGGCGGCAGACGTGTTATCGATTTGCGTTGTCATAATCGCCAGTTGCCAGGCCCAGCTGGGTGTGAGTCAGCCACCAGCGCGAGTGCCCCTTGTTGGTTCACTCTGTTTCGACGGACAAGTCGTGACATGAGGGGGCCCCTGAAATGGACAGTGAATGTACTCCGGTAGGGCGGATTGGCGACATGGGTGCAGGCAGGCGGATGGCTACGGTTGTTGGCCAGCGCAACGCGTGAGAGAACGCCATCGGTCGATCGACGCCATGCTTCTTTTGGCGAGGCGCTATTGGAGAGAGAGAGAGAGAGCCAAGTCCAGTACGAAGCATCAGACGCATCGCAGAGGAGCAGACATGGCCAGAGTCGCTGAAGGAGCCATTGGCGGCTGGCTTGGGTGTATGGTACTGGCCAGGGCGGGTATGGGTATGGGTACGGGTACGGGAGCTTCAGCCGACCTTCCTTCAGCTGCAGCAGGTGGTGTAGGTGTAGATGATGGGGTGTGAAAGGCAACCAGCACCCGACGTCTTTCGTGCGTAACACGGTGACCGGGACCATGAGGCTTTCGTGTCATGATGGCCGGGCAGCATCCAAGAACAGATGGCTCTGCGTCCATGGTGCGCGGAGAGGCGTTGATGAGGCACGGAATGCGGCACGGAGAGAAGCTCGAGGCCGCGGAGGCCAGTCTGCCAGTCTGCCAGATAGAGCCCGCGTGGGCTGGTGGAGCATTTGTTGTTGTTGGAGTACCGAATAGGGTGTAGTTGTGGAGCGTGGGCAGAAGAGACCTCGGCGCGGGCAGGTGCGACCATTTGCCCAGCCAGCGCCTTCCGAAGCCGGAAAAGAATGTGAAAGGAGGTTAGCCGTTTGCTTTCCTTTCCTCCACCACTCCCCCAACACGTAGACGTAGACGTAGACGTACAATTCGCCAACCATGCATCCCATTGTGCTGCTATTCCGGGCAGCTTGACTGACCTCCACCTAGTCGGCTGCCCACACCCATGATCCCTGGGGCGCTCACCGACCACAGCCGCCATTCTCATCTCTGTTCCTGCGAGCGGTCCCCTCCACAGTCCTAGCGTCAAGCCATCGACACCCCCCTGGTCCAGTGGCACGCACACACACAGACACACACCCACACGCACACACATCCCCCATCCCACATCCCATCGCATTGCCGCTGCCAAATCGAAACATGTCTTCTCTGCCCTGCTCCTCCGCATCAGACGCCAATTGCCCCTACTAACCCAATCGCCCATGTACCTGGCCCGCCCCAGAGCAGGGTAGGCTCATTTCAGCCTCGACCCATCCATACTCCCTCTGGCCTCTTGACGCCTGGCGTAGCCCTTTCTGGCGCTCCCATCCTTTTCCGTACAGCCTTTCCGTCCTGCTTCCCAGCGGAGGGCTTGCCGCTTGCTCCCCTTTTGGCCTGACCGGCGGCGTTTGACACCTGGTGCGTGCTCCCCTCCTCAGTATAACTAACTCTGAAGCCCATTCTCCACATGGTTCCCGTGGGCTTATTACACGATTGACTCCCCTGTGAACCCTCGTGCCTGTCCTACGCGAGCATTCCACAGCATCTGCTACTCGCAAACCACACTGTCACCCTTCAACTTTACAGCAGTCAACCAGCAGCCCTCACTGCTTGCACCTTGGGGCCCCGCTCAGGTGGTGACCACCCACTCCATATCCAGAACGCTGGGACATCAGTCTTCTTGGCCAACATCATTCCGCCTGATTCACTGTCACCAGGCCGCAACCCCAGGCATCTGCAGGTATGACTTCCCCCATCCTAGCATAGTAGTCATCACCTTTCTACTGCTGCCATGCATGCCAAACACATTGCTAAACATCACCACAGGGCAACATACTTAACCTTGCAAGATGGCGAACGCTCAATCTACTTCGCCATCGGGAGGTCCCGGCCATGTCTCACCAACCAGCCTTCCTGGAAACGCGGCCAATTCCAAGATGAGGAAGCGGACCAAGACCGGCTGTCTCACGTGCAGGAAACGCCGCATAAAGTGCGGCGAGGAGCGACCTACCTGTGCAAACTGCATCAAGTCCAAGCGCCTATGTGAGGGCTACAACCAGCGAGTCATCTTCAAAACTCCCATTGAAGACTGGCCAAATCACCCGGGCGTGGTTAGTACAATACAGTACCATACCTCAATGCTACCTGGCTCCCGCAATCCACAATACCGAGAGCCTGGGCCCGCGACCCAGGCGCAAGACAAGTCACGGACTACGATTCAACCTCAGCCACAAAACGACTTCGATTTCTCAAGCGTCGATCCCACTCCAGGCGTCGGGGCTCCCAAAGTTCATCAAGTGCTTGTTGGAGGCGGCCACGGCTATGCACTCGATCGCGGTTATCATCAACCTCTACCTTCACCGCTACACCATCAACCTCTACAATCACCCCATCATCAAATGCATAATTCGACTGCGCCATCATATTTTCCTCAACCCTCACCAGTACATACAATTCCTCCGGCACAGTATAAGCACGATTCAAATGCCGCTTATCAAGAATCTCTACCGTATAGCCAGAGCCAAGTGTATCCGCCGGTATCCGCCGCGTATGACAACCACCTCGATTCGAGGCCTGCTGTATCTGGGGGTTTGCCGCAACAGTCCCTCTACCAGCAATCCTATCAAATGAGTGGCCAGCAAGAAGCCGAGAGCGCTTATCATTCACAGTCAAGTGTCTCGCCTAGAAGCGAGCAATATTCTCAATATCCGGAGCCACAACCAGCACTCCAGCGATATAATAACCAAGCGGGAGCTTACAATTTCCCCGCAGCAGTTGCCCATGCTGACTTTAACCATTCAAGCTATCCACCTGTTCAGATGCCCTTTCATGATATGACTTCGGATGTAAAATATATGCCACAGCCTGTTCTCGGTATGTCTCGTGTCTAGTTACATACCTCGTATACCCCAATGACTATTATTATCTTCTTTCCGTGTCCAATTTGTAAAAATTGTCACTCGATCAATTTCGTGCATGCCCTTTGTCGCAAAAGTCATACTGTCGTAGTAGCATGACTGCGCATTTCATCCCAGTTATCCCAATGGCACGGCGTCACCCGTGCGTCTCAGTGTGTACGAATCTAAGAGCTGACTGTGTGTTTCCCAGAACAATCCATCGCTGTATCGCAAGCACAGCATAGCCAACCACGACTCCTTCTAAGTGGATTCGGGGGTGACGATCATGTCAGTCCTACACAGGTACTCGATGACGCCGCGGTCGAAAATGAAGACGACGACTACTGGGACGTGCAGTCAGACGAAGAGATGATCGACATGGAACCTGAAGAAGACGAAGTTGCACTGCTGGCGAGTGCAGACTTCGACAACATTCGTCGGATACACCTTGAGAACTTCAACGAGCTTGGAATCAGACGATATGATGCTTTTCTCTACGATGGCCTCTTGACGCACTACCGGCCAGAGTACGCTGCGAGCCCGTTGAGAAATCCAAAAACTGCTCGAGTTTTCGCACACTATATTCATGTGGTAAGTCATCCTCAGCCCTTGTAGTGATGCGCGGTGCCGTCACACTGGCTGACCTCGCATCTAGACGGGACCAAACCTATCCATCTACGAACGCAACCCCAGGAACTCGACTTTGATCTTCGAAGGTGCCACGCCTCCTGCTCAACAAGGCTTGTGGACATACATACTTCCCCTGAAGGCGCTCGCTCACCAAGGGCTCTTGCATGCCATGTTAGCGCTTGCTAGCTTGCACATTGCAAGATTGCAAGGTGCCTCGATCACCCCATCCTACAAACACTACGCCTATTCGCTCAAGCGCCTTGGGCGTTCTCTTAGCCAACCCAAAAAACGTCTCTCGATATCTACTCTAGCTACGTCTCTTCTGTTGGCATACTATGAAGTTTGGACGGCTGAACACTCAAAATGGTCTACACATCTTGTTGGCGCGACTCAATTGATCACTGAGCTCGATTTTCGGTCACTCACCCGAGAGGCCCGACGCCTCAGAGCCGCACAAACCGCGCAAGAACGGCAATTTCCCTACCAGAACCCCGAGATGCTCATCGATCAGAGGCAGTTCGACCGAAAGCTGAAAGAGAGCGCTATGCTGCTAGACGAGAATTTAGTGAGCACGATAGTTGGTAAAACTGTCAATTACGACGATTTTGGAATAATTCTCGAAGAAAATGGTGCAAGACAGGAGACTAGACCAAATCCACCAGGAACACTAGACTTGAGGAGCTTTGAGACTCTTCAAGACTTGTACTGGTATCGCGCTAGACACGACATATATCAGAGCATCGTGAGCGGCAGGCCTCTCATGTGAGTACTTGTTTACCCGTACGAACCGAACTTGTAGCTGATGGTCCTTGTAGCAACGCCTACAGAAAATGGTCAGACTGCCCCCCACGAGCCCCCCTTGGCCGCACCGATGCCCTTTACGGGTCTCACGACCATATAGTCCTCCTGATCGGCCGGATCGCAGACTTCACAGCTCGTGATCGAGAACGCAAGCTTCGACAGGTAGACGCAGATGGAGGTTGGAGACCTAGGCCTGGTATGCCCGGAATGGGCAACATGGGACCACCAGGTTCAGGGGGTGGACAGAACGGTCAACAGCCAACACCTACTACACCAATGGGACCTCCTCCGCACATGCAAGGCCCACCTCCACCCGGCTGGAAGGGTCCGCCTCCTCCAGGCTTTGGTGCACCACAGGGAATGTCTGCGGGGCCACCTACACCTGGTTCCGCGCCTCAATCCCAAAATAGAAGCCCTCCCGGAGGCCCACCGCCATCTGCAATGCCCACCTTCTACGGCATGGCTCCTTCACAGCCATCTGGACCTCTTCCCGCTAGCTACGAAAACCCGGACTACGAGCAGTCGCCTACAACACCCAACACGCCACATCTCAGGTATGCTGACTTGCCTACTGCTTATGAAAACGCACTTGCCGAATGGAATGACATATCCGCCGCCCACGCAACCGTTGCACATATCTTAGCTAGCACAGACTCGTTTGCACCTCTTCCAGCAGATCAAGGCCCGCCCGTGCCGGGAGGCAATGGGAACAAGACACCTTTTGGCCCAGCCCTGGTCCACCGAAGTTACGACATTAGTGTTCTCTGGACCCTCCTACATCTCGCCCAAATCATCTTGCTACGATCTCATCCAGCTATGCCACCAGCGGCGCACATGGCAGCCGGTGTATGTGCACAAGCAACACAACCATACGCTACGCTTATTGGACGTATCACGGCCGGTATGCGGATTCCCCTAGGCGAGGATCTCTCACCGTTTTTAGGCGCCGTATTAACCGAATCAACAATATCTTTGTTCTTCGCAGGCATACAATTCCAGAATCCGGTTCAACGCGAGTGGCTCATCACACGACTTTTGGAGATTGACCGTCGTACGGGATGGGCGTCCGCTGGTATGATTGCGCGTGGTTGTGAGACATCGTGGGAGAAGGCTGCGAGTATGGGGAGGGGACCGCCGTATAGTCGCCGCACTCGTCGCGTAGGGGAGAAAGGGCCGCTGGTTCTTGATATGACGAATCCAGATGGAGGAGCGAATTGGAGGGAGAAGGATGGGGATGCATTTGGGAAGGGCGCACGTGGGGCGGTTCAACGGCCGTCAGCAGATTTGCATAGCCGCGCGGGAGACTCAAGAGGCGTTAGTGGGGCAAAAGGAGCTGATGGAGGTACACAACAGGGTAGTGAGGGGCAGATGAGCGGGGATACAAGATTTGTCGTCAATAGTAGGATGTCATCTTGGGCGATGAATCTCTTAGGCACAGAGGAGGATCTGCGCGCGGGTATGGAAAGATTCGGACTCTGAAAGAGAGATCAAAGAGAAAAAAATAAGTTGAAAGATGGATTCAGAGCAAGACACGGACATGGTGGATGTCTGGAGCACGCTTGAGAGCACCGGCAGAGACGAGATAGGGCACGGAGCGAAGAAGAAAGGACATGAGAGCAAAAGCACTGCAAGTCATGGGAAACAAAGATGACAGACCTGAATCCATTCCAAGTTGGAGAAGGCGAGGGATTGGAAACAAGGGCCGAAATGCACCCACCCTACAAGGAGGAGCACCAATCTCGCATTTATTTTATGAGCGGCCCATTGAGTAAAGTTCCAGCGCAAAGCGCTCACTACATTGCTACCTAGCATTTTCCACCAGCATCCCGCAACGCAACCAAACCAAGCAGGGCAAAAGGGCGAACCAACACCACACACAAATCGGCTTCGGCCAGCATTACAGGCACCCAAAAAAGCGTTTCTTTTCACGACTAAGACATATCACGATACCCCCCTAAAAGCAATTTTCAATTTAGCAATGAACGACGAATATGATACGCTGAACAAAATTGAGATGAAGCGCGGCGCGGCTTTCTTTTCACCACTAGTAGTAATAACATTAGAAATGATCACCGTACTTATGAACGAAACTGATGGGCTTGTATGAAAGGGAGAGATCAATCTGGACCCCCCATTTCTACGGTTTGAAAGCGGCTTGCATGGCGTAGCGAACCTCGATATAGACAGAGGGTATTTAGTGGTAGAAATAGAAACTAATAGAACTTGATGATACCAATTGAAAGAAGCTCCGAGTTGAAATTGTCCAACACAATACGCCTATTGGTTGTTCAGATGCAGCGAAGGCGCAGAGAGACGACGGTTCTCATGGGCATGCGTAAAGTAGGATAGTATAGGATCGTAAGTGAAAAATCGGTATCTAGTAAGGTATGAAGAGAAAAAAGTATCAAGTAGAAGGGAAATGTCCTATCCTATCCTATCCCGTCCCGTCCTATCCCGTTCATCCATGCCCCATTCCATGCAAATGCCCACACACAAACGCTTCAAGTACAATATGCTGAGTTGATGTACACCCCGTTCGATTGACCTGACCACCCCGCCCCCATCACCCCCCTTCCTGCACACCTACAAGCATGTCGAGACAAGCGCTATGGAAATGTTCCGCTTGGATCCATTTCCTTATCGTCTCAGCATCGAATATACCCGACATGACTCTCTTCCTCTTTAGCCCGTGCTCCCCCACATGCTGGTAACGAAGCCGCGTATCAGCATCCAGCGTCTAACCAGAGAACCTGAACCGCGAAGCCTCCAACCTACCCAGGCCCTCGCGAGGTGCTACATTCCGACGTCGGTAGCTGGTCGTGAAGTCTTGGAGGATGGTTCTAATCATCCTGACATCGCCACTTTGAATGCGTTGCCGAATATTGTTGAGGAAGCGCTCGCTTTCTTGAGGCGTGATGCTACCTTGCGGTAACATTGCCACGGTGCTGGCTACCCACTGTGCGACTTGTTCCGGCATGAGCTCGAAGAGGTCCAGTAGCACACCCGAGGAGTCTGCGAAGCAGCCTTCGGGGAAGCTGTACATCATGCCTGTCATGATGCGCTGGACAAGCTGGACACCAGCACCTACCACAAGCTGCTTGACGCGATTTCGTAGTGCCTCGGGTACCTCGTGGCGTGTGTTGTCGAAGCTAGATGATGGTGCGGAGTTGCGGCCGTATCCAAGAAGGTCGCGAAGGAAGTGCAAGGTCGCAATGATAGGATCCTCTTTGAGCAACGTGAGAGAGGAGCAAGCTGCGAGGAGGATAGTGTCCATGAGAGGCGACATGATTGACTCCGAGGGGAAGTACAGCGCCATGTCTGCCGCAAGGCGGAAGTAATCTTCGATAAGATCGGGTAACTCTTCCGGCGGCAGGTCGCTCAGTATCCTCAAGAATGTCTTCGCTTGCTGCTCGTAAAACTGGAAGACATCATTCGCCAGGCTTGGGTCAACCTCATCCATGCCTTGTGAGAATTCGCGGACAATCGAAGCAGTGGCCCAAAGAAAGCAGCCTTGTCGCGAGGTATCGAAACCTTCTGTTAGCTTTGTTGCGAGATCTGGCAAGAGCGGACGCATGGCAGTCCTGTATGATAAGACCATGTACCGCCAGCACCGACATACTCGCTCGAGAATTGGTATGCTTTTGTTGAAGTGTGTGATGATGTTTCCAAGCACAGGGAATATCTCCTGGCAATACGTGACTGCCGGATGCTCCTGACCAGACGGTACCTCGGGTCGTACCATCTCAATAAAGATTGTGATAAGGTTGATCTTATCAGCAAGTAGTTTCTGCTCCGGTTCGTCTTTGGCCTGGTTTGCAATTGTGACTAGATGCTGCATAACAGGATCGAGGTACAGCTTCAATGTCGCATGGATCTGGTCATTTGGTACCTTGGCAACCACTGAAGCTACACCCTCGGTAATCTCCTCTTGGCTGCTAATAGGTAGGCTGTTTAGATGTTTTGCGTAAAATTGCTGCAGGGGAACGATGAAGTTGACCAGCAGACTGGCACAGTCGTTGCAGAAGAACTTAAACGATAGTGCAGCGGCTCGGATGACATCTTTCGTTGAGTGTTCGAAAGCTGCCATGATGAAGTCCAACTGTGGCTGTAATGTGTCCGGGTGTTGAGCCGTCCACTCTGTGTACCTCCCAAGCGCCATTACCGCCTGGAAACGGAGCTTGTTGTGGTCGGGGATAGCTGCTATCAGTGGTATGAGTCGAGGTAGCATGACGTTTTCGTCTGGAGGAACCATTCGACCCATGGCCCGCACAGCAAACAATGGCGCTTCGAGTTGCTGCCACTCCGGCACGTTGTTTGGTCCCGCCTGGGCACCATATGTTTGTACCCATTGCTGAATGAGGTTGTATGGTTTCTGGAGGCACTCGACGACGCCCATGACCTCGCAACAGTCCTTCAGCACATCTCCCATCTGGTGTCGGAACTCTCGAAACTTCTCCTCTTGCTCTCGATCACCCTCGAATAAGTCCTTTTCGTCACCGCTCTCGGGTTTCGGGAATTGGAGGTGGCCAATCATAATATCGACAAGTTTGGAGTAAATGTCTAAGCTCTGCATCCGCGCTTCTGTGTATTTCTCAATAGTCAGATATTGCTTGAGGTCGTACCAGAACTTGAAAGTGTGCGATATTGCGTCCCGCTCCTGGTCGAGTGCGGCTGTTTCGAGGATTATCTCCACCAGGACCCGGAAATCAGTTGGTAGACGCGCAATCAAGAGAACCCACGACTCTCCAGCTTCTGCGAAGATTCTCGCAATACCCTTGAACTTCTCCGTGTCCTCCTCTTGCGCCGCCTGAGCGAGCCTCGGCCGGAGTGCAATTACTTGTGGATATAGAGCCAAGATGGATGACATTGTCTCGTCAACATCTCTGGTTTCTGAAATGAGGGCGCTCAAGCATTCCACGGCAGCCTCGAATGGCTCTTCAGCGGAGAGATCGTCAATGACGACCTTGAGCAGAGGTGAGTTGATTATTGAGTCTAGCGGTATCTCGCGCATCCAGGAGGTTATACAGTTGAGTAGTTGGGGGTTTTGAGCAGCGGCCGCTAGACTATGTCAGTGGTGGTCATATTCGAAAGATGGCTTAGACGTACGTGACGAAGTAGCATATCGGATGAGGAGGTCTAGGGCTTGCTGGGCGTTGTCCTCGATCAACTCGGCCGTCCTCATTGTCAACTCGTGTTCCTGGCCACCAAGCATTAGACTGTAACTCTGATATCATGTGTCGGTACCACGGGGGAGTGCCGTATGTTGACGGGGCGCGGCTCGTTCGGACGTACTGTGAGTGCGATCTTTCGGCCATGCGTAACTTCTTCGGGGAGAACGCGGAGAAAGTCCAAAACGCAAGGCAGCGTTGCTGGATCTGTGCCAAGCGTGCCGACGACATCTTTGAGGACATCCTTCCACTCGGTCATCTGGATTGCCAAGTTGGCGAGACAAACGCACAGTTGCAACCTGATGGGCTTAGGCCCGGCATGAAACGTAGCCAGGTTGCGCATGATAGATGCTCGCAGCTCTGGAAGTTGTGCGCGGGGTACTTGGTGGAGGTCGTATACGATCTGGGCTTTGTTAGAGAGGAAGGGCTACGGAGTGGCAGAAACTCGCCTTGCCCTTGAGTGTGGTTGCAGCAAAGAGCTTCGCTGCGGCATCTGCTGAGTTTGACTCTAGCATAGCCAGTGTCGTCGTCCATGCCTCTTGCTGTCCATTTGGTCAGTCCACTTTTCTCTCATGCCTATGCCCACCACGCTCATGCCAGGATCCAACCTACCGACTTCTGGAACTGTTCCAAAAACAGATGTGCCTGCTCCTTCTGCGCGCGACCCGCTCCAGACTGCATCGTATTGTGCGCTGCGAGCACGGGGTCGAAGACATTCTGTACGCCGTTGGCCGCCATTTTTGGGCGTGTTTTGGGGATGTTCGGCGCAGGTGGTGGGGTGGAAGCGGATGCTGGGTCGGAGGAAAGGCAACGGCGGGGGTGCGTATTATGTTGCGGGCATGCACTGTGGCGTGAGGGCTCAGGTAAGAGCAAGCGTCGACAGTATACCTAGGTATATATATATACGCCAAGGGCAGAGCGGAGGGAGTTGTTTGTTGCGTGGGTATATGGGAAGGTGCCAGTCTGCGGTCGCATCGACAAAGTCAAAGGTCCTCCTCCTCCCCACGCCTCCGCCAAGCAAAAGCCGGTGGGCCCAAAATGTTCGCGGCACTCGAGCGAGCACAGCTTCGACTCCGACTCGTCCCCACCACTACTGCCTCGACCACGACCCGTCGCACGCATCCAACCCCCTTCAAACACCCAATCACTCTCTCGACATGACCGGACGTGGAGGTCAGTATCGCCAGAAGCTCCTCTGAGCACTAGTCGCTAACTTGTCCTAGGTGGCCGCGGCGGAGGAAAAGGTACACTACAGCTCCTCAACGCCAGCGCCAGCGCAAGTGCCGCAACATGCTAATACGCTTGCAGTCCTCCTCCCTCCGATCAACTTCATCTTCAAGCTCCTCCAGTCACGAGCAACGATATCAGTATGGCTGTATGAGAACCTGGGGCTGCGCATCGAGGGAAAGCTACGAGTAACGGATACCCCGTAACTTTGGTGTCTGCATGAAGCTGACGTGTTCGCAGGGCTTCGATGAGTTCATGAACCTCGTTATTGACGAGGCCGTCGAGGTTACCCTGGCCAAGAAGGATGCGCCAGAGGAGAGGCGCAACATTGGTCAAATCCTGCTCAAGGGCGACAACATCTCTCTCATTCAGCAATTACAATAAGCGCGTCCATTTCTCGCTTTCACACCGACGGCTATCGACCCGCGCGGCCGACACTATGGGTACATTGGAGGGTTGACATTGGATCTAAACGCCATGTGGACAGCATAGGGTCGGGAGATGTTTGCGTTTAAAAGTACATTCAAGTCATGAGGCTCCTGCGCGGCGGAGCTCGCCGTCTCCAGTTATAAGGGCGTCCAGGCGAAAATCGGAAGAGTCCATGGGCACCGATTCGTTCGGCGGGAGGAACTGCTCGGTCAATGAGAGACCGACTTTGACGTGGTTAGTTAGCCCTCCACATACGAATACTAGTTGTTCTTACCGCGAAAAGGCATGCGCGACGCTTGGTGACATCGAGTTAAGAAGTAGTCGTAGAAGCCCTTGCCATGTCCAAGACGTCCAAAGTTTGAATCAAAAGCCATGCCAGGCATGACGATTAAATCGAGACCAGCTTCTATGCCCGTCGTCGTCTCTCCATTTGTGATGCCAGTGCTGCCGAAGCAGTTCGCACGTGATGCTATCGAGTCCTCACTCGGAGTGGGAATGCCCCATTTGTCCGGCTGCAGAGCGTTGAAGTCGTCCATGGACTTGAGCTGAAGCATATCCATGATGGACTTGGGCTGCCCTTCGTTTGGACTTGGCAGGGTGTATGTATAGGGAATGAAGACGTCCTTGCCTTGTGAAAGGGCATCGCGGACAATGTTCGAAGTGTTGATCTCACCCACAGGCATGGACAAGTAGACACTGATCCGCCTCGCTGCCTTGTACTCGGGCATGGAGAAGAAGGTTAGCATTACATCCGAGGCTAGCCACTGTCAGTCGTGGCCTTTGTAGGAGCGACTTGATGACTGTACACTGGAAGGTAATAGTAGCCACAGAAAGCTCCTTTAGTTTGTCCCGGATGCCCTTTCGCATCTCCTTCTTTACGGCTGCTAGTGATGCCGCCATGCTGCGCCTTCTTCTCAACTTGCTTCAACCGTGTTCCAGAAATAGCACAAACGAAGCGCAGATGCAAGAGAGAGCCCTTTCTCACGAACCCCCACACGATAGCAACCAAACCTGTGAAGTCGAAGCGGAATGGTCTTCACCGCACCAACGCGTCTAACAATGTCGAAATATGAGCTCGTATACTGAAGTAGTGAAAATATCCGAGTGCAAGCGGCCGATGATGTCGATGGTTGGCGCCGGTGATCTGCAACTAGCCGCTTGATCCCTGTCGGGCATTCCAAGAAGTCGCCGCCTCCTGTCGGCTCGCTGCCACTTCAACATCATCCTCAACAACACACCACACTACACACCACTACGACCCCGCCCTCTTCCACGCATTCACACTCTCGGATACGGTCCACCACCCACGCTCGCTTACCTTCACGTATCCACAAACGCAATCATGGTCTCAAGGACTGCAGCGCTGCTGCTCTCCGGAATCGCGCTTCTGCAAGTGCACGCGCAAACCATTCCTATCCCTGCGGAGCTCGTCGGCACATGGAACAGCAAGGCGAACTCGACCATGACCGGACCTGTACGCATGCCCATTATCTGTCCCGGGAGGAAGAACGAGGCTAATTGCGCACCAATAGGGTTTCTACGATCCCGTCAACGAGAAGTTCACCGAGCCGGAACATCCAGGAATCAGCTACTCCTTCACCGCCGATGGGTACTTCGAGGAGGCTTATTATCGGGCTGTTGCAAATCGTACGTCCACATATGCACCTTGCACGTCTCGAGATTGACCCTATGTGGGGGAAAGAGTGCATGTGAGCGCAGATGGCTAACCAGCATACAGCACAAGACCCCAAATGCCCCAAGGGCATAATTCAATGGCAACATGGCAAATTCGAGAAGCGTACAGACGGCTCCCTCAAACTCACTCCGATCAAAGTCGACGGACGGCAAATATACTCCGATCCGTGTGCCTACAAGAACTCCATCTACACGCGGTATAACCAGTCTTCGACGTTCAAGGTACGTTCTTTTCCACCCTAAATCGCAACTCGACAGGCTCCTCTGCGCCAAGCCAATTGCGTAGAATATATTGAGATGGAGCGAAGACTGATTTACCTCTACAGACCTACCAAGTCTTGGTGGACCCCTACCACAAGATCCAGCGCCTCAACCTCTTCAAGTTCGACGGCGCCCCCGTAATGCCCTTGTACCTCGCCATGAACCCGCCAACCATGCTGCCCACCACCACGCTCAACCCCCTCACGACGCAAACAGCGACCCCACATAAAATCAAGCGCGGTGAGCTGCCGTTGAACCACGAAGTCATCTTCAAACGGACACCGGGTGAGTTGCGCGCCGCTCAGTGGTGGTGGTTCGGCGTCTTCCTTACGGCAAGTGGGGGTGCCTTGTATTTCTTCTTCTGAGTGCGACAGCACAGAAGGAAGGTACGAGTTGTCGGGGTTTTTGGATATTAGATATGGTGTACTGGAGTCACGCACGCACGCACGCCGTTCAGTCTGGCAGGCACAACATGTTTGAACGAATCTCAGGATTCATTGCATTGTACTTTACGGGGCGTTGGGAGCTTTTTTTTGTTGCTACGCGGAGATTCAAACTGGAAATTGGTGTGGTGCGGAATCGCATACCTATCCACTGTTCCGTACTCATAGAATACGTTACGACTTTTGTAGAATATCACGCATTTCAAGTTTATTGAATCCTTAATGATGACAGGCGATGAGGAGTGATATTGCTACTATGCTGTTGCATTTACATTTGTTCAGTATTTAAAGAAAATAAGACACCGCGTCGCTATAATCAACCATGATGGAGGTGGCGTCCGAATTTTCAACCCAATGTAATCACAAGAAAGAACTTACTATACACCTCAAAAACAAGTCCCGTATCACTAGTATGTACTCAATCCTCCCTCTCACCCCAAACATCAGCCTCATCCCGAGCCACTGCATCAAGATCAATCAAACCCCCACTCTTCCTCCCCTCTACCTCATCATCATCTTCATCGTCATCATCACTCGAGTCCCCCTTCCGTGCCTCCTCCCGGCTCATCTCCCCCCATCCAGCGTCCTCATCCTCTTCTTCGCGGGCGAAGGCAGGCGATACGGGGACAAAGTCGTCCATGAGGTTGCTTGGAAGGCCAGCGGGTGCGGGACGCTTAGAGGTAGAGGAATTTCGTGGCGACGGAGTCAAGGGCATCATGGTCATCTCGGGGGCACGGGAGAGTGGTGTTTCTGGCTCGGCGTCTATGTAGTTTCTTGATGGCAGTGGAGGGGTGCGCTCTCTAGGGGCGTCTGTGTGGTGGCTGGCGCGTGGTTCAGCGCTGGGTTGCTTTCCGGCCTTCGAGGACGGGCGTGAATCCTGCTTTGCCATGGCATTCTGCTGGTTGGCTTTGGTGGTGGTGGTAGATGATGTATCTATTTGCTGTGTAGCTGGTAGCTTAGCGTGGTGTTCTTGCTGGTGCTGCTGCGAGAATGGGAAGATAGAGAATAAGGACTGGCTGAGACTGTGTCGATTTGGGCCTGATGGTCTTGCCTCTTCTTTCAGATTGGCTGTCCGTGTATTCGCTGAGGTGGGAGGTGGTACAGATGCTGAATGAGAGTGCTTAGATTTCTTCACTGCCACGGGACTCGGAGGCTTCGCTATCGTTGCGTCTGGTAAATCGGCCTGGCACATCTCGCAGGCCGTAAGCTCGGGGTGATTGAGGAAAGTGCAGCGAGGGCATTGTTTCTTCCTTTCCGGCGTTGATGCTCGAGGGGCCTCTGGCTCCTGGGCTTGGGGTCGCGGCGGTCGTTGGGGAGCACTTCCCTGTTCACTCGGGAGGGTATAGCCTGGGGAATACCTCTGGGTGTTGGGTTGGGCCGTTCTCGATGTCTGCCGCCTTGGATCTGAGGAATTAGCACTCCTCGAACCACTCGCCGTTGATATAGAGGCAACAGCTCCTGCATTCGGGTTTGGATCAACAGACACTACAACCTGTACGTCTCTTCTTGTCCCACACTTCATACACTGACACTGCCTAACCACACTCTTCGTATACGTATCTGTGATCTCTGCCGGTGCATCGAATCGGACCTCAAATCTCCCCGGCTCCCCAAACACGACTTTGTCTCTTCTTTCCCAGCCCTTGGCATTCGAATACCCAGCTCCTTTCGCGACGATTGGCATGATTGGATCCACGCCCCCGAATACCAAATGATCTACAAAGGGAACCAGCATCAACGTTCCACTATTCTTGATGTGCAGATCGACGTCAGGACGGAGTTCAAACGAGTCAATCGAATGTAGTACACGAAAGTACTTGTTGAACATGTCGCCGTACCACTTCCTGACCTGTACACCCTGCTGTAGCAGCTCATGTGGTAAATTCTTCGGCGCAGGGGACGGCCACAACGCATCGAGGAGATGTTTTTCCTTCAGACTTTTGCGGACCATCAAGTCAAGTCTTGCGCATTCGAAGAGCTTCTTCTCCAACCGTTCATGTACCTCATACTTGGCAAACCGGATCACCAAACCCCTCACGAATCCCGCATCTAGATTCCACTTCCTTGCGAAATAGTCGAGCGACTCGAGATCTTTTTGGGCCTGTGCATTTGCCGGTCGAATACCGAGCGGCGACAGTTCGTGGCCCATGTTGATCCATCGCGATGGTTGGCGAGGGTCGGCCGTTGCGGTAGACCAGAAAGAGCGGATTGGGGCGTATTCGGCTTTGAAGTAGTTGTATATGAAATCTAAAAAGTCGACTTCTTGCAGCGGCATGGCGGCGTGACCACGTGGGATGTCCATCTCTATCTCTTCGCGTTGAGTGGCAAAACTCCGTGAGCTAACGCTATGCAAGTGGAAAAGTCACAGAATGTGACACTAACGATAGCTTCCAAGATGAATATGTATAGGAGAATAATGAATATAGGAAACGTGGAAGAGTCAAATCCTTGGTACAAGGCTGAAGTGACCCGGCCTATGTGAACAAAGCTGCTGCCTGAGAGCAGTTGAAGAAGAGTGCGTATGCAGAATAAGCACGATTTAAACTCAAATGACGATGCAGGGAAAAGCCACTGCGCCACACCTCGTGATAGTAAAAAGGCGTCGTAGATTTGCCTCCTCCGTGTTGTGTTCGAGATTGTTCTTGTGATGGTGGTGAAGGTCTACGTCATCATCGGGTGGCGGTGCGAAACCCTATCGAACTTGCACGCCCGGCCACCACACTCAAGACTAAGCAGTCGCCTACACATGAAAAAACATTCATGTGTAAAATCTATCCGTTCCCTAATCGAACGAAATGCATATGTCGTGCAGCAGTAATATGTGTAAAGAGACTGAGAGGCGACATTGCTAAACACTAGTGAAGGGGAAGGCCTTCGTTGTATCTGTCTATTCTTTGGGTACATAGAAAACAATGTAAAGCTTACGGAACATCGAGAGGGGAGAGGTAAAGGATCAGCTCAGATTAAAGACGATTGTTGACTGAAGGAATAAGATTTCTTCTCCGAGGCACATATTCTACACAGCAAGAAGAGAGACCGAAAGACTATTGCTGTTTGAAGCTAAAGAATTTGTTTCATGGCCCTGTCTATCTATGGAACTATGGGATCTCGACCCATTGATATCGTCGGAAATGCAATCGGGTCCATCCATACTCCACACTCATCATGTTGCCCCTGGCCCTTTATAGGTATAGCAAGCGCCAAACGTTGCAAAGACATCCTCATTCTCGTTTCCATGTTGCTGATCGTTTCTTTGCCATGTCGAAGCCGATTATTCGGATCGGAACTTGCGTACTCTCGCCGGCACGCCTCGATGCAATTCGTCTCATACATCCTATGAGTTGAGGTAGTTGCGAATAGCACCCTGTAACTTCGTCGCACCCTCACCAAGCATGCTCGAGAGGTTCTCCAGATCATCACCAGCAGTGATGCCGAATTTGCGAACAAAGTCCTTAGCAGCGCCTTCTAGATCACCGTAATCCTCTTCCGCAACATCATCCTCTGGGCGTCCAAAGTAGGCATTCGAAGAGATCGATGTCGCGCCTTCGAAACCTGTGATATGGGTTAGAATCGCTATCAGTCACCCTCAAGGGGTTATACAACATACCTGATAACCGTGACTTGGCTTCCGCAGAAGCCGAAGGATCGAATGCATTGCGACCAAAAAACTCATCACTCGAGATGCCCTTCTGCATGCCAAACTTCTCTCGCGCATATTTCTCACCGTCGTCCTCGGACGGCTTGCTCACGCTGCCAAAGCCTCCCATCTTCTTCTGTTGTGTAGCGGGCTTCTTGGCTGCCCCTACTTGTCCGAATCCAAGACGTGTGACACCCATGCCTAACCTCTCCATGTCCTGATTTGAGCGCTCGGTCTTCGATGTGGAGCCGAAGCCACCCCGTGGAGGCGAGACTGGCGTTGGCGAGACAATGGCGGAGGGTTCGGGAGCTTTGGATTTGCTTGCGGCGAATTCTGCAGCTTCAGCGTCGGGATCGTATCCCAACTTCTCAACACGTTCTGCTTCTTCGCGAGCCTTTCGCTCTGCTTCCTCAAAGTCTAGTCCGCCATCGGCGACCACCTTCTTCGCGCCAAGACCCTTCTTCTTCGCTCCTAGGATATTTTTCTTGGGCGCAGCCCCTGCGGTGGTCTTTCTTACTGCAGGCTTCGCAGTAACGGCGGCAGGTGTACTAGCTTCCGAGGTTCCAACGAGCGGCGACTTCGGGCGATCTGTCCCGTTACCGTTGGCACCTGGCTTGAGGAATGGCGATCCAACGCGCGGGGTGCCGGTGCGTGACGGTGGGTTCGAGGGGCGTTTGATGGTGGGTTTGTCCCATGAAGAGAAGAAGTCATCGTCTTCGCCGGCTGGAGTATTGTTGCTGTCGCTGCCGGTTGCATCGGTGGCGTCTGTTATTACGACTTCGTCAGGATAGCTGCAGGACGATCGTGTCAGTACATGCTCCTGTCTGTCCGTTTGTAACGAATGGTACAACATACAGCCTAGCATCCGCAGCGCAGCGCCTTGTCAATTCTTCCTTGTACTTGGTGGCCGCATTGCTTGTGTATTTGGCCTTGTGATCCTTGCTTGCGAGCGCAGCAGAGCCGCCGTGTGACTGGAAGTATTTCGTTGCACTCTCGTTGCCGCCAACTTTCATGATCCGCAATTGATCCCATTGCCATACTGTTCTCTGTCAGCACCGAGACCTCCAATATCGCCTCCAAACGCCGACAGGGTAGCGTACTGTCTAGGTTCGTGGATCGTACAAACGAGATGTGCACGCCCATGTTACGATGATTCGCAGAGCAGTCGAGGCATAGGTAGATACCGAAGGGTACAGAACTCCATGTCGGGTTCTTTGCGCCGCAGTCGAAACATATCTACAGTATAATTGTTAGCCCTATTGACCGCCCCTCCGCAGTTCGCAAGCATGCCTTATTTGCAGGCTTCGCCTTGAGCTTGGTAAAGATGTTTTGCGACTGTGTCTTCGTCGCGAGTGCCATGGCGAGGACTGGTAGTAATGGAGCGTTGGTGAGCGGGATAGGAGTCGAGCTGGGGGATATTTTGGCTACGGGAATGCTAGGGTGGCCGCAAGTAGAGGCGCAGCACGTGATAGTCCATTGATGAACGTCGGCCTTGCCGACTAGGAGCCACGCCTTGCAGGTGCATCTCAACTACTAGGCTTCTGATCAGCGCGCTATGTCGTTGTACAAGTTCAAGAGAGTCTTGTTACCGACCCTATGTTCAATCTTTTAATCGTGACATTTCACGGCATCCTTTCTGCGACATCTTTTTCGCTCACCATGCGTGGGAGACGTGCACGAACTACGGCCATCGCGTCTGCGAAAGCGCCCAGTAGACAAGATAGCCCAGAATTATTAACAAGGTGACAACGTCACTTATCTTCGACTAACGCGGGACAGACGGATCCAGTCACCCTATCTGCCCCTCGATCATGCGCCCTACACGAAGGAACATGAGGGGTAGGTAGTATACATCACAGGTCGACTCCCTCTATTTCTTTACCTCTATCTGAAACTTCCAATGCTTGCTCGCCATCATTGCCTTACAATATAACAAATATGCCCTCAGGTATCCAAACCGTTCCCGCCCGCCGCGGCGCTGCCACTGTGGTCAGGCAGGGCCAGAAGATCAAGATAACCAATACACACGGCAATCAGGTCGTCGATACATGGGCCCTCGCCCTGCCCTCCTCTAGCCTCCTTACCACCTCCTCTAAGGTCGAAGCTGCACTCTACCCGAACGCTACCTCAGAATCACTCTCGAAATATTCCTCCGCCGCCAACGCTGCTGCCTCAGCACCAGAGTACATGTCGATGTGCCACTGTCGGGCGTCGTTGTTGAAAGTGACACCAGCAGTAGGTGATATGATGGTCAGCCAGAAACGCGCACCAATGGTGAAGCTAGTCGAGGATACAAGTTCAGGAGTACACGACACTCTGATAGCGGCGTGTGATCGTTGGCGATACAGTGAGTTAGGTGTAACTGGCTATCACGAATCCTGCACAGACAACTTCTGGGACGCGGTGCACGCTTTGTCTTCTTCTTCATCTCTCGGTGAGGAGGAGGTGGAGAGCTTGGAGGGGCTGCAAGGGAAATTGGGAGGGAAAGTGCCGGACCCGTTCAACCTGTTCATGAATATTCCTATCACGCAGGAAGGATCTGGCGCAAATCGGGGCATCAGTTTTGAAGCTCCTTTGACAAAGCCCGGAGACTATGTAGTGCTAGAGGCACAGAGGGATGTCGTAGTGGTTATGAGTGCATGCCCACAGGATGTACTTACAATCAACGGCAAGAACCCTGTAGATGCACACTTTCAGGTCTTAGACTAAGCTACAGAGCTGCTACAGTAACCTGAACACTAATTGTTAAGCACCGTTATTACAGTGAGTTCGGCCCAGCGAATTCCAAACTCAACAATAAAGTGAACATCAAGCATACGCTCACCAAACCTAACCTAAGTGTCCAGGTTACCAGTTTTGCTCTGGTGATACTCTTCCACCATGGTCCCTCCGTCCTCGCGTGCCTTTCCTCTTCCTCTTCCTCTTCCTTTCCCCTCAACCAATCCTTTGCCCCTGTCCAGCGACACACTATGAGCGCTGCCATGTACCAAAGCCCTAGATGTACCATAGAGGCGAATGGTACCATGCCTAGAATCCAAATGAGAAATAACCTATTGCGGAGAATAGTGGACATGCCGAAGACATTTGTCGAGCTCGTAAGGACCCTGAGGGCAAATATAGCAACCATAAGGATCTGGCAGAGGAGGAGAAATATGTGGTCATGATACCACATATGAGAGGTGAATTGTAAATAAGGGTAGCGTGGTAGTTCCACGCGCCTTTCTTTCGGTGATGCTGGAGGCGGTGGGGAAATAGAGCGTGGTGGAGAAGCAGGGGCAGCGGAGCGCTGAGTTATCTCTTCAAGTCTGTCGGCTCGCTCTTGTGCCTCTAAAGCTTTCGCATCGTTGTCGAGATACGCTTGTGCCATCGAAAGCAGCGGAAGAACAACAAGAAAGAGCGGTAAAGTCTGACCAAAGGACCAGGAGTTTTCTTCGACGACTTTACTGTTAATAGTAATGGTCTTACCATCAAAGTTGAATGATGCCATCGCTCGGGTATCCCAAACTTTGATCGTGCCCCATGCCATTGCAAAGGTCAGCCAGACGATCTCCAGCAGCATTGACTCTAAGATATCGCAAAAGGCGCGAATGCTTGTAAAACTTGCGTACAACGACAGGTAGAGCACATGCCAAAACGTTGCCTGGAAATCGTCGCGTAGAGCCCTGCGTTCAACAAAATACAGCATTTGCTTGTACTTTGATCCGGGCCAGGTGCGAAAGTACTTCCGCGTGGTCTCAGCTCTAGGGTCGAACAACCGTATACCGCAGTAGATGTAAGAGGAAGTAATGACAACAACGGAAAACAGCATTGACCAAATCTTCGGACCTCGCCGTACAAATGAGGACGTGCCGAGCTGCCTATAGTAGCAAACAGCACTCAAACTAGGATAGAACCCATCGCCGTCCCCGACGTACTGGTTGAGCCACGCTCTCGATCCAGTCGGGAGCAGTGCAACGAGCAACAGAGAGGCGAGAATAGACATGAAAAATAGTCGAATGATTCTCATGTTATTGTTTGTCTGAAAATAGTCCTCGAGGAAGGTCATAGCAGATGCGAAAGAGAAGCTGGCGATCCAAGCCACAGATACTATAAGAAGTGGAGAACAAGGTCAGTGCAAGCTTCAATTGCAAAATATTCATAGATACTGACCCATGATCTGCCAGTGGTATGCAGAGATTCCACATTTGAGTTGTGAATAGCCAGCAATAAGGACGCCGATACCAGTGACCAGGTTTAAGTCACTGAGGATCAGAACTGATTTTTCCATCGCATACTCGAACCGCTTGCTGGGACTCCATGAGATGAGTCTTTTCCGAACGAAGGATAGAATACCACGATCGACTGGACTAATATATTCTTCGCCTTTGCTATCCGTGCGGTGAACGTTGTGTATTGTGATATAATGCAGTATGAGCAATGCTAGTGTCAGGTAGGCTGTGATGGAGAAGCCTAGAATAACCTATCCGCGAACTTAGTCAAGCACCCCCACTAGTCATGAGTGAGATGAGGTTCTTAGACTTACTCCAATGCCTGAGACATCTGAGTTAGGAAGCAACGGCGGCACGTTCCGGGGTTCGTTGAGATTCGGCAAATAAATCCATGAGCAATCGGGTCTGTGACACTCTGAGTTGTTACTCATTGTGACGAGATCCCAATGGATGCAGGTGTCGCATCACGCAGTCATGCAGCAGAGGCTCTTAGACCAAAGGGGTATGTGCAGTGGTAACCTCGGGAAAGGCCGTATCGGGACTAGCGCTGGCGAAACGAAATCTTGGCAAACTGGGTGGGGAAAAATCTCCAAATTTTTTGGCTATCGATAGCGGACGACTTTTCGAACTCTCGCAGCTTCCAACAACACCGCCCGTGAAAAGAAGGGCCTGCTTCTATAAATCCGGACAAATACCGCCACCATGAAGACACAGTGGAAAGATATCCCCGCCGTGCCAACGAGCCAGGAGTTTCTGGACATCGTTTTATCACGCAGTAAGCTTCGAGACCGTATAACCATGATTGATTCAACTCTAACGCAAAGACAGCTCAGAGAAGGTACCAGCTCTATTCGAGTTATTACGTCTAATGTTTACGATATATTAACTGTAATTGCAGGCTCCCAACACAGATCAGGGCGGGCTTCCAAATCAGCAGAATCCGAGCCTTCTATACGCGAAAAGTCAAGTACACTTCCGAGACTTTCACCGAGCGTCTTACTACCACTCTCGAGGCTTTTCCGCGACTCGTGGATATCCACCCGTTCCATCGTGATCTGCTAAACACGCTGTATGATGCGGACCACTTCCGAATTGCGCTCGGGCAGCTTTCGACCGCCAAGTCGCTCATCGAGACAGTCGCACGCGACTACGTCCGACTACTGAAGTATGGACAATCGCTCTTCCAGTGCAAGCAGCTGAAGAGGGCCGCATTGGGCCGCATGGCGACGATTTGCAAGAGGCTGAAAGATCCTCTGGTCTACCTCGAGCAGGTCAGGCAACATCTGGGCCGTCTGCCGTCGATCGACCCAAACACACGCACCCTTGTCATTGCTGGCTTTCCCAATGTTGGCAAATCATCCTTCTTGAAGTCAATTTCGAGGGCGGATGTCGAGGTGCAGCCCTACGCATTCACAACCAAGAGTCTTTATGTGGGCCATTTGTGAGTTGTGATCGCACAATTTGAATACTGTTCGCGGCTAATGCAGAGGACAGCGACTACAAGATGCTCAGATTTCAAGCAGTAGATACTCCCGGTATCTTGGACCATGCTCTCGAAGACATGAACACCATTGAGCATCAGTCTATTTGCGCCATTGCCCACTTGCGCGCCCACATTCTCTACTTCATGGATCTCAGCGAGCAGTGCGGTTACTCTGTCGCTTCTCAGATTGCCCTGTTCAACAATATCAAGCCTCTGTTCGCGAACAAGTTGATATCAATCGTCATCAACAAGATCGACCTCATGCGGCCGGACCAGCTAGACGACGAGACAAAGGAGCAGCTTCAGGGAATGCTGAAGTCCGGGGAGGTGGAGATGCTCGAGCTTTCCTGCAACACCACTGAGGGCGTCATGGCTGTGCGCAACTCGGTCTGCGACCGATTGATCGCTGCGCGTAACGCTGAAAAGCTCAAAGCCGGTACTAACAGCTCTGGTGAACCCTCTGGTCGTCTTGGAGAGCTACTTCGCCGTATTCACGTTGCTCAGCCTTTGGGCGGCGTCACTCGTGAGACGTCCATCCCAGAAGCGGTACTGAACAAGAAGAAGTACGACAAGGAAGACCCAGAGAGGCCCCTCCTTGAACGTGATCTGGAAGAGGAGAACGGTGGCGCTGGTGTGTACAACATCGACCTTCGCAAGAACTACCTACTCGAGAACGATGAATGGAAACACGACCGCATTCCTGAGGTTTTCAAGGGTCAGAACGTCTACGACTTTATTGACCCGGATATTGAGACCAAGCTTGAGGCTCTTGAGGCGGAAGAAGAAAAGCTGGAGGCGGACGGCTTCTACGAGTCGGAAGATGAGCTTGAGGACGCAGAGGAGGCAGATATCAGGTACAAGGCAGATCTTATCCGTGAAAAGAGGCAGCTCATCCGCAACGAAGCCAAGATGCGCAAGAGTCTGAAGAATAGAGCTGTCATCCCCAGGACCAAGAAGGCGAAGGATATGTCACAGATGGCAACACATCTGGACAGCCTCGGATACGATGGATCGAAGGTCGCAGAACGGGTTCAAAGTCAGACTCGAGGACGTAGCCTTGTTCGCGCAAAATCCGAAGGTCCAAATGGCGACGCTATGGATATCGATACACCTAAGACCCCACTCGAGCGAGCGAGGAGCCGGGGCAGAAGCCAGAGCACTAACCGGAGAACGGATGGTGTTCCGAGCGAAGCTGCTGCCACGAAGGCCGAGAAGATTGCGAAGTTGTCGCAGAAGAAGATGAACAGGAATGCCAGGCAGGGTGAGGCAGATAGGCACCAGACTGGCTCGTTGATCAAGCATTTGGTACGTCTCTTCCTCCTAATTCTCCACTATATGTATAGTCACTAACGAATATGCAGACTGCTGGTAAGCGTGGTATCGGAAAGACGAGCCATCGTTGAGCGGGTTTGTGGTATACTGCGTTTGTTCTGCTTGCACGTTTGTGGGCTCGCAGGTAGGTGGAGAAAAGCATGGTTGGCGTTCAGGATGCATTAGATACCAACTCGCTGTCATGATTTCAGTATGGTAATGCAAGACTTCTTTCACAGATAGCAAGCCTCGCCCTGTTGACTTCGTTGCGCGTCTGAAGTGGTGACCCTATACAGTATCTCGCTCTATGCAAATACTGTAGTAGCCCATGCAGCCAAACTTTGTGACCGGATCCTGACAAATCCTTCGGCTACTCCGAATATTAAAAAGACTAGTGTTAATGGCAGAGGTCTATGCTTCATGCAGTGTATTTCAGAGAGTTCATTAGTCATCGAATGTATCGGCAAAGCTAACAACTGAATCACACGCCTAGACCGTCGTCGATCTGGCAATGTACCTCCGATCTTACTTATGCACTCGGCTTCTTGATTGGCCGTCTACCTAATCTGATTTTCTGTTGTTTCATTGTTGTACCGGTCAAGGGACCGCCGTCATATGCTAATGCTTCTTCACTCCCATTATGCGGTTCATTCCAGAGCAAATCGTCCTTGCGCTTTGATGGATTAGCACGATCAGTTCCCATACTCTGCATCTTGATCTGGTCTGTTGATCGTTCAGCGGATCCGTTAGCATCATCAGAACCGTTCTGGGTGTCGAAACGGCTACGAATAATGGCTGCGAAGGCGGGAGCACAGCCGATGATGACCGCTGGAAGGGATATTAGTAGGCTAGGCGGCGCAGAGAGTGGAAGGAGGGGAAGAACATACCCATCGACGTCTCGATGACAGTCCACATCTGCAGCCATTTCGGATCTGGGGCCTTTGGCACTCCATCCTTGACCCCGACCTGAACGACACGGAGTGTGGCAAACAACTTGAAGTGGGGTGCGACGTTAGTTTTTTCTCTCAAATGGGGTTGTCGGTTTTGTTTCACGGGGCACATACAATGCATATCCAGCCACTGCCAAAGAGGACGAAAACACCAAGCTTCTCTATTTTGGGCATCTGAAGCGTCCAAGTCATGCGAAATGGAAGAAACATTACTGCAAAAGTTAGTAGTTACACTTATGGCGCGCGATATACGTACCTGCAAGATCGGTAGCTACGTCGGCCGCATACGCAAACCACAAGCTGACTTGCCCCCGTTTTTGTTCTCGTGGATTAGCACACATGCCTTGGTTGTACTTTGCTTTGTGGTCGTCGCATACGAAGATAGTGGTCATGCAGCTTCCAATATAAGACTTGGTAGCGGTCAGTGGATGCGAAAAATCACAAGTGCGTTTCCTGCCACATACCAAGATGCAAAACGCCAAAATCCCCCACCACACGACGGTAAATTTGTGTGGAGTTTGGCTCAGCAGCCTCCGGTACAATGTTAATAGTGAGAGTTTCACTAAGGTGAGAGTCGAGTAGAACAACAGCTGACCCGCGGTCAGCCACCGATAAACCATTCCCGCATCGTGAACTAGAAGATGGCGACCAAGTCAAATCATGCTCATTTTGGATATTCTGAAGTACAGATACTCACGGATTTCTGGGTAAGGTGCTGTCTCGCCTCTCTGTACGCTTTCCGCTCGGTACAATGGGCCATTCTCCTTGAAGTACATGACGCACATCGCAACGTAGCAAATGTAGGAGAAACAGCAGAAGAAGTCGTGCAATTCGAAGGGCTTGCGCTTGGTAACTCGAACGATGATGCGCGAAACAAAGAACAATGAAGTCAAGGACAGCATGGCCGTGTTCACCCTTTCAAGGTGGCTCCTGCTCATGGTGGGCGGAGGCCCCGTCTTGTCCCAAGTCACGTTTGAGAGGCTGTCGGAACTCATGATGTGCAGTGATGCGCCACGAGAGGCGCCGTGTCAACGGTCAGATACGATGAAGGTTCGCGAATATGTACACGACGGGCCGTGGCGGACGGGGCGGTGCGGGAAGCAGCCTTGTTTCAACGTCTATCCATAGATGGATGGCTAGTGAATGGACCAGGGTGGTCTGCATTAATCTCTACACCGATATTAGTGTGCAGCAAAAACGTGCATGAGTCGCTGTCTGCTAAGGGACACATAGTCGAGTGCTTTCGCGCGTGTTTTGAACCTACCTGTGGTTCACCATTCACATTTTCGTAAGCAGATGTCAAGATAATAGCTGAAGTCGGATTTACGGAGGTCTTGACGTTCAACTGAATAAAGGCTTGGAACGCCACCAACAACAGGTCTTACCCGTCACGTGTGTCTGAGCGGCAGATCCTTGGATGTCGAGCGATGTTATTGGGGAAATGACTCTGGTTCCCGAGTGTAGGATCAGCATCCCCGCCAGTTCCTCTGGCCTATCGGGTGAAGTGTGTAGCTTGCTTTAGGGGCGCAAACTGCAGCAGATGAGAAGACGATGAATCGGAGCTTTGCAGCTTATTGTGTATGGCTGGCACTTTTCGACAGAGAGAGTAACGAGGCAATTCAACGTTTGTACGCATGAATGTGATACCCTTCAACCTTCCTTATACGGAGTCAGTGTTGAACTAACTATCGGCCCCTCCAGCTCAGCCGAGCCGCCCGCTGCCTCGGTGGGGCTGGATGCTAATCCTGTATCGGACAAGGCGTAACCTATCTCCCTTCACTCTCCATGTGCATCCGGGGGAAGCGAGCCGCTTTGAATTTAAACGCATGTTCTCATGGCAAGGGGCGCTGGACTGCGAAAGGTCTAGGGCCCTCGATTTGCATGCGCACCCTAATAAGACCGACAGGCACCGCTGTTGATCGTTTGGCCCACGTCTTTCTTACCGGCGCGTGTTGTCTCGGCAAGTTCCAACAATGAGGGTCGCGCGTATTGCTCCAGTGGCAGTCCTTGCGGCGTGTGTAACAGCTCAAGGCAGCGGGGCCATCTTTGAGCCGCAGGACTTTAACGTGACAGCCGCCCTCCAAGGCCTTGGTGTCGACGTCTCAACGCTACCAGAGCCTAATAAGCCGGAGACATCCGCCCTCAGCAAACGGTCTTTTTTGGCACCATGCTCGCTTGCTGTATGTCCAACACATCATGTGAAACCATTCATATGGCATGGGCTAACAATAGACTCAGTGTACTTCGTTGACGATTCTTTTCGGCCAAGACCACGTCTTATCTGAGGGAGCATCAGCATATGACGCCTTCACTGGAGCCTACTGGTCTGCTCAGCAAGGCGCACTGAATCCATCCTGTGTGTTCAAGCCTACAAAGACTCTGGACGTCTCCACGTTGATATTGATCGCGCGACTATACCAATGTCCGTTCGCTGTAAAAGGCGGTGGCCATGCAGCATGGGCTGGTGCATCGAGTATCGAAGACGGCATCACTGTTTCCATGGAGAACTTTAAGCAAGTCAACGTGGCTTCCAACAAACAGACTGTCGATATTGGTCCTGGCCTTCGATGGGATGATGTCTTCACTGCTGTTGAGAAGGACGGTCTTAGTGTGGTGGGAGGACGAGTAGGTTCCCGTACATGTTTGTCTCAATATTATCTTACTGACCACTGAAAAGATGGCCCCTGTTGGTGTGCCCGGACTCATTCTTGGAGGAGGCATTTCGCATTTTTCGAACAAGTATGGCTGGGCTTGTGAAAACGTGGCAAGCTTTGAACTTGTCACTGCCTCGGGCCTCGCCATCAATGTCAGTCCGACGTCCTATGTCGATCTGTATTGGGCTTTAAGGGGAGGAGGTAACAATTTTGGAATCGTGACCAACTTTAAGCTTGCTGCCTTCCCTCTAGGTCAGATGTGGGGAGGTCAGCGTGTCTACCTGGAGAGCACTTTCCCAGCTATTCTGGACGCAATTCACCAGTTCACCGTTACGGGATCGTCTACGGATTTGGATGCTGCCCAGATTGTTGTATGTCCACTCCATCCAGTCCAGCGGCCCCTGATATCAGGCTGACATATACAGACGTTTGCCAGTGCCCCTGGTATTGGAAAGGTCGCCTTCGCCAATTTACACTATGCCAAACCAGTTGTCAACGCGCCAGTGTTTGACAGCTGGAAAAACATCACTTCCATTCAAGACACCACTGGCCTTCGACCCATGTCGGGAATGGCCAAGCTTCTCAACGAGGGAGCTCCTGCCCCCGGCGCTTATCAAACATGGTGGGGCATCAGTCTGAAAATGGACAGGCAACTCCTCCAGTTCATCATCGACACCTTCTACACCCAGGAAGCAACCATCGCAGACGTCGAAAAGATTCTTATCATCATGGCCATCCAGCCCATTACTGAAGGCGCATTGAAGGCTATGCAGAAGAATGGAGGTAACGCCCTAGGTCTCGACCCGAAGAATGGGCCGTACTTTATCCTGAACTTCAATGCCGCCTGGAACAAGAAAGAGGACGAGCCCAGGTTCCACCATGTCATCTCCACCATGATCAAACTCATAAAGGCCGAGGCACAGAGAAGGAGTCTTGATAACGACTTTGTTTACTTTAACTACGCGTCTGAGTATCAGGATCCAATTGGCAGCTATGGAGCAGCCAACAAGCAGAGACTGGCCAGTATCTCAAAGAAGTATGACCCAACGCAGGTCTTTCAGTATCTTCAACCGGGTGGCTTCAAGTTGGTAAAGGGAGCGCCAAACCCGAATACGCCGTAAAACGCGGCTTTTCAAAGCAATTATATGTACATACACAACGTGATTACGTTTTTTCAAAAGTATTTTCTTTCCTCCCGGTGTAGTATTGATTTGAAATTGCTGCTTGGCCATCATCGTTCTCAGCGACCACGGCACGATTGATGACCCGCGTGGGTCGCCTGATTTCCCAATGCGGTAGACAGCTTCCAGCAGAAAGTAGTAACGCGGATGTGGCAGGCAAAAGCCGAAGATGGCCAAGATAACGTGCAGCTGGGGTTAGCGAAGTAGAATGACTCGCGCGACCAGGACGATTCGTGCAGTATGACTTGACGGGCGTGGCTGTTGTTGGGGGTCGTTGTAGAGATGGTGGTAACGACTGAGGGTGGTAACGACTGAGACGCGTTACGGCCCCCAAAAATAGCGACTGGGACTCAGCCTTGTGCTATACGCATGAGGGTTAGGAAATGAGTTGGCGCCCGGGGATCTCGGCGTTAGCCGCAAAGCCATACCCGGATTATTATTAATGGGCGGGTCATAGTGAGGCCCCAGTTTGGAAATATCCTGCGAGAAGTCTGCTGTAAGTAAGATTGCAAACCCCACATCGTCTTCGGACCGAAACAAAGAGAATACATGAAGGATTGAAAGCAGGAGAAAAAGAGCGAGGACGCGAGTTGGTGATTTGAAGAAGATATAATAGTTATTAGTAGTCAAACGTCATGATGCAGCTCGCAAACAGCCAGTCAACGGTCGGCTTCCCCCTTGATCCCACGACTCGCGCCATCTACCAACCACCACCCAACTCAGCCCTCTCATGCAGGCGGGACGCCTGATATAATACTAATCACCCCTAATATCGCCACGCTTACCTGCCACTGCCTTATGCTCTCGAGTCTCATCCAATGAAAAGCTCGATCTCCCGACGCCATCACGTCGGAAAGCGTGGGCCCTGCATGGATGGCTCCATGGCGTTGAGGCTTGGACGTGTAGTGTGCACAGTCCAAGGCTTGCATGGGAAGGGCAGTGTTTAGGATGATCGTGGTCAGGACGCCGTGGTTAAGGAGCGGGGCGCCTGACCGCGAGTTGGTTCTCCCGTCGTTTGGCTTGAGCTTTGCTTGCTTTTCTCGAGTCGGTTCATCCTCGTGCCTGATAGCGTTGATCCTTGGGGATCCCACCTCTGTCTTCCTCGCAGCTCGATCCATCCGGTGGTTCTCGACCATCCTTTAGACCTTCCCCAGTGTTTAGTGTCACGGTTCAGAAAAGTGGGAGAAGACATGTTGGTACCATCAAGAGGGAGCCTCATGGCTCTGCTGTGGGCAAGCGCCGCCATTGCGACACCACGTACGTCGAGGCCCTGCCCTGAAGATGTGAAAATACACGAGTGCGATACTAATGCAAGACAGTAATTGCAGAGCCCATACTCAGTCGCGACCTCGAGGCGCGGCAAGCAAACACAAAATGTCCTGATAGCTACAGGTCGAAGAACGGCCTCAACTTCACCACATATTGCGAGCAGAACAACCCACAAAATGGTGAGTACCAAATTGTCACAGGATCAGAAAGTGAGCCTAGCTAATAGGTTGTAGATGCACTACCGCGCTTCAACTCACCCTCTATGGTAGACTGTATGGAGCACTGCTCCCGCTACTGGGGCAACGGCGAGGGCTGCTTCGGCGTCGTATGGGTTGAAGCCAGCAACGATTGCTGGCTTCGCAATAGCACAACATCCAAGGCCGGCTTGGTCCCCCTGGCAGGCAATTACGCCGCCTTGATCAAGGACGGTGAAATGAACCCCGTCGACAAATCCTGCCCGAACAACGATCTCTCTATCAACAAAATGCCTGGCGTCGAGGGGATCCAATACACCACACATTGCGGCAAAGCTATTGGCGGATATGACGAATGCTTTTCGGGGTATCCAAAGCCCTGCTGGGAGAGTCCATATATTGGCTTTTACCATACGAAAACGCTGATGGAATGTTTGAAAATATGTGTCGACCAGCATCCACTCTGCCGCGCCGTATCATGGAGCCCAGAGATGAAAATCGGCTTCGCCAACTGCTGGCCCAAGACTGGTTTTCCGGAGACGCTCACCGATCCTACCCCGAAGATGGGAACCATCCACTCGGCGACGATTACGCAAATTGACCCCGTCGATCGTCAATGTCCGTCTGCGAAGACCTATACCGCACAGGGAAAGAAGGACTTTGAACTTCACTGTGGACAGCTGAATGTGGGCACGAATATCACCTCTCTACACACGCAGAATGTAACCGCGTGCATCGACGCCTGCGCAACCAACGACCAGAAGTGCGTCGGCGTACTCTTCGATTCGAGCCTACAGGGCGGATACAAGAACTGCTACCTGCAAAACACCACATCCGTAATTTCCGACCAAGCAAGCGCAACCTACGCCATCCTCGCAGGCTCAAACATACCTTCCTCCACTAGTTCCTCCTCCCCAGGCTCCAGCAGTGGTTCCAGCAGCGGCTCCAGTAGTGGCTCCAGCTCCGGCAGCTCCAAGGCCTGGATAGCCGGCCCCGTCGTCGGCGTCCTCGCGGGTCTAGCAATCATCGGCGGCGCAATCTTCTTATGGCGCCGCCGGAAAGCAAATGCTGCTCCTGTTGGCGTCGAAAAGGGCCCAAGTGATACCCACCACGGAGGCTATGGGCCAGCGCCGGCGTATAGTCCAGGCGGTGACGAACCGCGACAGTATTACGATGCGCCTCCGACTGAAATAATGGATACTAGGGCCACGTCTGAACTGCCTGCGAGTACAAAGTATGCCCATGCAGATGGAAGGGGAACTAAGGTGACGCCGCACGAGTTACCTTGAGGAGAAAGAGGAGGTGGTGTATGTAATGTTGTCTATTTGACTTTGGTTGAAAATAGCATTGGCCGGTTGTAGAAAAGAAAGCAGGTGGTCTGGTCGAGGTCGGACACTGCATGATGCGCAAATGTTCGATTTCACTTCATGATAATATGGTATTTTTGACCAGTTGGTTTCCTAGTTGATTTAGCATGCATGTCCTTAAGATACCGTAGTTTCACGTTTGTAGCGATTTTTTTGATACTCATTGTGCATAACTGTACTCAAACCTATTCCAATGTGCTGTTGCTCCTATGTGATATGTGTAAAAGAAACATACACTCATGATCTCTAAAACAAGTGTCGTAGAAACAAAGTAATCTTCAAGCCAATGTTATGATCTTTCAAATATGCATTATTTTGCTTCCTCGTTTGTCTTACATAGATACACGTACACACAGCAGCTCGCTTGAAAGCCAAGAGCCCAACACTGCGCCGTCCTAAGTCTCATGATGCCGGCTTCTCCCGTGAAGCCTATAATTTTACAGTGGGCCAGGCCCTAGAGTGGTGAGAAGACGCTGAGACCAAAAAGGTAGATGCAAGAAAGTCGAAGGTAGAAGAGAAATGCCATGCGTCATACGGCGATACTTCCGATGGCAGTACCTCTCGAATTTTGTCGCTCAACGCAACGCGTCGGTGATCCTCGAATCGGGCTCGAAGAAGACCTTCCGTGTAATCTGGCAATTGTCAGTTTCGTCTCGTCCTCTCACAACTGTGTAAACTCACCGCCCAACCACCCGCTAAACTTGCGCAAATCCCCGAACTGATAGCCATCTGCCTAGTTCCCCTCGTACTCTTGAACAGCGCCCCGCTCAGCGCACCGGCCACAACACTGTTGGTATAATCGTGCTTGCCCCGATAATATCCAATTGTGCTATTCAACCCATTGTACAACATGGCAATCACACCCGCACTGTTCCCTAGGAACGGCCCCCTTCGTGTTACTGCGTTGAGAACACCGTTCAGCCGTAACCGCGGCGCCATCGAGGGAGGATTCTTTTGTAAACCTTCAGCGAGACCCCAGGTGCCGCCGATTGTCAAGGCAGTCACGTATGAGATTCCAGTGCCATAGCACAGATCATCCGACCAGCCGCGGCTAGGAAGTGCAGACTGGCCACCAAACTCAGAGGGGACCGAATCTTCGAGCGTGAGGTAGTCAAGGGTGTCTTGGTTGAGGCCGGCGAGCGGGTGCAGTTGCGACGGGTCCGCGTAGAGAAACTCTGAGGGGTTTTGAATAGCGGTGGATGGGTCGAATGGGGTAGGCTGGAAGTTGTCTTCTTTGACGAAATCGGAAGATTGAGGTTGTTGGGTGGTCGAGGCAGATTTGCGCCCGGTTATGCTGTCCCAGCTGATAGACTTGTTAGTAAATCTGGCGATGCATGCGTTGAAGTATAGACAGGGCGTACATTGTCATTTTGAAGGTTGGCTCTCGATGGTGTGAAGATGTGATAGAAGGATGCGCCTGGCGATTAAAAGCCCACCAAGGATCCCGCAACGCCTATAATGCTATGAGAGGTCCACTGAAGCAAAGAGAATATTAGAATACGCAAACAGGAGATGCGCAGGCGATAGTGGTGGCGGTGTGGACGTTGGCGATGGATAGGCAAAAGTTTCTGGTCACCACCAGGAGTGACGAACTAGCTGTGTGGCCCGTGCAGGAATTCTTGAAGAAATGTTTCCGACTCGGAACGACAAGTGCCCCAGATATTTCACTACTTCGATCAACACGACTCAAAATGGCGCTCCCAGAGTACAAGCAGAAGTTCCTCAAAGACTGCGTGTCGGCCGAAGCACTCAAATTCGGCACCTTTACACTAAAGTCCAAGCGCATTTCCCCATACTTCTTCAATGCGGGACTGTTCCACAGAGCCGACTTGCTACGCTCCATATCCTCAGCCTACGCGCACACCTTGAAGGCCCACGGAGAGGCAGACGCCTCTTTCCAATGGGACATTCTCTTCGGACCAGCATACAAAGGCATTCCACTGGCAGCAGCTACCCTTGATAAACTAGCGGATCTCGACGTCTCCAAGTACGGACAGAAGAGCTACAGTTTCAACCGCAAGGAAGCCAAGGACCATGGCGAGGGCGGCAACATCGTCGGCGCATCTCTCAAAGGCCGAAAGGTTGTCATCGTAGATGACGTGATCACGGCTGGAACCGCCATTCGCGAAGCAATCGAAATCATCAAGAAGGAAGGCGGAGAACTAGTCGGCATCATCGTGGCATGCGACAGGCAAGAGAAGATGCCCACGGCTACTGACGACGATGGGAAGCCTGGGCCCAGCGCAATTGGAGAGGTTAGGAAACAGTATGGTATTCCAGTACTGGCGATTTTGACGCTGGACGATGTGCTGCAGTACCTGAGGGCGTTGGGTGGGGAAGAAGACTTGAAGAGGTTGGATGAGTATCGGGCGAAATACAAGGCGAGCGATTAAGTATCATGAGTGGGCCCACGAGAATACGAGTAAAAAGCATGGTCTTGAGGGCAGCAACTACTTGAAAGTGCTCTAGAAATTAGCTTCGTGGACATGAGGACACGAAGAGAAGTGTGTCGGACAGGCGCCATGACACTGCTGGAGCTTCACGATAGATGAATGCAATGAACAAGTATTTCTTCAGAGGCTTTCCAATCAAGGCGTTCATTGCTCAAGCAGCCGAGACTTCTATGGAGAGTCAATATAGACCAAGAGCATTCGAGGTTGAAAGTGGTCTCTTGTTGTACGATGGTTGCTCAACGCTCGCGGGGTTCGTTCGTGCCATGTGAGGGGCCAAGGACGGGGTAGGCGACCCGCACTGGGTAGGCGCGTTCTAGCGCGTCTTTGGCATTCTCAAGTCATGTCCACGCGTCATCGGGCTCACGATTATCTATTCACTGCAGACGCCATGGCGGTCCCGACTGCCTACCACCTAGGTACCTACAGCCACGGCCTATAGTCGCAGCTCCCTCCTACATTCGTCATGGTGCCCTCCTTGGCACGCAGATTCCAATGAAACGCGAGGTGTCCTGAGCATGCAATTCGCGCTCTGCATTCTTCAATGTGACGAATCAATGAGCAGCATACCCTCATTCTAGCACTTTTTGTCTCGACATTTCATTCTCCTCCTATTCTTGCTCGGTATCCGCATCGAGGGCTGTCACGTATTGCTTGTTTTGCTCTTCAGGTCCATTGGCACTGCATGTTCACTTCTTACGACAGCAGGTTGCCGACTAAAAACATTCCATGATCGCCTTCAATCCTCACCTCCTACCTAGGTAGCACATCATGCTCCGGTCAAAATTGTCTCGTGGGCCCGTCTATCAGCCAATGTCTCGGCAACACCAGAGAACCCTCACATACCTACTCCTCGGAGCCATCACATTCGGCGCATACTATATTTGGTCCGCCCCACCAATCGATCCGCTCGCCGTACCCTTCCATCTCCACGAGGCCTACATGAACAATCGAGATGCTACAAAAAGGGCCGTGTCTTATCAATCGTACGATTGGAGGACAGCTCCCTTTGTGAACAAGATTGAGTCATACATACCTCTACCGACTGGCAAACCCCACAAACTCCCACCTATCCAGTTCGAGAAATTCTCCGAAACGAAGTCACAAAGACAGAGAAGAGAAGCACAGAGAGTCGCTGTGCGGGAGGAGTTTCAGCTCACCTGGGAGAGCTATAGAGACTTCGCCTGGGCGCACGATGAGCTCAGGCCAGTGACAGGAGAAGCTATAGAAACATTTGGCGGCTGGGGCGCAACACTGGTAGACTCGCTCGACACGTTATGGATCATGGGATTCAAAGAGGAGTTCTACGAGGCGGTAGACGCTGTAGCTGCTATTGATTTTGGGCACACGAACCTCACAGCTATTAGCGTTTTTGAAACGACAATCAGATATCTAGGAGGCTTGCTGAGCGCATACGATTTGAGCTATGAACCTGTCTTGTTGGAGAAGGCGGTACAGGTGGGAGAAATGATATACCGCGCTTTCGACACAACGAACAACACACCTTTGGAAGCGCTTGATATTAAGAAAGCAAAGTCATTCGAGAGGATAGAGTTTGCGGCAGAGACCAGCATCTGCTTTGCCTGCCTTGGGTCTCTAGCTATGGAGCTCACCCGTCTCGCTCAAATCAGTGCTCAGCCCAAATTCTACGACGTCGTTGCTCGAGTCAGCGCTCTGATAGATCGAATGCAGGATACGACCAAAATACCCGGACTCTGGCCAACAATGGTAAATGCTGCGAACGAGGAGTTCAACCAATCGCGCTCCTTCTCCATTGGCGCCCTAGCCGATTCAACGTATGAGTATTTTCCCAAGATGCACGCTCTACTCGGAGGCCTGGAACCAATATACGAGAAGATGTTCGAGACCTCGGCTGCCATGATGGACAAGTATATGCTCTTTCGCCCTATGGTTCCAAACGAAGTGGACGGAGAAGACCTTTTGCTTTGTGGTGAGGTCTCCACATCCAGGCCTAGACATGTCAAGCTCCAGGCGACAATGCAGCACCTCACATGCTTTATCGGCGGCATGTTTGGCCTCGCCGGACGTCTATTCTCCGACGCACACCATGTCGACCTTGGCGGCAAGCTCACAAAAGGGTGTATATACGCCTACGCGGCAATGCCCTCAGGCATCATGCCAGAGAATTTTGATATGGTACCGTGCGCCTCTCGAACATCATGCCCGTGGAACCAGACGCTGTGGGAGGCAGGTGTCAAGTACCACTACGGCGGGGGATTTATCTCAGATTTCGATGCGCTGATTGAGAAGTACAACATTCCGCCTGGCTTCACTAACATCCGGGATACACGATATCTGCTCCGTCCTGAAGCTATCGAATCCGTATTCATCATGTACCGCATCACCGGTGACCAGAGGTACCTTGACGATGCGTGGGATATGTTCACGGCCATTGTCGGTGCGTCCGCAACGACTTTTGCGAACGGCCAGGTCTTGGATGTTACATTTGTGCCGCCTCCGCCCGGTCAATGGACGCAGCAGCGGGTACCTGGTGTCAGGGGCGGTATCTTCACAAGAGAGGACAACATCGAGAACAAGATGGAAAGCTTCTGGACTGCGGAGACGCTGAAGTACTTCTACCTCATCTTCAGTCCGCCGGATATGATGTCCCTCGATGACTGGGTTTTCAACACAGAAGCACACCCATTCAGAAGACCGCATATCAGGAAGTAGGCTGGTGGGTGAGGGCAAAAGACTCGCCAGGGGGGTAGGGAAACATGGCGGAAGACCTGGGTTTTGATGGTGTTTTTTCATGATACCCAATGAGCAGAGGGTTCTGCTCTTCAACTGTATTCACTTGATTACTTGTCATCCCTATTTTGATCGCTTGCATAGCCTAATGAATTCCAAGTACGATGCGCGGCTGGGCGTGTTCACTTTTCTATCATAACATTAGTAGTCACAGATTTGTGACGATACACTACAATGCACATAGAAAGAGGCTGTAGACTCGAGAGAGCGGAATGTCATCGTAATGACCATATCATGTTCTACTGCAGTCGAACATACATATGTGTAAACATAAAAAACAGAAGATTGACCGGCTCCGTTGAGGGCACCGGTCGGGTATCTTTAAAAAACCATATCGCTCATCCACAACCTCTTCGCCCACTGTCATTGGGCTTGCGGTCCGCCATACATGATTTTGATGGTCGTCAGGTTGAATAGACGCCCCCCAGATGCTTTAGAATGCGATGTTGTAGGAAATCTGTCCTACTCCAAGACACATGGTAGATGAAATACGCCAGCCTATAGTAGAGATATCGCTGGTTACACTTGTTGAAGTGCTAAATAGTATTGAGGGTAGGCGAATGCCACCGTCAATGTTGAAAGTCGGACTATGCAAGAATACCCGTGGAAATCCACAAGTAGAATTGGCCTTGCCGTGTTGAATACAGTAAGACCGTGAGTCGATATCTGGTAAGCAGAAGTTATTTGGACACCGCTAGACCCTTGAGGCCATTGGTGACTTCAACGGCGGTTTCTTTGGCAGCGTCAACGAGGCCCTTGGGCTTCTCTTTGCTAGCGGTCTTGCTCGTTTCGCCGTTTGTGCTCTCGGCTCCATCCGTTGCCTGATGGCCGTTCGATGTAGGGATGTCGGCACTAGGGATGTGAAGTGGTTTTTCTATGTTTTCGACCTTCAAGCCATCGAAAAGTGGGAAAATGCCGCGAGTGACATGGAAGTCGTTGTGTACGATGTTGAGAAGGTACCAAGTATCCACTACGTCCTGGATGACATATCGCGACGGACTAACACCCGCGTGGCAGTTCGCCCACTGCTGACCAAGCCTGTAGAACTCGTCCTTCCAGGCGAGGAAGCTGACCGTCTCGACAATGGTCGGTTGCACAATCTCCTTGCCTGGGAAGACGCCCCAAGTGACAGCATTGGGGCCCTCATTCGGAGCGTTTGTCTTGAGATCGCCGTCCTTGTTCACAGCGTAGTAAGTGAATTCAGGATCGCGCTCGATGCGGGTGATAATCTCAGCGATATACTCGGGTGAGACGAGGACCTCAAGATACGCTTTCTGGTAGACGTAGCCGTGGCGTGGGCCCCAGCCGAAGATGGGATCAGAGGACTTGGCGCCGTTGACGGCGGGCTGAGAGTTGATGGTCAAGAAACCGCGACGGTTGAGGTCGATGAGGTCGTGCTGAATAGATCCGGCTTCGTTGGTGATAGGCTGCTCACTCCATGGTAAAGAATCTAGCTTGCCTTCCATATATCTAACGAAGAGCTCAGACAGATCCTTGATGGATGTAGGCGTGCCCCAGAGCTTGATGTTTTGCTCATTGGTACCCTTCAGACCGATGCCGTAAGAGTCTAATTCACCAAAAGCGGGTGAGCGAGAGTCTCCCCAGCGGCCGTTGGGGAACTCGTCCCAGTCTTGTGTGCGTGCAACGTAAGAACGGTTGCGATTGCGCCAGAAGATGGGTCGTACGTTCTCGTCTCGGCGGTTGAGGGCCAGAGATTGCCGCCATGGAAGGGGTTTCTCCAGGGGTGATTCGACGTCGGGGAGTAAGTCTAGTTCCTCGAGGACCATACGGGTGGCTTGTGCTAGATTCATAGTGTAGCTGCAAGGGTTAGTAAGCTGTCGATAGTGACCGATTAGATAGAGCAGCTTACAAGTGCAGGTGGAGGATGCCAGCGTCAACCAGCTTTCGGCACATGTCCGCAACCAACCCTCTTCCGACTTCACGCACTTCGACATCATCGTTCTTGACGGGTTCCAAAGCATCGGTCCAGTGTTGTGGGATATTGCACCTAGTCCATTGCGCCCTCCGCAAGAAGGCTGCATAGGTGTGGATGGGCATGATGCCAGGGATGATCGGGATGTCGATGCCTTTTGCTCGCACTCTCTTGACCCAGTCTAGGAAGATGTCTGTATCGTAAAACATCTGGGTGACGATGAATGTAGCGCCTGCATCCACCTTCTCTTTCAAGTGATCGATCAGCTCGTCGACATTGTCATTGTCATCACAGCCCTCCGAGTATCCTGCCACACCAATATCGAAATGATTGCCGTATCTGTCCCTGATGTATGTGACCAGATCCTTTGCATAGCGGAAACCACCAGCAGTAGCTTCCCACTTTTCTCTTTCACGAGGCGGGTCTCCCCTCAGGGCAAGGATGTTTGTGCAGCCAGATTGATATGCGTCTCGGAGAGCTTCGTCGAGCTTGGATTTCTCCATGTCGGTACAGGTGAGGTGCATGCATGTCTCGAGGCCGTATACGGACTGGGCGACTTTGACCATTTCGCAAGTGAGCTTCGAGTGGCGGCCACCCGCGCCCCAGGTGAGGTCGATGAACTGTGGACCGAAGCCATGCATGCGGTCCATGCGATCGTAGAGGTTTTGCACGCCCTAGTACATGTTAGCTCAACGTCTCTCTCTTTCTCTCGGACATCAGGGTACGGCTTACCTGGGCCGTCTTTGGCGGGAAGAATTCGAAGGAGAAGGTTGGCTTCCCCTCTTCCCTCGCCTGGGCGAGTTTCTGAGAGATGTGCATGGCGGCGGATTATGAGGCGAAAGAGAAGGGAAAGAGAAGGAGAAAGAGAAGTCGACCTGAAGGCAGGAATCCGTCAGTCCACGTAGAAATTTCGAGGTTATGCACCCCGCGTGAGCCCGCACACCGAAACTTACCAGGATGTAGCGCACTAGAAATGGACAATTGACTCGACGTCAAACTACCCGAAGTAGCGTTTGCGGGCCCAGCGATCTACGAGGATCCGCGACATGTACGGCAGCTGTCTGAGCTGTCCGAGAATAATTCAAGAGGTTAGTGATGCTTGATGCGCAGGTTTCTTTTAGCGGAAGCGTAGAATTGGAACCTGGTTAGCGCGGGCCGTTGTTGAGTCGGAGGAACAATCGGAGGTCGCTGCCACTAGCCCCATAGTGACCCCGGGCTGACATGCTGCTCTAGCACCCAATGCTGAGATGTGTGATAATTCGTAGCATCTGGTAGGCATTGATGCGCATGCTACCGACTGATGGCAGAGAGAGAGGGAGAGCATACAACCAGGGGGTGGTGGATATGCAGCATTGCAATGAGGCTGTTGACGTCTGAGGCTGCCCCGCACCCTCGTCTCGTTCCCCGGTTTTCCACATGCAGCAGTCCGACGCGTCCCACCTTTTTCCTCCCTAACAACTTTGAGCCATCTCAACCAAGATACATTCTTGCAAAGACTGATAAATAGGCCAGCTCTCCCTCACACCGAGATCCTTGGATTGCCGCATCCACAAAATGCCTCCGCTGCCTCAACCCCGCCGCCTCGTAGGCGTCTCGCTGAAAATGTACTTTGACCTGCCCAGCACCCTCTCCTACATCCGCGGCGTCCTGCAACTTGACGGCGACGCCTGGAACGCCCGCATAGACCTCTTCGTCATCCCTGACTTCGTCTCGCTCACCGAGAGCGCCCGCATCCTCG
The DNA here is from genome assembly GCF_010015615.1 of Cucurbitaria berberidis CBS 394.84. Lineage (NCBI taxonomy): Eukaryota > Fungi > Ascomycota > Dothideomycetes > Pleosporales > Cucurbitariaceae > Cucurbitaria > Cucurbitaria berberidis. Next base: position 2,049,210 of record NW_024468938.1, read on the forward strand.
AGCCTTCCTCCATCATCCTCGGCGCCCAAGACACCTTCTGGGAAGACAAGGGTGCATACACAGGCGAGGTCAGCCCACTGGTGCTACGGCAAGCTGGCGCGCGGATCGTCGAGATTGGACATGCGGAGCGTAGAGCAAAGTTTGGCGAGACGGATGAATGGGTGGCGAAGAAGGCAGGTGCTGCGGCGAGGAATGGGTTGATTCCGCTGGTGTGCATTGGGGAGAGGACACATCACAGTGTTGCTTCGGCGGCCGTGGGTGCCGCCATTCAAGAGTGCATACCGCAAGTCAAGTCGGTGCTGGCGGCTGTGCCTGACGACACCGAGGTCATACTGGCCTATGAGCCTGTGTGGGCTATTGGTGCGAAGGAGCCAGCAGATCCAGATCACGTTGTCAATGTTACAAAGGAGCTGAGGAAGCTGGCTGCTGGACGAAAAGGTGTGACAAGAATAGTTTATGGTGGGAGTGCTGGGCCGGGCACCTTCGCAAAGATTTCCGATGGCGTAGATGGCCTGTTCCTGGGTCGGTTTGCTCATGATATCCACAACCTGAAGAAAGTCATTGAAGAAGTCGGCGCAGCTTGAGGTCTTGGGCATTGAACAGCACAAGCATACTCCATCTCAATCTAGGCCAGCTGCGTTGGCTCCCCAGGGGGCCATCGTGTAAATCAGCTGAAACCCGATTGCGTGCACACTTTGAACGTAGCTGAAGGGTTAATATGACAACTCCCCACCACAATATCACTCGTGGATTGTCACACTAGATAATCACCCAGGGGTCCTCAGTTGCTCATCATCAGGGCGCTGTTGTGGGCACAACCTACATTACCGTGACTCGATAACTCCTCAAGATCATGTTTGCGTTGCTTCGATGTTATATACAGCTGCGTTGATACTGGATGTATTCCATCGTCGGGCGGTCAATCACATGATCTGCTCTAGCTTGGGTTCATGCCAGCAAATTTATAGAATCCTCGACTTCGGATTGGTTTGCTATAAGTGGGTAACTCGGATAGTTTGTGCGGCTGCTGTAGGCAACAACGTCGCTGTCAGGTGGGTGGAATTAGTTCCACCGTTGCTGCCACCAAACCATCCATTGTTGCAACACCACTTTTACGATTTGCAGAGAGAAATTCGATGAGCTTTACAATTTCTTCTTCTTCTTCTCTCCCCCATACCTACCTCGACAAGGTCAATGTCCAGACGCACCTCCAGCTGGTTGAAAGATTGCCAGATTCCCATGAATACTTGTACCGAAGGGTTATGGTGGCGATCTTGAGGTGCTTCTTCCTAGAGGAAAAAGGCTTCGACGTTCTCCAGGAAGAGTCGCGCGGAGAAGTAGACCAGGCCGAATCAATGGCGGACATGGCCGTGCTCCAACTCTTATCTCGCCCCGGGGGAAGCACGTATGCGTATGATTACTGCCTGGTAGAGAGCAAGAAGGCCGATAAAAGTTGGACTGAGACGCAAGATCACCTGAGTAGGCTTTGCGGCGGCACACAGAATGATTCTGGGAAAGTCTACGGCATCGTGCACATTGGACTGTACATCCAGTTCTTCAGAGCTGATAGTGGGGGGCTTACGGCGTTGAGCGGTGGTTTACACGTACGAAACGATGTCAACGCTATCACAGTCATGTTTGAAAATATAAAGAGGAACCCACTCCCGATTCTTTGATGTCATTTGGGGTTTCGATGGTCCAGAGGCGTGGTACCGAAGCTGTCCAAATGTGAGATTCGACCTCCCAGCCTAGAACGAGAAGAGCGCACCACTTCTTAGGCCCTTCCAATGTCAATCTTGGAGCCCAGATTTCAGGCCACCAAAGAAAAACAATCGGGAATGTCTTTGTTCAGCGGCCCAACCTAAACAAGGGGATCAGCCAAGCACATGGGGTCATCTTGAATATTGAAAAGCGGTGAGATGTTCATGGGACGACCTAAGCCTTCTGTGGCTATACCAATCGCCCAAGGGGTGATTTCGCCCCTTATTTTACGACGCACGCTACGATACTTTGTTACAAGCTATCCTAGTTCTAGGACCAAAGGAACATATGAATGATAACTTTGCTTGCATAACAACTTAGAACGTGCAGCCTCGTGTGAGCACCGGGGTCACGGAAGGCACGGTCTACAATTCAACGACACTAGCCTTCTCGTTCTTCATGCAGGGACAAACAGAACGAGCTTCTGTGTCACATTTTAACCCGGCTTACGATGGAGAAGTCGTGCTCTAAACATCCATTTCCACCGATGGCGAATATTAGCGATTGTCGATGCAGAGCGTGATATGGAGGCATTGTGCCAACTATCCTTCTCTGGATCACATTCTATATCCTCCTTTGGCACATCGACTCGACATTCATCCTTTTCGCTGGCTTTCAAGCAAGTTCAGCCGAGGCACTCCCAATCCGTCTATAGTTTACCAGATTAGGAAAGGCGGCGGAACGCCTCCACTCCACTACCTTCCGATACGTTGTCGGATGAGCGCAAACACTCGCCATGCTGCCTTTCAGTCACACCACCACTCCATGACAACACAGATCTGAGCTGCAGAAGCCTAAAAGGCGGGGAAAGTGGGCAGCTATGTCGAATGGGCGTCCGTCCTGTCGATCGCAGGTGAGATGCCAACCGAATTCAGAGCTACAGTACCTTCACGCCGTTCAGACTGGGATGCCGTCAGTCCGGACCAAGATAACTGCATCGTACGGCAGCCCGGCTTTAAAGTTTACCGACCCTGTTTGCAGATCTTTGCCGACTACTAACTTTCCAATGACCAGCAGTCACCGTACTCACAGAGCAACACATGGGATGAACGAGCTTGCAACACTCGGTATCAGATGGTTTTGGAGATAGTAGTACCTTATCCCCGGCTTGCTGGCTTCCATAACTCGACATGACGCCTGGGAATAACGCTTGTACGCGTTCCATGGTGGCAGATCTAGCACGTTTCCCCGCAAAGTCGACCGGGTTGGTGACGGCCCGACGATCACCTAGCTCCAGAGTCCAGGCTCTCCCCACGAATATCCATTGAATATCCATTGTTTCGCACGCTTCTCCACGTCCCTCCGCAGAACCGGGTCTATTCCCTGGAGCCGCGGATCGCCTATTCGCTGTTGCCAGGCGGGTATTAGAACCATCTTGTGATCCAGCTACGTACCCTTTCCATCATGACCTAATATCAGGTAGTCCCATCGCCGAGGATCTTCAGTCATCTCGTAGTGGTAATACGTGTTGGCATGAAAGAACTCCCTGGAGAGGTTGGTGGATTGTAGAACATCATGGAAAGATACGGCGTCGTTCTTCGTCTTGTTCAAATGCTCTCTTTCATCATTCGTCATCGTTTTCTAATACGTGTCTTATGCTAAGTATTATACGGGAGACGTCAGACGCTAAAGCTGAAAAGGCACAAGTTTCTTCGGCGTTTACTAGGGACCCTTCGTCGTGGAAGTCACACTCGTGCAAATGGGATTGACCTGGTCCTAATCGAGCTCTAGTCCAAGTGCATCTGCTTGTCGCCAATGCAACTGCATACATAGTTTGGCGCGGAGCCGCAGTTGGCCCTCACTTCGAAGCTCCGGGGCTTCCTAGCTACAGCCATTCACAGTCCTGTATTGATCGCTTGCTTTCGTCCGTAGGCTACGCCGTCTTGGAATTGGGATTGTGCTCCAAGGGTTAAAGGTATAAATTCTACTCATAAGACTAGCACGCCCTCGTGGATCGTCTAGTATATAACTCGCCTCCCTGTCCAGCCTCGATACATATCTATCCAGTCACGGGACAACAGCTACCACCCTACAGTTCAGGCGCGAATCAATACCGAGACCTTCAACACAAAGGAGTTGGCCTCTTCCACAACAACGTTGCCGTCATGACCACAAATCACGACCACAAGTACGCGACCAACGACGCACATCTCGGTGCAACATCAGGAAGGGACGCGGAGACTCTTTCTGCCGGGTCAACAGCAAGAAACGAATCAACACCAAGGATGGCAGACAACAACACTTTGGAGAAGGATTTCTCCCGGCAAGATGGTAAGTATCTGGCCCAATCGCCCCAGTCTTCACTCGATTGACTCGTCCAGCCTACGGAAACGGATATGGCAACCACCAACATCTCGATGCCAACACTGACTCGGATCTTGCGCTGCGTCATATCCGAACAGCAGGCAGCATTTCCATCAGCCCTGAGCTATTCGAGAAGCTTTACCTTTCTCCTCAGAACAAGGTTAAAGGAGAACTGCGAAACACCTTCGGTAACCCAACTCCCCTGTAAGTTTTCTACTCAAACTCTACAACTCCAGCGATCTTACATGTGTAGTGCACTCATTGGATTCTTACTGTCTCTCACACCCTTGAGCATGACTCTAATGGGGTGGCGAGGTGCAGGTGGTAATGGAGCAGCAAGCACAGGCTGGTACTACTTCGCGGGCGGCTTGTTGATGGTTCTCGGTGGTCTTGGTGAAGTAAGTTCTTCTCTTGCTCCCTACCCACGATTTTATATGTCCCACAATGCTAATGGAGTGCAGTGGATCCTAGGCAACACGTTTCCCTTCGTCGTCTTCACCTCATTCGGCGGCTTCTGGCTCGGTTATGGTGCCACACTTCAACCCTTTTACAATTCATATGGGGCGTATCGCAACCCAGCTGTGCAGAGCAGTACGGGTCTGGAAACTGTTGGCTTCAATGTTGGTGTTGGTGAGTTCCCACAATATTATGATGGATTTGTTGCATTGTTTGGTTCTGACTACTGCTATAGCATACTTCCTCCTCTGTATGGCTCTTCTCTGCTTCGTGTACCTCATCTGCTCCATCCGCACCAACTTGATCTTCTTCTTGATCTTCTTCACCCTTGTCCCCACCTTCGCTCTTCTTGCCGGCACTTTCCTCCAACTCGCCAATGGCCGGCCCGCGCTCGCAGGCAGGCTCCAGGAAGCCGCGGGTGCTTTCGCATTCGTTACTTGCTTGTGTGGCTGGTACATCTTTTTGGCGATCATGTTGGCGAGCGTCGACTTCCCATTTGATCTTCCTCGTAAGTCGATTCTGTCCGTCATGGAATGGAACAATAATGCTAACTCATTTTAGTTGTCGATCTCTCGGGCGTGATCAAGGGCGCAAGCGAGAAAAAGAAGGTTCACCATGTCGAATAGTCGTGTCGCTTCGGCCAAGATGCACTTCACTAGAAATTGATATACGAACTGATAAAAGTAGTATTGGGGAGTAGGTTATGTAATGACGCAAATAGTGTGTATGCAGATACCCAGCGATGGGGTTGCCATCTTCCAACAACACGAGATGAGATCTTCTTTTCATGTTGATATACTTGTGTAGTATCGATACTGCCGTTCACAGTTGCCAACCTGAGTACTTTAATGTATATGTGCATATTCACTCTACTCTTATTTGTGCACAAGTCTTCGCATGCGCTGTCCGCACGTGAGTTGCTCCTAGACTCTATTCTCTGCATTATCATCCTCGCCTCCAGACTGCGACATCTGCAACGTTAATGTGGCACATTAAATCTCGATTTCTTAAATGCTCCACAACACGAGGTTCGGTTGCGAGTCGTGTGATATCACAGGTGTCTGAAACTAACGCACGACAAGCATAACGCTGCAACACCAATTCGGTTGTCTCCGTCCATTGCCTGAAACCCGGAATTCTTCATTAGACATCGTGTAAATACCCCGTTCATGCATTACCAGGGATCCTAGGAGCGTCAGTTAACTTGGCCAGACGAGCGAAAAGCTAGGGCAATATAAGGATATCGAGAGCACACGATCGTATCGAGAAAAGGTACACTTTTCGCGATGACCTACACGCTTTACCCGGTGGAACTTGAATCGCGCACTTCAACACGTCCTCCGCGGAAGCGCACGACATCATCACAAAGCGTCAACTTTTCGCGCCCAAACCGAACATCCCCAACACCTCCACAATCAAGTCAAACGACCGCTCCTCGAATCAATATCCAAATTCAAGCCCCAACTCCCACCACAGCATTACCTGCTCCACATTCAAAAGCAAAACGAACAACCCATAAACTCAAAATGCGAACATACTTCCTCACAGGTGCGAACCGCGGAATCGGCCTCGAATTCGTTCGCCAACTCTCTTCCAACCCACACACAACCGTCATCGCAGGCGTCCGCTCAAAATCAAACGACATATCCACGCTCGAAGCCCTCAACACAAACAGCAACGTGCACATTATCGAATGCGACGTATCCTCCCCAGACTCACTCTCCAGCCTAAGTTTTCGAGTAGCAGAAATCCTCTCCCAGACAGGCGCGAATCTAGATTACCTCTTCAACATAGCAGGCATCAACGCGACAAGCGCGGACACAAGTCTAAGCCTTGACGCCGAGTCGCTGCAGAGACATATGCAGATTAACGTCCTCGGCCCCGCGAAGATCGTGCAGAGTCTGCGCGGGTATCTTGCGCGCGGGGCGGTGGTGATGAATATGACGTCTGGGCTGGGTTCGTTGACGGTTGCTACGGATGTGACCAAGTGCTGCACGTATAGTATGAGTAAAGCGGCGCTGAACATGTTGACGTTGCATCAAGCGAAGGATTTGAAAGGGGCGGGTGTCAAGGTGCTTTGTATGGATCCTGGGTGGGTTAAGACGCGGATGGGCGGGAAAGGAGCGATGATCGAGGCGCAAGTTAGTGTGGAGAGTATGCTGGGTGTTGTTGCTGGGTTGAAGGATGGGGATAGTGGGAAGTTTTATCGGTATGATGGCGGTGTTATACCGTGGTAGATTGGAAGTCAAGACTGAGATTCCTATTTTTGCTTGTGAAGAGATGGAAAAGAAAATGTACAAAGACTGATATCACACGACAGGGGATGTACTCGTTTCCATGGTTCACAAACTTGATGCTTATTATCGAACTATCTCACCTTCAACATAATGAGACAAGAGCTCATATGCTGTGCGCTTTGCATTTCAGACACGATCGGCGAGGTCTATCGTACGGACGTGGCGTCCCTCCGAGCGTGCAAAACGCTGCCATGATACCTCATTCAGGAATTGCCTTAGCCTTCTCGAGCCTGCTTATCCCGATGCTTATCTGCATCCAAATCCTCATCTCCACCCTCACCTCCATCCTCATCTTCTTTCTCACCCACTTTCCCGACTTCTTTCCCAACATCCTCCACCATACGCTTGAAGCTTCGACCCGTCGCATCTCCTATCCAAGCGAACGGTTCGGGCTCAAGCTGTACAGCGCCCTCAGTCTGCGTCCCCAACACAGTCTGAAAAACAACCTTAAAGCTCCCGTTCTCCACATACCGCGCATCAACAAACTTGTCCCACTCTTGCGCTACATATTTGAACTTGCTCTGTACGGGCAACTCAGGGGCGACGTAGATCTTAGCCCCACAAAGGGCAAGGAGAATCGGGTCTTGGAAAGAGAGCAGATCTGGATGACCTTTCACCATGCCTTTGATAGCTTCCCAGGCCTCGCTGTAGATCCTGGATCGGACCGCGGTATATCGACCTTCAGTCCCCAGGCCCCAGTCATCGTTCCAGACGGGCCAGCAGTCTCGCACGGAAGTAGGATTTCCGTTGCGCAGACGCTCGAGAAAGCCTTTTGCTGGCAGAGCGTCCTTTACCGTGCGTGTCCCCGAGGGAGGGAGGATGCGCGATTGGCCATCGACTTCGGCGCCGTAGATGGTCGTTAGGCCGCTGTCTTTCCATGCTCGGTCAAAGGCTGGCTTGATGATCTGGTCGTGCCATGTGTTTAGGAAGGTGGTGTCGCGGGAGATGTTTCCCTGGGCGTGGGGAAAGACGACCAAGAGGTATGGGTATGTTCCTATTTGCTCGTCTGAAGGGGCGGATGGATGATAGGTGGTTCCGAATAACAGAGCGTTCTTTACTGCCTCCGCCGACACTGTCTGACCCTGATGTATACTAAGGGAGTAAGCGATGGTGTGTGCATCGGCCTCGTTGATAGGGTTTGCGGACTTGCGGTTGGTGTTGCTCCTAATCCAGGGGGTTTGCTCCCATGTTAGACGCTTTGCGAAGGCCAGTGATGTCGGCACACAGAAGGACAGCTCGGTATGACAGGTCTCTGCTCTCGAGACTATCGCTTGAGCAGCCAGTCCAGGAATATCTCGTTCATGCATGGTGGTGTTGGCAGTTGAGGACATAGCAGTTGATCCTTTCGTAATGGCCGAGGGTATGACGAGTTGAAATTAACGTAGGGAGATTTTGAAGGATGCGCTTTTGTAGGCAGAGGTATCAGCCTCCATGAACCTACGCTGTGTGAAGTACAGCTATCCAATCACTGACTTTAAAAGAAGATAAGCCACCGCCAAGACTCACGAACTCTAGGGCAGTGAAAGACACTATCTGAGACTTCTCCGAATAAGTCACTAAGAGGACCATGAGGGGAAAACGTCAGGTCCAATGACGAACAAATGTTGCGAGTGAAATGGACTTTTAGTCGACTGAATAAGCGCAACGCTGTCTCAGTCAGCTAAATCTCTGCATCTCACTGTTATGGAACCTACCAAAACAATGTGTCCATCACATATACTCTGACTCTACGCCGTACAACTATGGAAATGACACGGTCGCTGTGCTGATGGAATAATCTGATATCATAACAATACATATCTACAAGGCAATCAAAATCGGCCTACATAACTTAACACAAATCGCTAGGTTTCCATGTTTCCCTGTCTTTATCAACGACTACTACTCTTGCTTACAACTTACTCGCTCCACCAAGCAGCTCAGCGCCAGCACCCGATATCGCCAGTTTGCCAGTCTCCTTGACCTTTGTCTGGAACGCGACGGTATTTCCCGTCTTCCACATCTCGGTGATGAGTGTCTGCCCAGGTAGTACGACACCCGCGAATCTGACTTTGATGTTCTTGAAAGGACCGAATTTCTGTAGAACGTGCTTGCCGCTGATGCCGAACGAGCATAGGCCGTGTAAGATCGGTGTGTCGAAGCCGCCAACCTTGCTGAATTGTGGGTCAATGTGTAGCGGGTTCAAGTCACCGGAGAGACGGTAGATAGCAGCCTGTTCTTCCGTCGTTTTCTCCTCGACAACAACATCCGGTGCACGCTGCGGTGGCTTATGTGCCCTCGTTGAAGCGCCGCGGTCTCCACCCTTCTTCTGCCCACCGAAGTCACCCGAGCCACGGATGAAGACTGTGCTTTCGTTGTAGAAGATTTCCTCGCCGGTTTTTGCGTCCTTGGTAATGGAACCGTAGACAACAAGGCCCGCAGCGCCCTTATCGACGACCTCCACGAGCTTGGGGATTGTGACTAGTTTCGCCTCGGTAGGAATGGGGAATTTGCGGATCTCGAGGAACTGCTCGCCGTGAAGGAGCATGCGCGGATCGAAGTTGGGTACGATGTCGTCAAAGTTGAATGGCGCCTCGGCGTTGAAGGGGGGAACCACACCGAAGGTAGGGATGACCTGGAAGTTCTCGTCGCCTTCGTAGACGAAGGAGAGGTCAGTGCGTTTGGCACCGATGCCGAGGTCTAACGATGTCAGTTGAGTATGTCCTAAGGAGTTGCACGAATGGTGAACTTACTATAGAGAATGACATCCCTCTCAGTATACTCGAACGGAGTGCCATCAGCCTTAGCAGCCAACGCCTCCTTCTGAGCCTGAAGGATTTCCTCGTTGCTCTTCCTGTCCTGCTTGGGCTTCTTGCTCTTCTTGCTCGTGTTCTCCATATTCGCCATGATTGACTTGAGACCGCTGGCATTGTCGAAAGGATGGTCAGCGCGGCCATCATCGAAGTTTGTGATGCGCTCCCACTGCGCAAGGACAGCTTCAGGGGTGAGCTTGACGTCGATGGGGAAGCCGTGGCCGCCAGTGCGCTGCCACCTGGTCTGCGCGAAATAGCCAGAGCCCATCTCGTACAAACCGCCGGTGGGTTCAGGGGCCTTGTCGGAAGCGAGTAAGATGACGAGAGGAGCATTGTAGTCGGGCTTGAGGGCTTGTACAACCTCCTCGGGCATGATGCTGCGGGTCATTTGAGTGCCGGCATTAGGAGCAACAGTGTTGACGAAGATGTTGTTCTTCTTGCCCTCAAGAGCAAGAGACTTGGAGAAACCGAGAATGCCGCTCTTGGCTGCAGCATAGTTGGCCTGACCAAAGTTGCCGTAAATTCCGCTGGAGGAGGTGGTGTTGATGATACGACCGTACTTTTGCTTGAGCATAAAGGGCCATGCAGCCTTCGTGCAGGAGTATGTGCCATGGAGATGCACGTTCAGGATGATTTCCCACTGGTCGTCGGTCATGTTGGCAAAGGCCTTGTCACGGAGGATACCAGCGTTATTGATCAGGATGTCGATGCGACCATACTTCTCAATGGCCGTCTTGATGACTGCTTCGCCGTCTTGGACATCGGCCTTATTGCCAACGGCCTCTCCGCCCAACTTCTGGATCTCCTGCACAACATTGTCGGGGTTTACGAGATCGTTGACAACAACCTTTGCGCCACGCTTGGCCAGCTGCAAGCAGTAGATGCGGCCGAGACCAGCACCTCCACCAGTGACAAGCGCGACCTTGCCCTTGAAGTCAATCTCTTCGCCCTTGGGGTTGGGTGGCAACTGGCTGGCCTTCTCAAGAAGCTCCAATGCGTTCGCTGGGCCCTGTGGGTGCTCAGGGTTCGAGAAGTCAACAACATCCTTCCATTTGGCAGCAACAGCGCCAGGTGTAAGAGAATCGTCGGTCTTCAGGAGCGCACCTGAGGCCCGCTCCCATCGCAACTTAGCAATATGGCCTCCGCCAGCCTCGAATATCGCGCCAGTCTCTGTAGAGGACTTGTGTGTGAGAACAGCCACGAGCGGGACGATCCACTCAGGCTTCAGCTTCGCGAGGACATCGGGAGGCATGACCGTCTCCGTCATTCGGCTGGCGGCGATCGGGGCGATGACGTTGCAGAGGATGTTGTACTTCAGACCCTCCTTTGCGAGCGTCTCAGTAAAGCCAACGAGGGCAAGTTTGGCAGCTACACAGGTTAGCGTTCATTCATACCCCAAAGACTGTCATGTACATACCAGAGTAGTTCGTCTGTCCGAAAGATCCAAACAGTCCCGCAGCCGACGCCGTGCTGATCAGTCGTCCATACTTCTGCTTCCTGAAGTATGGCCACGCCGCCCTCGCACACTTGTATGCGCCCTTGACGTGAACCTTGTAGATCAAATCCCAGTCTGACTGCTTCATGTTCTTGAAGCTGATATCTCGTAGAATGCCCGCATTATTGATGAGGATATCGACACGGCCAAAGGCGTCGATGGCCGTCTTGATGATGGATTCTCCATTCTCAACTGAATCGTAGTTGGCAACCGCTTTCCCGCCAGCGGAGCGGATCTCTTCGACGACTTTGTCTGCAGCCTATGCGGATTGATCAGCTGTTGCTCCATTATGGTATTGGTAGAAATGAAACATGTGAAGTTGCGTGGCTGCGTCGTGCGGTGGGCATGTTGGCCGAAGCTTGCAGGAGCGATACCCATGCAAAGCTCACAGACTGTTGACGGCAAGAGTAATGGATGAATAACGTACCGAGGAGCCTGTGCCCTCGCCCTTGAAGCTTCCACCAAGGTCGTTCACGACGACGTTCGCGCCGCGGCTAGCGAAGAAGATGGCATACTCGCGACCCAGACCACCACCGGCACCGGTCACGACGGCGGTTTGGCCGTCGTATCGCAGCTCTTGGGCAGCCATAGTGTGGTGAAGTTTCAGAGACACTAACTAGCACCTTCGCTCGAGCGTGTGCTTACTGGAAGCGTGGAAAGCAAGAACCGAGGAATGGAGGGGCTCTAGCTTATACTGGGTATCAACAAAGATCCCAAATGGATGGAGAGAGGTTTAGTGAGTGATGAAGATTGGGGAGAGGAAGAATATGCTCATGCGACTGTCGGCGCCGAGTGGTGCTTTTGATCACATCTGAAAACACCCGAGCACCTCGTTAACATGATGACGGACCTCGGCAGTTTGTCGTGTGGAGACAACCGGCACGTGACGCCATAGCGCATTTTCACATGCTTTGCGGTCCGCCCCAGATTTTGGATCACATGCTGCGCAAAAGTCTGGGGTACCGGCATTGCGATGATGCGGTTACGGCAAACTGACGACTATGACACTTGAACTGTCATGTTGTCGGCCGAAGCTGATCATCATGCTGAGCTGGGGCTGAAGCTGGAGTACTAGTAGAAGCACAAACGGACCGAATGACGGGCGATTGTCTTGTAATCAAATCTATAGACATGTTCGATGGAGTAACATGCCTTTCTGCAATCTGTCGGCGATTGAATCTAGGCGCTATGCTAACTGAGTCGTCTTGGCCAAGAAATGCGCGCAACATTTAGCGCAACGAGGAGGGTGGTGAAAGTCGACACGAGCAAACCGCATTCTAAGATTCACGTCTTGCCAGCGTAGAAGCATGTCGATCTTTGAAGCCAACAGAATGGCTACACATGTCATCAGGAGGGGTTGTACCGTTGTAACCACGGGGTTGGATATTCGGTACGGGCCGGATTACGGTGTCCACTCACTCGAATGTTGACCCGCACCGTTCGTCCTATTCTAATCCATCATCTCGGTACTTTTCCTAGATTCTCAAAACACAGATGTCATTCAAGCTCACTTCTCCAAAGTAACTCACTGCCCTGGCTCCACGCCTTTGTATGCCTCCTCGATACATTCGACCGCCGGCAGCTGGGGCACTTCCCTTTACCCACCCGGCTCGCAGCAAATCAGAAGTCCCTTCGCTCCATACCATCGACCGATCAGAAATGCCACGGCATTCCCAGCTATAGCGTACGAGAATATTACATGGAGCTTGTGGGGTTAGCGGCTGGGGGGTGATACAATTGCTTCCGGTCAGAAATTTTCTCTCCGGATTTGAATACGCGAAACGAGGACACTGTCCTTGTACTACATACCAGCGATTGGAAGAAGACACCCCTAGCGGCGGGGAATGTCAACTTGAATGTTGAGCGGGAGCAAGAGCGCCGTGGTGCCTTCGGACGGACATCACTTTATTGATTGGGTGTCTTGTTTAGTAAGGGCGAGAGTCGACTACAATGCGTTTCTGGACGACGTCGGTACTTAGTGTGAAATTCTCTAATGAGATACGTTCTACTCTAGGCGTCAAGATATGTCCAATGCCTTGCGCAAGAAGTCTGGCGAGAGAAACTTAGTGAGAGGTGTTATCGCACTGCTTCAAAATCGAGTACGGCGATCATGCAAGCAAGCGGAAGTGCTATGCACAATGCTGGGCTGGGTCCTGCGTACAGTATTCGACAGTAGGCAGCTGTCGTGTGACCATTGAAGGACATTAAGGCGTCTGTCTGTTGGAATCGGTAAAGCGGCAAGGAATCACCCGTAAGCTATTTTGGCTAAAACGATGAAGCGCTTGGTGTCATTTCCTCTTCAACGTAGTTTATCGAGCATGCGCTCGTTTATAATCACTATCATGGTGCCTTACTGTGACAAACATGAGGATCCACGTGTAACATATTTGCCCAGACAAGGGCTATTGGACGACGCTATGTGTGGGGTTGACCCAATTTCGATAGCTAGATGATCTTTGCATGCCGTGGAACGGATCGACAATTTCAAATCATCGCTTTGCTCGTTGAACTTTCAGGCATTGTGTTTTTGCAGGCTGCTACTGCGTCCAGCCTTCGGGCTCATTATATCGTGTCGTTACCGTATCAGCGAGGCGGACGGCTCCACGAGTCCCGGCAACACGGAGCGGAGTCGGCTTTTACACCAAATTCTCTCGACAGCCATTCGAATCAAATGCTTGAATATTCTCCAAGACCCAAGTGATTGTTTTGCAACAGATGCGATAGAGCGCAGATGCCTTAAGACTACCTCAAGGTCAGCATGGCTCCATCTGCTCGTTGTTTCTGTCGAATAATTCCCGCACCGAGGCTACGATTCTTCCAACGTTATGCCGTGGACAAGTCCATCATGCATATTCTAGTCTCGATCAGTACGTACTAGGCGTGGTCGCCGGACAATGATCCAAGGATATGCAAGAGAGACAGTTGCTCATTCAACTTGCACGGCGCGGTTCGGATTATGGTCGAAGGCAGAGCTTAGGATAGGACGCGTAATAGGAAGACGGCCACGAGGCTTATTTTCCTGTCAATAGTTAGTTTTTGCTGTAATGATTCTGCGATCTATGACCGGCGAACGTCCATCGCAGTGTCCCTAATCACAGGCTCGAAAATGCGTGCCAAATCTGTTCTGGCCGCCACGTACACACCATTTTAGGCCGCGGCCGTGCCGAAGAGCAGTTTGGAATACCCCCCACGGCATGATACAGACCTGCTCAGGTATGAGTCGGATGCTGGAAATATAGGTTTGATGCAAGCTTGTTCCAAGCCCATGCCTGCGGTGTACTGCTTGACGGGGACGTCTAGCGGACCAGCTGCTGTGGAACCGTGTGTCCACCTGATGCATCCGCCGCATGCTAGTTTGACAGCCGAAGTTATGACATCGCCCAGCTCACACACGCGAGCTTCTCGCCTAATGGAACTCGTTCTTGTCTCTACCATAATTATTCGGATCAGTGTCTCCGTGTCCCATTCAAGCGTGGTCTCGAGGCGTATTGAGGGCTCGCCATGTGGTGGTCCAATGGGATGATCAGCGCTGTCCATGATCCTCCAATAGGCCATAGATGATCCTGGAGTACTTGCGCAGCATTGTTTCGGGTCTATCATAGGAATTTTTTCGGTTTTAGATGTGGGACTGACGATGGCTTACGTATCCTTGCGAAGATAGTCGCCGCCTGCCATAAGAGTCCCTGTCTGTCTGTCTGCCTCCAGGCTAGTTGGTGAACAACGTCCGTCAAGCGACTAATGAATAGATGGTGTTCATATGTGAATAGGCCACGTCCGGCAATTCGGACTGCCGGATAGGAGCTTTCGCCTTCAGCAGGCGCTGTGGCACTGCAGCACGCGTATTGAGAAGCCTTAAAGATGATTGACGATTCTTCGTCTCGGAAAGGGCCTGCGCACAAAAGGGCCCAGCTAATCACAGGCATCTTCTAGTCAGTCATACCATGACCAGATGCTGCAGCGTTCGAAGTGGCTGAGTAGCCTACCTCTGGAATCCATGTGCGCATTGTCGCGGATGTGCCCTAGGTGATCTCCAAGTTGCAGGCTATGCATCGTTGTCGAACTTTCAGGCTTTTAGCTATCTATTAGGCAGAGAGGGATATGATCTCCACATGCCGCAATCCTGCCCTCGATCAGCATACCTTGGTGACGTTTCTGTTTTGCCACGATAGCTTTGCTAGCTCTTACCAGAATTCTGCCAACTCAGCACTCTTTGCAAGCTTTTAGAGCAATAGTGTCTAGGCGTCACCCACCTACCCTAGTGGTACACACGCCAAAGCCAGACACAACTTTTCCTGTCCCAAACGTGGATCTCTCACAACGCCCAACTGACGACCGTCGTGAGCCAGCTTCAGCATAGGAAAGGTTTTCCCGGCTGCACCTAAACCAGCTAGTTTGAGTGCCGGCGTGAACGGGGTTCTCGAACGCAGCCTTGAGCAACATGAGCGAGGATACCCAAAGAGTCAGCATACACGGCAGGGTGTTCCAGAAGATCTCAATTGACGACAAGATATACCTTGCCCCCATCGCCAACGACGATAGCGAAGAAGACAGACTGACGGCTCAGCATGACATCTTGTCAAGGCTTTTCGGAGGAGCCTTATTATCTCCCGGTCTTCGACTGAGAGATCCCCAAAAGATACTGGACTGCGGATACGGTGGTGGTGACTGGTGTGTACAATGCGCAGAGGAATACGAGGATTGCGAGGTGCGTATCGCTCTTGTCCAAACCATAGCCACTGCGCGTGATGGTGGCCTGCCTTTTTCTCAAGAGTGATCAGCTGCTGATTGAAAAGGTGACTGGCGTTGACATCTTTCCCATGCTTGTCGTGGATCAGCCAGAAAATTTGACCCTCTGTGGTTATAACCTGAATGATAGACTCCGCGACCCCGAAGTATTCCAATCGCGAGCATACGACCTCATCCACTCCCGATTCGTCAGTCCAGGAATCAAAAGCGGTAGATGGACTTCTTATATCCATGACATGAGACTATTGCTACGACCCGGCGGTTGGGTCCAGATAGCCGAATACTATCCCCTCATTCAGTCCGATAGCGGGCGGCTTTCAGACCAAGCTGCACTAAGGCGATGGTGGCAATCATACGAGGCGTCCATGAGAAGATTGAACCGTGATCCAAGGATCGGGCGACGACTGAAGGACCTTCTGACCCAAGATGGATATCGAGATGTGGTGGTTGAGGTGGAGCATCTCCCTATAGGTGGATGGCACTCCGGTACGTCCTCGCTCTTGTGAGGTAGCTTGCCCATCTCCAAGACTCAACGCATATAGACTTCGATCGTTACATCATGTCTTGAAACAGCTAGATTGCCCTACTTGTGATCCTGGTCGATGCTGATAGCTTGTGTACAGATCCAGCCAAGGCCAGCATTGGCAGAGACGCTGTCGCTGTATGTGTCGATCTGTACATCGCATGTGAACCGTATACTAACTTCGGTTCTTACCATTAGATGATTGGTGATCTTCTCGAATCGCTAGGCATTTGGCCATTCACGGCAGACCTTGGCTGGACGGCTGCACAGTACGACTATCTCATGCGGGAGATTCGCGCAGAGCTTCAAAACGTTGAGCTGAAATTATATATCAACATGTAAGTGACACATTGTTCGACAAACTAGGGTATAGCTGACCGGACCTGAGATATATCGCTCGGGGTCGTAGGAGTCGCGGATGATGCGGAGTTTGTGGCTCGTTCTTTCTGGGATGACGAAATGGTGGTCCTTGTGTCCCGAAGTCTAGTAGGCTGGGGGAATTCACCACAGAAAATGGCTCGTGTCAATCGATGACGTTCTCGAGAGCTCGTTGTGGACGCCGCAGTAATCGATCCCTCGACTAATATGACCTGACCATGTACCTCTATCTGCTGTTTTCGTTAGTCGCATGTGCGGCAACTTGTTGTGTCGCACATGGCTCTACAAAAACTGCTCGTGTGATACCGTGGCAACCAATATTACGCTTCCACTCGGCGACTCCAAGGCGATAGTGCTAGGTGTAATATGCGAATGAAGCTCCGTGAAGGATGCAGACTAGGTCGACGCTCACGCTTGGTTGCAACGGCAAACGGTCGTTGGTGCTGCAACAATAGCATAACCACGGAGTCCACCCGTTCTCGCAACCTGAATTCGTATATTCTTGTCATACCATGCTATCTTCATCTGGGACGCAGCTTCCTGAACGGGTGTCTGAGGATGCTACTCTTGTCGCCACCACCGTTGCTCCGTCTAGCGCCATAGAAGTACGGCTATAGATGGACATGCTTGTTCTGCAATGGTAACGTCAATTCCGCGTTATTCGTTGTTAGGAATCGTGTGAACCGAACTAAATGGACTCAAGCTGGTGTTTCAAGTCATTCCTCGGTGGCATTTCGGTGTGTTGTACCTAAAAGATGACTGAAGCGCCAGAGATCAAGTCGATACGAAAGAATCTGGGCGCAGCTTTGTATACTGATGGCACACCACAAGCACAAAATACTGGCGTGGCTCAGGGCTATCGAGGTGGGCGGTATATCTCGCATTTTTGGCGGGCGAGGGTGAAGAAAATTCCGGATCGAATGGGGCACGGAATGCTCGACGTGCATCAAAGAAAGAGAAGGAAAGTAATGGCCGGGAGCGACGTCAGGACTTTGGAGCCTTCCTGGGGGGGGGGGGGGCACAAAAGTGGAGGACACAAAAGTGCACGAGAAAGGAGCTACCAATACACAAGTTATGCCAACCCAACACGAAGGCAACCTTCCTATGTCCACTTTTTCTTCAAGACTGGGCACTACAGGGCAAACGCACAGCGCCACGTTCAAACGACCCATTGATTGGCAGTCAGATTAAGTTCCAAGCCACCTCACCGACAGCTTGGTAGCGAGTGCAATCTTATGGGGGCAATGGCGCGTCTCTAGACAGCAAGACATTCACGCCCCGAGATAGCAGCGAATCACTGTCTTTGCCGTCACATTCCGTTGTCTTCGGGTCAGACATCGGCATGCCGGCTTGAACTGCCGCCTTCGACCTCTCGTCACCACCCTCGCAGCCTCGAGTGAGAGTTATGAACCTGCCTCTCGATGTTGAAATCCTCGGTTCGCCGTAGTCCAACATGGTTTAGAGCACCAACCGAGGGTGGGCCTGAAAGCGCGTGCATCGGGGAAGCGGGAAATATCGACACGCATACATACGCTAACGCTGGCGTGACCTGTGCACCTTTTCACTGCCATGGAGTTTCCATCTTCTTCCAGATGAACGATAGACTCAGTAACTCTGAGAGAAGTATCCGGGTACGCCATCCAGGGGCCTACGTCATCCTCTTCCCAAGGAACCTCGAGCAAGTTATCCGCGTGTACTTGGCATCAGCACCAGCGATCATTTTCCAAATAGCCGAGGGGAACATCATCAGCATGTTCGGAATCACTCACTCCAACAACACCAGGTTCGATCAAGAAAGAACGAGTGAATGCCGCTGCTTCCTGTCTTTGTGGAATTCTAGCTTCAGGTGGTTCGACAAACCCTTCGACACAGTCTCAACATCACCAATACCTATCACAACACTTTGACTCTATTCCCTGATGGGATCCGTATACATGAGCATATTCGGAATTATCCGAGCCCCATTTGTCAAATATCATTCGGACCAGGGACACTTGTTGAGCACAGACCCGCCAGGACGGCCCATCGATAATTGTGATCAGCTGTGCGAGGTAGGAACCAACTTTCCGACGTGACGCTTAAGCAGAGGAGTACAGTTATAGTGTCGACCACCTTCTGGCTGACTTCTGCGGCGACGTAGGTGACCGATCACGAACCGATGCGGTAGGTGAGCTAAGGTTGTCTCCGCATCTCAGTTTGGCTGTCACCTGAACGCGACCAGCGACGGGGATTGACTGCCATCCCTCATCTGGAGAAATCCGGCAACGAGAAACCGACAGGTCTGCAGGTGCTTGTAAATCCAACTCTCTCATCACATGTTGGTCAACAAACACCACAACGTCTCCAAGATGGGTGCCCTTTAGGCTGATTCCCAGTCGCTTGCCACCGGAAAGCGCCTAGCTCCCGCAACAACAACGCTGTATCACGGTGAACCGGGCTCACGTCCCCTCAATTTTCCCCGCGATCTTGCCTCAATTTACCGTAATTGTTTACCATCGACATTTAAGGCCATGTGCCGGCGGAGAGAAATGCCTAGCGCTCCGAGAGCGAACCGCTCGCCACCATGATGGGCACCGTACAAATACCCGTGGACAGCTCGTGAAGGTGAGCTTACCGACTACCGGGTTTCGAAAACATGACGCCTTCTTGGTCATTGAAACTTCTTGTCGTGAACTTGGTGCTCGCTATTGGATTAGCGGAGCGGCCATCGCAGGCATGGAGGGAGGGCAAGTTCAAGACTCTCGTGACGTTTGGTGATAGCTACACAGATGAGAATCGGTTGGGATATTTTATCAACAACAACGGCTCTGCGCCTCCTGTCGGATGGCAGCAACCAGTGGTATGCTATCCTCCAGATATTGCTAGCTTTCTCTAACAGCTATCAGGGCCTCAACACTGCATCAGGTGGTCTCTCCTGGGCCCGCTACGCCAGCATCTACTCGAAAGCCACTCTCTACAACTACGCAGTGTCAGGCGCCGTATGCTCAAACTACGTAACACCGCGATTCTTTTCCGCCATCAACGCGCCCTTCCCAGACATTGCAGGCTACGAACTCCCCGCCTTCATTGCAGACACAAAATACCGGTACCCTAACGGCACCAAGTTCTACATCGGCAAGCAGGATAGCACTGTGTACGCAATCTGGATCGGCACAAACGACCTCGGAAACAACGCTTTCCTCACCGACTCTCAAGTCAAAGGAAAGACAGTCAAAGACTATATTGACTGCGTGTACGACCAAGTGTCCCGCCTCTACAAAAATGGCGGTCGCTACTTCGTCCTATTGAACGTCGCGCCGCTTGATTTGCTCCCGCAATACGCACTACCCGAGAACGGCGGCCTACCAGCGACGCAATATTTCCCTGAGAAATTGGGCAAGAACATCACAGAGATAGCCGGGCGCATGCAAGAAACCGTAGCTGCTCTAAACGACGTGTACAAGTACCGCACGCCATTCCAAGTCGAAGTGGAAGAGAAATGGCCGGATGCAAAATTTGCCAACTTCGATGTACACGCGCTTATCTCAGATATCTATTACCACCCTAGTCAGTACCTCAATGGATCTGCGCCGCTGAATGTGCAAGGCGTTGCGCATCCGTGCGATCTTCAGGGCAAGAATTGCTCGTTGAGTCCGAGTCCTGATAGCTTTTTGTGGTATGATGCGCTGCACCCGTCGGAGCAGACGGGTCGTGTTGTGGCGAGGGAGTTTGTGCGTGTTTTGAGTGGAAAGAGTAAGTGGGCGGAGTACTGGGGCTGATTGGCGAGAACGACTGGTTGAGGGAGGTGAGGTATGATAGTATAGGTATCAGAATACAGCGTATTTGATATAGAGTAATTACGAACGCATTTGAACACATACAGGTACATATTAACATGTGCTTGGGAGATTTAGAGTGCACAACCGGTCGCGAATTGTCGACAGGGGTATGCATTGGAGTATGAAGGATACGTGAGAGAAGGAATATATCAGCCCTTCCAACAATGCCATATCTATACCGTGTAACAATGCGCCGTTAGCTATGTATGTCCCATATACAATATGCACGCACCGGCATCCAACAGGACACCATGACCGATCACTCACTATGCACACACCTCCCAAAAAGTCCAAGACAACCATAAACGCAGACCCAGTACCACTCCCTCAGAGACTCCGGCACCACCTCTCCAACCCCTTATCCACACCCTTCTCCCTCTTCAAAACCTCGCCAATCTCCTCCAAGGCAACATCACACTTGATCATTCCAAACCCACCCACCTGCCCCGCGATCACCGGCATCACTAACCCCAGTTCAACGAGTCCGTCCCATTCCTTTTTCGCTACGTCTTTGCCCCAGACTTTGCTTGTGCTACTGCTTGAAGACAGGCCGCCAGCTGCAGATTGGATACGAGCTTTGGAAGCCAGTGTGACGTATTCGTCGTATGTCATGTTGAAATTGCATGTATCGGAGTCGTGGATGATGTCTAGGCGGGCAGCGGCGATCAGCAGCGAGAGCGCGAGGGTGGAGAGGTGTGGTATCAGGGTGAGTTTGGAATCTGGCGGACTGAGTAGGTTGACAGGCTGAAAAGGGGTGTCTGCAGATAGAGAAGCGGTGGGGAGGAGGAAGGAAGTTAGAACCGAGGGGATAGATTTTGTGCGGTAGAAAGTAGGTGCCAGATGGGTTGTTAGGAAGGATGGGGATGCGAAAAGTTTCTGCTCAATGGTCAGTGTTGAGTTCATGGATGCAGGATATTAGAACGCAGAGGTAAGGAAGGGTGTTCGCTTACATCGATATTGGCGTTCCACTCCGCCAGAATGTCTTGGTTCACGCTCCTTTTCCCTTTCTTCGCCGGAGTACTCTTTGAGCCACCCTCTAGTATACCCCTCTCTTCAACACTGAGCTGATCCGGCTGCACAGTCAAACAAGCTTTGCTAATCTCCTGGAACGCAGTGAAAGTTTTTGCTAGACTGAGGTGCACGTAGCGATGGCTGAAGCGACTCTTGACACGTTTTTCGAGACTGTTCGTCACATCTATACGCGTGGTAAGCCCAAGCACCGCGATGGGAGCTTTCCTAGACTGCGCGATGTCGAAGAGATTGTAGAGCAGTGTCTGGCGCGGGTGCTGGGCGAAAAGGTCGAATTCGTCCATGACAAAAATGACTGCTTTCGCGACTTGATCGGTGAGCTCGCCTGTTTGCTCGGAAGGATGGGACAACAAGGCCAAAAGTGTGGTCAGAGTGTCGGCGTAATTCTTCCCTGGTCCACTGCCGTCTTCTTCAATCTCCATCTCCCTGCCTAGTTGACGCCATATGTCGCGAAGCGCAATCTTGTCATCGGTGTGAATGAAGCCATTTAGTCGAACGACATGGTACTCCCCGCCGTTGTCCTTGGCAACTTCAGACAAGACCCTTTGCACAAGCGCGGTCTTCCCGCTGCCTCGTGCCCCGATGACAAGCATCGAGTTGCCTTCACCAGCCGTGATGGTATGCTCAACGAGCTGGTACACCGACTTGTACTCATCGTCCAGGCCAACTAGCGGAGAGGGGCGCTTGCCCATGATGCGTTCCATGACAATGGTCTTGAGCAGGTCCAGTTCTCGACCTGCTACCAGGTTGCCATAGATGAGCGGGGGCGCAACCTTCTCTTTTTGGACCGAAGAAGGTTTGTTAAAGGGACTTGGCTCGGTGGGGTCTAAGACACTACCCAAGACACTGTTACCATCGACTTCCAGGTCATCTTCACTATGCCCATTGGCTGGCTCTTCAGCATCAGACCAGTGCTCTTCGTCTTGATTGCTGATATGATCCGTGCGATTCAGGCGTCGCCTTGTGCTTGTGATCAGTCTTTTGCTACTTGGAGGCACCGACTCACCGAGCTCGTCCTCCGTCTCTGGAACTTCGGTATGCTCGTCTATAGGTTTTCGCCGCTTGGATAGTTTTGAGCGCGTTGCTACAGGCAATTCTTCGTCTTTGAGTGTAGCTCTTTTCCGTGTGCTAGCAGGAGTTTTCCTGGGGGGTTGTTTCTTTACCGCAATGGTACTGTTGGTAGCATTCTGTGGTTCGTCCGTTTCTTCGTCAACCTCGACGGCTGGAGCTTGCTCCCTCTTCTTTCGGCCGCTGGACCGCGGAGCAGCTGCTTTGCGTGCCGACGTAGCAGGTGTACCGCTCTCTCTCGCACTCTGTTTTGTGGTTTTGGCCTTCGTAGGCCGGGCAATCGCACGCTTCTGTGTTGTAGCGACTTGCTGCAGCTCGTCCGTCGCTTCTCCTGTACTCGCAGTATCTTCTCTCGAGGCCGTCTGCTGCCGCCGCTGCGTTTTTCGAGATGAAATGTCCACAGTCAAAGCTCCCTCAATGTCATCGTATATGTCTATATCCTCGACAGCTGCATGCTTCCCAGCGGTGCTGTTCTTTACAGGCTTGAGGGGCCGACTTCTGCGCCTAGATGTAGGTTCCTCTTCGAGATCCGAAACAGCAGCCCCTTGGTTGTACGATACGGACCGGGTCGCAAGCCTTCCAGAGGCCCTTTTTGCCGTACTCTTTGCCAACGGGCTGGACACAATGCGCTTCGGCGTATCGACCTTCCTCCGTTTGGAGGAGCGTGGAGCATCCTCCATGGCGGGAATCGGGGCGCTTTGAGGCTATGAGGAGATCTCCGTTCGAGGTACGTTATTGCAGGTACGTCATAGTGGTCATGATAGGTGAATGGGGTCGATCTTGGCGGTGGTGAAGGCTGCTGCTCGAGGCGCGTGAACGTCCAAGTCGCGTCGCGCCAAAATTCCGCCCCGTCGTTTCTTGCCGCCCCTGTACTTGCCAAGGAAAACACCAACTTCCCCGGTTGCGCCTTCCTCTCCGTCGGCCTTTTCCCCAGACATCACTTTCAGTAGCTAGAGAGTCATTCAACGACTAGCTGACTTGCCATGTTGGATCCTTGCGGAAGAACAATGAAGCTTATCTTTGGTCGCTTTGCGACGGCTTGAAGAGCCCCACCCGGAACCGCACATCGGACGCGCCCTACAAATGATTTCCTGCAAACTAACGCCGTCACTAATTGATCTCAAGTCATATTAGGGAAACATATAATGGTTACTGCTGCTCCCTCAATATCACCAGCATATCATTGTTACCAATGTAATGGCTTTACACCACCGCCCTCAGGTTGAATTGACCTCTTACCCACAGCATCCCTCTTCTACAGCAGTTGCTGACGTTGAACTACTCCAATATGATGTAACCAACCCTTCCGGGAGCAACGAGGGCTTCTCCTTGCCACCTACAGATGGAGGCAAGGATGCCTGGCTGTGTCTGTTCGCTTGCTTCATGCTCGAGGCGCTTATCTGGGGTATTTATCATCGCGCTCTCGCATCATTCAAGCTGACCATCTAGGCTTTCCCTCTTGCTATGGTGTTTTTCAAGAACACTATAGTACTAGCGACGAGTTCGCTGGATCAAGTAACATAGCTGTTGTTGGTGCTTGTGCAATGGTATGCACCCCCCCCCAGTGAATTCCCGTTAAGGCATTCGGGCTGACGGGTAGCTAGGGCATCATGTACATGGACATTTCCATCTGGTTCGCCGTTCTGAAGTACTTTCCCAGACTCCGCGTATGGGCAACGCCAGTCGGCCTAGCCGTCGTGTGCCTCGCTTTAGGTCTGGGGTCACTCGCTACCAATGTGACACATCTAATACTCTCACAAGGTATCATCTATGCCATCGGTGGAGGCCTGGCATGGACGCCTATTCTCTTCTATATCGAGGAGTGGTGGGTACGTCGCCGAGGCTTTGCTTACGGAGCCACTATGGCTGGTTTAGGATTGAGCGGTGCGGTTCTCCCAGTCATCCTAGAATGGCTTCTTCACAGTTACGGCTTTCGAACGACCCTCCGGGTCTGCGCGCTCAGTTTTGTTGTGTTGAACCTTCCGATTCTGTTCTTCTTCAAGCCCCGACTTCCACTATCGCAGACGTCCCAATCGAGAAACTTCGACATGTCGTTCTGGACCTGCTCGAATTATCTGATCTTGCAGTCTGGAAACATCATCCAAAGCCTTGGTTTCTTCCTTCCGGCTATCTACCTACCTATTTTCGCTCGATCGATTGGAGCCAGTAGCATCGAAAGCACAGTCACAATTATTCTTTTGAATGGTGCCGCATTCGTTGGAAGCCTATGTATGGGCATTGCAGTCGACAAGTACCATGTTGTGCACTGTCTGTTGATCTCCGCTATCGGCTCTGCCACTGCTGTCTTCCTACTCTGGGGTCTCTCAACATCACTGGCACCCCTCTACATCTTCTGCCTTCTGTATGGCGCGTTTGCTGGATGCCAGTCGAGTACATGGAGCGCCATTGTCCGCGACACGCAAGAAAAGCGCAGAGGGGCCGACTCTGGCATGGTATGGGCGTGCTTATCCGCCGGAAAGGGAGTGGGCAATCTATGCAGCGGTCCGCTTTCAGAGGCCCTCTTGCACACTGGTAATTGGAGCGCAGGTCTAGCATATGGTAGTGAATTTGGTGCTCTGATTGCGTTTACAGGTGCAACTTGTTTGCTCAGCGGATGGGGTTATGCGGCGAAGAGGATTGGGTGGTTGTGACGTAGGGCCCTCTAACTCGCTAAGGGCATCATCATCGACGAACACCTTCTGCATATTCTATCGCGCACACCAATACACCCGTCTAAGATGTCCAAAATGTGAAGTAGATGGTTGAAGTGTTCTAGCCAAACAAAGCACCTGTACCTGTTACAGAGAAGCGGCCGCTTGCACCAATTAGATGCGCTTAGCGTTGTTCGAGGCTCGGGTATACGTACGCTTGAAACAGACCCACAAGGCCCCTTCATCTTGAGCTCCCGCGATCGGCCTATGCAGATTCTCCATGGGGAATCCGGTCCTCGAAACGAAACGGCAGATCCTCTCTTTGTAATTTATCGGAGGCCCAACAAGCAACCATTACTCAATGGTAGGGTGATAGCTTGGCATATCCCCGCGTGCTCCGTGTACATGCACCATCGCAGCAAACCCACTGGCTAGAACTGAAACATTAGACATGACGTGCATAGAGACAGTCAACATGTTCATAGGCCAAGTATTCCAAGAATCATGGAAACTGATTAAAGTACACAAGGTACCCTAGTCACATCAAGCGGCTGCGCGACGGTTTGGTTGAGCTTTTCAGCATCTAGAAGACGTCACTGGTACACGACTCAGAAGTTTCAAACAACTTGAGACCCGCAGATAATCTTTCTGTTGTGAAGCTCGAAGATGAACGGATGGTGGATCATGTATGGAACGGTCCGAAAAGAACATATATATCAAGAACTTGAGGCCTGCTGGATATCATCAACAAGCCCTCTTTGACACTTGTCGAGCACTTTCTTTAAGAAAACCCTTTCAGGCTTTCGCACTTTTCGTTCATTCTCTCCATACCCTAGCGGTATTCGTACGTTCTTTTGGCAGCGCCAGTCCATCATCCATCAGCACATTCTTTCTGTATCAACTTTCACGACAACAGCTCCCAATCCTTGATACTTGTCAACAACTTCCAACATGAGGTCCGCTATCATCCTCGCTCTCACGAGCTCAACGCTCGCTAGTATGTATGATCTCAATGTACTCACAGTCCACCAGCTAACAAGTACAGTGCCCTTCGGCAATGTCATCGACACCATTTTTGGCACCTCCTATGAGGCTCGCCACGTCCCTGCGCCTGACCAGATTCCCGCTTTCCATGCTATCGGGACAGTCTCCGGAACGGGCTTCATCTTTCCAACAGCTACCGGGGCTTCCCCCACTGGGCGGCCTCATGGTACTGGCTCTCGGCCTGGTCATGGTCACAAGACCAAGACCAAGACCAAGTCCAAGACCAAGAGCTTGGCGATTGATTATGAGCTCGCGCCTACCGCAGTACCCAATATTGGGGATGTGAAGAGGCAGGCCGGGAGTGGGTCCTCGCTGCCTAGTTTCACGCTCTTGGATCCCAGTGATGCTGTACCGGGTGTGCCTAAGCCTACAGGCACAAAGAGCTCCGCGAGGCCGCGCCCTACGAAAGGCCCTGGGTCCCGGGTCCCTTCGTCGACAGCCAAGTCGTCTCTGCCCTCCCCAACGGAGGCCCCTGGTTCCCCGACACCTACTGAGGATCCTGAATCTTCCATCCCATTCCCAACACCTACCGACGAACCCTCCCTACCCTCCCCAACGGACGACCCCGAGTCGCCCTTCCCCACCGAAGAGCCACCATTCCCAACTGCCACCGGTCAGCCTGAGTTCCCATTCCCGACTGGAGATTTCCCAATCCCGACTGGTGGATTCCCAATCCCGACGGGCGGTTTCCCCTTCCCTACTGGCGGTTTCCCTGGCTCACGCATCCCGGGTCGCCCCACTACACTTAAGACTTTGACGCGTGGTCCTCGACCTACCGCTGTGCCGGAGCAAACAGGCCTTCCGGGCGGTGACGAAGATGGAGAGACAGGAACCGGTGATGCGCAGGGTTTCTTGGAGTGGCTTCAGGGCATGTTCGGTGGGGCAAAGGGGAATTAGAAGAATATGATAGAGGAGTAGATGAAGTATAGAGAACTTTGGAAGATGGGAGGAATTCGGAGAGACGGGAGATGGGAGATTTACACAGATACACGTCTTGATGACGCTTCACTTCACTTCGATACACATACTTTCAAATAAAACACATTAGACTAGACAGAACATGACTTTGCAACTTGGTCGTGAAGAAAAGCGTGTTAACAGATGACAGCGTTTCTGACCATCCTTACTCCGCGTTATCTAAACAGTCTATGCACTATCTTCTAGCGGGAGTTGAGACTCATGCTAATGGGTGCACATGAGTACATCACTCGAACGGTCTACACTACACGCTATATCAGCGCCTAAATCATCGAACTACTTTCCCGAATCATCGCAGAAAACCTTGTCGAACTGCTCTTCAAGCCAGTCTTCTAGCACGTTTCCTAGACGGACTAAGTGGTAGATGAGATAGGATGCTCAGACTCGCGCAAACGAGTAAGAGTGCAAAAGCAGCGAATGCCACCGTGCTACGACAGATAGCAAACATAAACAAGCCGTACACCAAGGTGGTCAACTGCCAGAAGAAGGCCTTTAAATATAGCCAAGTACGGGATGATGTCTCATAGACCCTTGTTAGTACGTCGTTTAGTATTTTCCAGTACGTCTCCATGTAATCAACTGCTGTTGGTAATGCGAGAATGAGAGTCCAATGCTCACGTCGAACTTCGTGGGTGAGCGAGATTTCAGCGGAGAATGTAAGCCATCTCTTGTGCAGCACATGTCTCCACACAGACCTCAATTTGCCCTTCCAATTGTAGGGCTTCCCGTGGCGCATGAAGTCTTCCCACTTCTTGACAGTTCGTATAGCCAACATCCTAGTTACTTGAAACCACTCCTCGTGTGTTGTCGAGGTCGCCTTGTGCTTGTCACATTGCCAATGGCGACAGTGGTTTTCCAAGTCGATCTGGATCAGCCGCTCTGTTCGAATACAGTATTCTGTTTCGCACGGTGAGACGTATACAACCACGGGCTCAAATTTGCAGTTCCGTCGGTGCTCGTCGATGCGCTGTTCGTAGTTGGCGCGCGCGGTGGAGCCTATCTTATAGCCTAGTTCGGGTCGAAGAGGATCATAAAGGATGTAAATCACGCCGCTAGTGTCACTGAAAGTTAGATTCTCTAGGAGCTTAGAACGTAGTTTGTCGTGAATCGATCTTGCCGTCTTTGGTGCCGCGGGAGAACGTGTACGCTTTGGTTCTTGATTGCTCCATTGACCATGTTCGAAGTCTGGCTCCGCTTTGGTGTATCCTTTACTGTCCATCGGTCTTTCATTTGGACTGGGTGTATGGGTAGTTTGATGGTATTCTGATGATAAATTGGCATGTTGGCGTGGTGTGCTCGGAAGGTGCGACGCTGTATTGTAATACGGTGTCTGAAAGGCACGGGTGTTATATTGTGGGATGTCAGAAAGTCGCTGACGTTTATGTTGAGTTTTATGCACGCTGCTCTGCGGTCGGCTGTGCAGCGGATCGGAGACCCTCCGTCTATCTTGTGTGTGGCGATTGGCGTTAGGAGAAGGCGAGGATAAAAGTGAAGGTCGATCGCTCGGTGGAAGGTCGAATGATGCTCGAAAACGTATTTCTGGGTCGCTCTGCGCGTCTGTGAATTGCGGCCTTTTGCGAAGATAACTTGCTGCGGTAAAGTCTGAGGATTTAGGTCGACTTGGAGCGCCTGCTTGCGAGACTCGACGCCCGACGTCCTCAAACTTTGATACAGATGAACAGATTTCGACCGGTGTCGTCTCGCGGGAAGGTGTTGGTGATGGGAATCGACCTGGAAGCATGGTTGTTCACGATTCGCAAAAGGATGTTGGAGAAGTAGGGAACATTCAATTTGCTTGACTTGAAACGAAATACTGCTATGAAGGCACTTTAAAGGATGCCGCTGCACCTATGTATGGAGCCTTGGCCAGCGCTACACCTGCATCCAAGTGTGGGTAGCTAGTGCATGATATTACGGCGCAGTGTTGGATGTCGTCGCTAAGCCACAATTATGATCTCGTATCCGGCCCTTAAGGAAGAATTTTGGAGGGGTCGTCTTTTTCTTTCGCTGGACCAGCCTTGACAGAATTTAGGGTTTGCGCACATCTAATGTCTAGTAATGGACCAAACTATAGTAGAAATTACTGGCGATGGATACTTGATAGCTTCAGGCTACAGAATGCCCCAGTGCAAACTTCCAATGCGCTGCGCCCTGAAGGTGGTGTGCAGGGCCCACTTGATGTATCAAGAGTGCAGAAGTAGACTAATGGCCCGTATCTGCAGGGCTTCACGCGCGGGTCCTCGATTTCTGCGAGCCAGAGCGAGGCATACTTCACGGGTACCTGGTTACTTTGGTTTGGCAGGTGACCCATCTGCAGAGAGCTGGGTGTTCGCGACACTCCACGTATCGTCAACCGCTACGGCCTACGGCCCGACCGGCAAGCTATGACATGGCTCCGTGAGCGAGGGACTACACCGAATGAATATGACGAGATGGAAATGCATGACGCCTGTCCATTGCAACTGAAGGTGGCCTCTTTCTAGACGTCTATAACGGACGGTTCAAGAACTGACATTAAGCACAGTAATGGATTGCGCTTTCCTGAATTGTCCTCTAAGACTTGAATGCTTCGTCGCATCGCCCCCATGATTGAAGCTCATAGTTCAGGATCATACCGCTGATCCAAAGCCGAGAGCTTTCAAGTAGGGATGATCGAACTAAGGACCGAGACCTTGATTGGCTTGCATACTTCCTAAACAAAAGTTTGCCTTCAAATTGGCCTCGCCTCGCC
This sequence comes from Cucurbitaria berberidis CBS 394.84, assembly GCF_010015615.1. Lineage (NCBI taxonomy): Eukaryota > Fungi > Ascomycota > Dothideomycetes > Pleosporales > Cucurbitariaceae > Cucurbitaria > Cucurbitaria berberidis. The sequence continues at coordinate 2,079,281 of NW_024468938.1, forward strand.
ATATGTATAGCCTGAATCATGAAGCAGGTACGCACTCCGCAGTCAAGACCGCCAAATCCCTTTTCCGAGGCCGAGGTTTGGATTTGCCCCAACTACCGGTATGCGAGACCGTTGATTGTTGCCTAAAGACGTATCTGATGGACAGGGCCTACGCAGACCCTCGCCGAACCCGAATTTAGACCCGTTACTCGCATCATGCAGCCTTGCTTAGAGTAACCATGCGTTCCTTGCGTCTTTGAGAGTAAATATTTCGACATACAATAAAAGAAGCTAGATGGACGGATGCACGTGCGTTTGTGTTGTAATGAACAGACCGTTAGCGCTAAATCTGCTCCCGCGCCACCAGCGTTTAGCTGCTCACCGACCTCGGGACGCTCTCATCAATCTTTCCATCTCGCTGACTCAGGTTGATGCCTAGAAGTCAAATATTTCACTCGGGCTACATGCTGTTTTCCATCACCTTCTCGTGTTCTGGCCGGTCGAGACTCAGGTGGAAGCAAGTGCTGTGAAAATAGCGAGTGGGTCGACTACGCCATGGCGTCCCTGCAGATGCCAATGTCTTCAAACTTGTCTTCGCTTTCTCAGAGTGTTCCGCCAATAATGTATTGTCAGCGCATCTGGGTAAGTGAACATTCCAGCAAATTGGAAATGAGATTGCTGAGACTCAATAGGATATACGAACGGCTCGCTTCACGTCATGCTTTGTTCCGTACATCGCAACAGTCCCAGCCATACTTGGAGCATTGATACTGCTCACTTACTTATTGCGAATCTTCAAAGCGTATCGACCAGCATGGACGAAATCTTTTGTGCGAGAAACGAAGGAGCATTCCAACGAATTCGAGGTAGATACGCCACACCGAACCTTGACTGCGACCTTTGGCCTCTTGACGGTAGCCTCAATTGGGCTCACATTGCAAATTATCACTGCGTTCTTTCCACTTCGTCAGATCACAGCTGTATACCCTTCAATCGCATGGGTGTGTGTAGTCCGTTAGTAACTCCTTGTCACTTTGACTAACGTGTATTTCAGGGTATCGCATGCGCTCTAATAGTACTTGAGCGCCCGAGAACCGCGTCATTATCGCTATTACTCTTGTTCGCGGGCCTCTTATTCGCAGAACTGGTTATGCTGTCACATACACAAGACCCCTTCGCTGCTAAGAACATCCCTTTAGTTCTTGCGCCAGTAGCGGCACTCCTCGGCATCTTCATAATTCTTAATATGCCGCTAAGAGACCCAAACCTTTCAAATAAAGAGATCAGTCCAGTTTTCACTCCCCCAACAGTAGAGCTGAGAACTCCCGAGGACAACCTTACTCCATGGCAATACATGGTTGTGTCGTGGATGGCTCCACTCATACAGAAGGGAGTCACACAAGACATGGAGGACCAGGACGTCTGGAGCCTTGGTTACGAATTCAAGCATGTGCGCCTTCACCATGCCTTCAGGAAGCTTCCAGGATCGGTCACTAGAAGGATATTCGTAGCAAATGGCTTGGACTTAGTACTCACGACAAGCTTAAATGTTGTCCGACTAGCAGCAAGTAAGCTCCAAGACCGTTCAACTATAATCGATTCAACTCTAACTTGAGCAGCCCTCCTAACCCCTGTACTCCTCCAACGCCTGTTGGCTTCAATGAACGATCCAACTTCTCCAAGAAGTGCCAAAGTCACGTATGCCTCCATGGGCCTTTTTCTTCGTCTCATCTCGGCGCAGCTCAACGTGTTCGTTCTTTGGTACCAGAGACGAGCATACGAAAGGTCTCGAGGTGAGCTGATTACAATGCTGTACGAGAAAACCCTAAACCGGAAGATCCTGGGTGCGAAGCAGGAAGCCAAAGCAGAGCCACAAAATGGCCACACGAACGGTGAAGACCTTACAGCAGAGAGTGGAGAGACTAATGGCAACCATGGAGCCAGCAAGACCGTCTCTCAAGGCTGGCTGAAGCGCCTTAGCGTATCATTCCGATTGGCATTTACAAGAAAGCCTAAAGAGGAAGCTGAGAGAGAGAAAGAACCTGCATCAGCGGGGAAAATTCTAAATCTGATGCGCAATGACGTTTATGAAATATCTCAGCGATTCTGGGAATTTTCCGATATTCTTACCAAGCCGGCTGGTGCAGTTTTTGCGACTATACTCATCTGGCGAATGTTAGGATGGGCTTGCTTGCTTGGTGTGTTTGCACTGGGTGTTTCACAACTAATTAACATTGTCATTGCTCGATACCAAGTCTACTTCGAGAAAAAGCGTAGGGAGGCAACAGACGAAAAACTACAGAGGACGACCCAATTCATCGAATCAATCCGGCACTTACGCTGGTATGGTTGGCAAGACGCTTGGTTAAAAGGCATTCTCGAATCGAGGCAGAAAGAGCTGCATTTGCGCATCATTCAAATAATCTTTACCACTTCACTCGCCTTTATTCTGAGATTTGGGTCGGGCTTATTTCCGGCTGTTACCTTCTACGCGTTTACCGCTTTAGCTGGCAAACCTCTTCGGGTTGATATCATTTTTCCTGCCTTTGACCTGTTCTGGCTACTAGAAAACTACCTTCGTGCTATCCCAGCGCTAGTCACGACGATTCTCAATGCCTACGTCGCGATGCGCCGCATTGAGGATTTCATGGACGAACCGGACAAGGAACAAACCGACGTAGCCCGTGAAGACTCCGCGAATCTCGGTCTCCACGAAGCATCCTTTTCTTGGCCTGGAGTGGACAGGAACGTACTTGAACATCTCACCCTGTCCTTCCCTCCCGGTTTAACTGTAATCTATGGAGAGGTGGCTGCAGGGAAGACGGCTCTTTTGCAAGCATTGCTTGGGGAGCTTGATAAGACTGTAGGAGACTTCATACAGCCTGATCAAGTCATTGGGTACTGTGCTCAAACCCCTTGGCTCCAGAGCATGAGCATCCGGGACAACATTGTCTTTTCTTATCCTTATGACGAAGGCCGATATAAGAAGGTTCTGGAAGCCTGTGCATTGTTGCCTGACATGGCTGAGTTTAAGCACGGCGACCTCTCAAATATCGGCGAGAACGGAATCGGCTTGTCGGGTGGACAGAAGGCTCGAGTGGCACTGGCTCGAGCTGTGTACAGCAGCGCCAAAGTACTCCTTCTCGACGACCCATTATCTGCGCTCGACCACCAGACTGCTGAGTTCATCGTGCACAAACTGCTGGACGGACCACTACTCGAAGGTAGAACAACAATTCTGGTTACGCATCGCACTGAGCTCTGCCACGATCTCGCCAAGCAGTGGATTCAAATCGATCACGGTCGAGCCATCTTGCACGAACCCACCAGAGCCGAAGATGCCAAAGAGCTACAGCGCACGCAGACTAACGAGTCCATATCTGAAGAAGAAGCCAAAAAGCTTGAAGAAGAACAAGCCGCCGCTACCCCGGATAAATTCATCGAAGATGAGCACCGCGCGAAAGGCGGTGTTAAACTGCGCGTTTACTGGCGCTATATCAAAGCAGGAACGCTCCGTTGGTGGTTCGTTGTCGTTGTCATCATGGCACTGTACCGTGTGATTGACATTCAGCAAGCTTGGTTCGCCAAAGTGTGGGGAGAGAGCTACGACTTTGGAAAGCCAAAAGGTATATTCGAATTCCTTCCTCCAGCAGCTGAGAACGTTGTACCTTGGGTCTGGACCTTTTTGGTCTTCGTCATAGCGACATCTGTACTCTTTTGGTGGACCAACCTAATCATGTTCGGCGTGGGATATCGTGCAGCGAAAACCATATTCGAGGAGACGATTGAGCGCGTTGCCCACGCGAATTTCAGGTTTTATGACATCACGCCAGTCGGACGGTTGATGAACCGATTGACGAGTGATATGAATACCATTGATGGCGACTTAAGTGGGGCATTCACCGTCTTCGCGTGGCAATTTATCGGATGGATTATCAGCATTGCCATCATCCTATCCGCGACGCCGACGTTCCTAGCCTTTGGCTTAGTTCTCTGCTATGGGTTTGTGTACTATTTCTTCCGCTTCTTACCAACCTCGCAGAGCTTGAGGCGGCTTGAGGTAAGATCAATCTTCACGCTATCGCATTCTAAAGTGTTCTCAATACTGACATTCCCTAGATGGTATCTCTCTCACCCCTTATGTCGAACTTCGGAGCCCTAGTGGAGGGCCTGACAACCGTACGCGCCTTCAACGCACAGGAACGTTTTCAAGCACGTGTTATCGAAGTCGTCGACGATTTTCAGAAGAACGACCACTTCTACTGGTCATTGCAAGCATGGCTAGCCATCCGCTTTAGTTTCATGTCAGCGAGTGCTACCTTCGTCATGGCACTCATCGCTGTCTACACAGGAATTAGTCCTGGTCTAACAGCCTTCATCTTGGTCACAGCGAATAGATTTGTTGTTCATACAGAGTGGATGTGTAGGGTCTACGGAATGCTCGAAATGGACTTTACAAGCGTAGAACGTGTGGTTGAACTTCTGGATATCGAGACGGAACCACCAGGCGTTGTTGATCCTCCTGCATATTGGCCGACATACAGCGGTGATATTGAGTTCGAGGATGTAACCATACGATACGCTCCACATCTCGACCCCGCGCTTCAAAACATCACGCTTAAATTTCCAGCGGGAAGCAACACCGCAGTCATTGGCCGCACTGGGTCTGGAAAATCCACCCTAGCATTGTGCCTGCTCGCCACGATCATACCGGAGAGCGGAACCATATCCATTGACGGCATCGATGTCTCGACAGTGAACAAGCAAGCGTTACGCAGCCGCGTCACTTTCCTGGCCCAAGAACCTGTTCTCTTCCCCGGCAGTATGCGGAAGAACCTCGACCCGCTAGACGAATATTCCGATGCAGCCTGCGAATCCGTTCTTGCAAAGATTGCAGGAAGCCATGACTGGACGCTATCCACCAACATCGAAGGTGGGGGGAAAGGACTGTCACAGGGGCAGAGACAGCTTGTTGGACTTGCAAGAGCCATGCTGAGGAGGAGCCCGATACTTATCATGGATGAAGCCACTGCCAGCATCGATTTCGAAACGGCGCAACGGATCCAGAATGTTCTCAGAGAAGAGATGAAGGAAAGTACCGTGATCACCATCGCCCATAGACTAGAAGCTGTCAAAAATGCAGACTACTGCATCGTGCTGGGCAAGGGAAAGTTGATTAAAGCCGGTAAAGCAGCAGATATGCTGAAAGAGGGGAGTGAGTTCAGCGAGATGTTGGCTTAGAAGGTTGATGGGCTTAGAATGGTATAGCATATGTGGGAGGGGTTTATGGTGTTTTCACTTGTTCAAAAGTTGCTGCTTCTAAATACCCAATCAAGGGCACGTTCGCTAATTTACTGAATTGCCGAAATTAATAAGATAGGAGACGCGTGAAGGTGTGGGCTGGCGCGTGGGTCTAACGATGGGTGTGGCATTCCACAGGCGGAAGCAAGATTGAACCTGCCTAATTAGGCAAATGGTGTCAAACCATCAATTGCTGCTGTGGTATGATTTTGGCCTTCGACTTCAATCGGGTTTGGGTTGAATCTGCTAAATGAGGAGGGAAAGGCAAGTGACATTCACATTGGGAGGGTAGTTAAAGTCAAGCCCAGCAGCTTGCTAAGCTCCATATCTTTCGGGTTGGTGACTTTCATGCTGTGGACCAGCTTGGAAGTTATGTGCTTGTCAGTTGAAGGTTGGTTCTCTGAAACCTAGCAAACGTGCGACGAATGCACTATCAGGGACGAATATTTACAACAACAACAACAACTTCACATCCTTCTATCGCCTTTGCTAGTATGATTCCAAATATAAGCAACGTAGATCTTCGCATCGCTCTACATAACGGGATGAGGCTTGCGCGGCACTGCCACAAACGGCGTTAGAGAAGCAGGGGTCTTGATGAACGCATTGGTCGCATTCGAGATTTGGAGATGCCGCAGCTCCGGCGCCTGGTCAGCTTCGTAATCCTAGATTCGACCTTGTAGTAATACCCTCAGTATGCCTCTTCTGAGTTGACGCATTTACGCCTCTGCCGACACCTACAGCCGAATCTTCTAGCGAAGCTCCAGTGTTGCGAGGCTCAACTGGTCAACTTGCTCAAGCGGCTCGACACTCCCACGCGGACCCCCGAAATGTCCTCCGCCGCACAGCCCGAAGCCAACGGGCTCCCAGTGGGCGAGCATGAGCTCTCCGACATGGCAGACAAGAAGCCCACTTTACCGATCGAGGAGGATATCATGCAGTTGGCCCGGCTCGGCGAGATTACAGCTATACAGAAGCTGTTTGACAGCGGCACGTTTGATGCGACATACACGGATGAGCAGGGCATAACACCGCTACATGTGCGAATATACCCTATTATGATCGCCATGGCGTCAAGGAAGGCTAATAGTTGAAATAGTGGGCAGCAATCAACAACCATTACGCCCTCTGCCACTTCCTCATCCAAGCCGGCGCTCCCATAAACGCAAAAGGTGGGGATGCCGTTGCAACACCCGTCCTTTGGGCCGCAAAGCGCTGCAACTACTACGTCGTCAATCTGCTCCTCGACCATGGCGCCGATCCTCTCCTCACCGACGACCAAGGCTTCAACCTCCTCCACTCTGCGACCCTCGACGGGAATGTGTACCAACTTGTATTGCTCCTACACCAAGATATACCCGTAGATATCCCAGATTTGCAATCACACACCCCGCTCATGTGGGCAGCGTACAAGGGCTATTCCTCTTGTGTGGATCTGTTCCTCAGATGGGGCGCGAATGTATATGCGACGGATGACCAGGGGTTTACGGCTCTACATTGGGCACTCGTCAAGGGCTCTCAAGGCTCTATACAGAAGCTGCTGGAATATGGCGTGGACCGGTTTGCGAAGAATAATGACGGCAAGACACCAGCGGTCACAGCGGAAGAGATGAGTACAACACGACAATGGCATCGCGCGCTGTCGGAAGCCGGATTCGATAAGGATGGGAATGCGAAGCAGTTTCCAATCCCGGGAGTAAAGGACACGAGATGGTTTCTCAGTCGTTTCGCATTCTTCTGGCCGTTTGCGATGATTTTCATGGCCCTGTTCTTGATCAGCTACTATCCAGCGTTTTTGGGCATACCGGCGGCGTTGATTGTTTCGTATATTATGCAGTGGGCGGCGCAAAAGCTGCTGGGGTGGGCTCCTTCAAATATGAGGAGTATACATCATACCGTGAGTTCTGAATCAAAAGTATTCCAGAGTAGAGACACTGACAAGACCCCAGCCTTTCTTAGCCGGCATCTTTGCCGCCACCTTGTTCTGGGTCGGTCTACGATGGATAACGACGGTCCTACCATGTGGGTTACCTCCTACCGTCAAACATTTGTCTCATATTAACACCGACAGGGACCATACGAACGAACTTTTTCCTCAACCTACTATTCGCTATATTTTACGGACTTACGGGATATTTCTATTTCTTCACCATGTCCTCCGATCCTGGCTACGTGCCCAAATCAGCAAGCAGAAGCGCCTCAAAGGCGGTTATCGACGAGCTTATGGAGTTACGGCAGTTTGACGAACACCACTTTTGTGTGAATTGCATGGTAAGGAAGCCATTAAGGAGTAAGCATTGCAAGAGATGTGAGCGATGCGTTGCGAAGAGTGATCAGTAAGTGCCATAGCCTGGGTTGAGATGGGTTGTACTAATTTTCGCAGTCATTGTCCATGGGTGAATAACTGTGTTGCAAATAACAATCATCGGCATTTCATATTATACATACTCTCTCTAGAGATTGGTATCCTGTTCTTTATTCGCGTAGTGCTTGCTTGTAAGTTCGAGTCAATCGGTTACTACAAAGACTATCCAGCTAAAGACTCGTAGATTTGGAAATCCGCGACACACCCAAGGATGTACAATGCGCTGTTCTCTCGCCCGACCTCTGCGCCATCCTCAACAAGGACCCGTTCACAATCGTCCTGTCCATCTGGGCCGCCTTCCAACTAACATGGGTGACCATGCTGCTGGGCGTGCAGCTCCTACAAGTTGCGCGCAACCTCACTACTTACGAGAGCATGCGCGGTCACTTGCACTCCCATACACCCGCTGACGCACTGAACTCGTTCGTTACGACGGGCGATATAAGTCAAGATGTAACTCCTGGTGGTAGTGCGCCAACGAATGGCTTTGGGAGTGGCCAGGATACTGGTGATGCACCCGTACGAAGGGAGCCGAAGGCGAGTATTTGGGACCAATGGAAACGTCTATTAGGACTTGATACTTGTGTTGCTACTGCACTTCAAGGATCCCGAGCAGGTCAACAGCAGAGCCAGAGACGGGGTAATCCGTTCTCGAGAGGCATGGTCACAAACTGCAAGGACTTCTTTTGCGATGGGAGTCCTGTTTTTGGCAAGAAGGAAGGTGGCTATGCAAGGCTAGGTGGTGAAAGGGTCGATTATACCAGGCTATACGATGTACCGAAGATGCGATATCAGAGTAGCAGGGGAGGCGAGCGGTATGAGAGCGTGGCTGCGGAGGAAGAGTCGTAATGGGTAGAGGGCGGTAGACTACTCATGAACCTTCAAACCCCAACATAATTTCATGGGATCCGCAAAGTGATCACAGGCTGTCCACTCGTTCGTACCTTTGCTCGGTAATTGAATTGGCCCCGATTCGCCCTGCACCGTGGACACGTGCTGTGGCACTGGTGGCAGGCGAAATTCCCGAAAGCCGAGGAGAAGACGAGCACTCCCCGGGCGGCGGCCGCTAAAGACTCTGGTCTACCACATGTTTGACTGTCCCTCAGCTGTGCCCTGCTTTACCGTGTGATACCCTCTGTGAGCGCTTTTTAGCATGCTATAGACCGCTTACTCCTTCTTTTGTTTTATTTACTTTATGCGTTATCACGCCCAATCGCAAATATGACATCATCCGAAACTCTTCGAGGGCTGAGGACCCTTTCGCGGCATGCTACGCCGAGGCCGAGACGAGCGCTACGAGTGGAAGCTAGAAAAACAATATGTACAGACTGCTTGAGAAGTCTGAGGGTGGGGAGGAATGCGCGCGCGCACAATCCCCCAAGCAGAGTGGAGTTTGGGCGTGTGCCAACCACTCCCTTTACAAGCGTGGAATACAGAGGGTATGCGCAGGCAGCACAGGCAGCACAGGCAGCGAAGGAGTGTATGTACGGATAGCAGGGAGCGATCGAAGGAGTTCCGCTAACGAAGTTAGACTCGCATGAAGACGCGGGTAGAGTTCATGGCCCAATGGCCGAGTACGATGCGCGTGTAGAGTCGGGACGGTTGAGAGACGATGAACACCAAAGAGGTACCAAGCGCAGATATCTGGATATAGAAGTGTTCTAACAATAGTTTAGGTCTCATCAAGAACCTCGAAGACCTCCATAACATGCTCTTGAACTACTCACCACCCACCGTCGTTCAACCCACAATAGAATCTCTACAGCCGCCCAAGAAGTCATTCTTCTCTTTCCTCTCCTCCTCGACAACTGCGTCGTCTGCACTACCGCCAATACCCGAATCGCTACCCAAAGGCATATACATGTACGGCGACGTCGGTTCTGGCAAGACCATGATGATGGATCTCTTCTTCGACACCCTCCCACCAAACATCAAGCGCAAGACGCGAATACATTTCCACGCATTCATGCAGAGCGTGCATAAAGACCTCCACAAGATGAAAATGCAGCACGGCAACGATATAGATTCAATTCCCTTCGTAGCAGCAGGCATAGCAGAGCGATCCTCGGTCCTTTGCTTCGACGAATTCCAATGTACAGATGTAGCAGACGCCATGATCCTACGTAGACTTATGGAGTCGCTCATGGCGCACGGCACCGTCATAGTCACTACGTCAAATCGACACCCGGACGACTTGTATAAGAACGGAATCCAAAGGGACTCTTTCATTCCTTGTATAAACCTCCTGAAAACCCGCCTCAAAGTCCTAAACCTCGACTCCTCTACCGACTACCGCAAAATCCCGCGCCCACCCTCCGGCGTGTACCATCACCCGCTCGACAAATCCGCACAAACCCACGCAGAGCACTGGTTTCGCTTCCTTGGCGACTTCGAGAACGACCCTCCACATACAGCCGTACACCAGGTCTGGGGAAGGGATATTGAAGTGCCCAAGGCGAGCGGCAAGTGTGCTTGGTTTAGCTTTGATCAAATTATTGGGAGAGCGACGGGGGCGGCGGATTATTTAGAATTGACGAGGAGTTATGAAGCGTTCGTCATCACCGACGTTCCTGGTATGAACTTCAAGAGCAGAGACTTGGCAAGAAGATTCATCACGTTTATAGACGCGTTATACGAGAGCAGGGTAAGTAATATCTGCGCAGGTGCTAGGGAGCGGAATGAGATGCGTGCTAACACTCCGTAGGCTAAACTAGTCATGACCACCGCGGTCCCTCTGACATCGCTCTTCCTCGACCAATCCGAACTCAACGACGCAGTCACCGCCTCGCAGGATAAGGGCCAGTTACCCACCTCTGCTAAATCCTCTTCCACTGATGACCACGGAGCTATATCTGACGTGATGCGGAACCTCATGGACGACCTCGGCATGAACATGGACATGCTCAAGAACTCTAGTATTTTCTCTGGTGACGAGGAGAGGTTTGCGTTTGCGCGTGCGCTGAGTCGTTTGGCTGAGATGGGGAGCCAGGAGTGGGTGGAGCGCGGGCTGGGTATGGAGACGAAGGGCGGGAAGAAGGAGATGGAGGGCTGGCAGAGGGTTAGGAGTAGGTGGAGAGAGGATAGCATGTAGGGTTCGTGGATTTAGCGATTGCATAACTGATGAAATGAGAGCGTCAAGGAATAGAAATGATCACACACAGGATATGTATCATGCCAAAACACTAACAACACCAGATGGAATTACTATCTTCTTTCGCTTCGACAGCAAACCGATAGGCTTCGCCTAATCGTTGTACTCGCGAAAGAGATGCAGTCCGACTGAGTACACCTTTACGATCATGCAAGTTTACGCCAATAGCCGCAGCTGCGAGCTCAGATCCCCCAACAATACAGATCAGAGCCGGTACCTCGTACACTTAAACATCACACACATTGCAGCCATAACGAGGGAGTATGTGAATGAAGTAATCAAGTTCTCGTCATTCAAGATATAATCATCATAAATAACCACCCAGACCACCCACCAATCCAACATGCTGAATTAGATGCGCCCACCCTCCAACTTCACAACACCCACCATCAGAAATTCCCGAGCCTCTACTGCACCGACACGCCGGAGCGACGTACCACACCGACACATACGATCGGGGGACCTTCCGTTAATGCACAAGGCAACGCGAGCCAGATTCCCAGAAGCTCATCGCCGTTCCCGGGACCCCGACTGCAGCTAAAAGGTACACCGTCATGTGAGACCGAAGCACCGTCTCAGAAACAAAGGCGCTGGAGTGACATCGCACCGACACATGATCGGGAGACCTTCCACTGAGGCGCTGAGGCCATGCTGCTTGGATCTGAGGGGTGTTTGGTCGGACGGGTGGGCTGCAGCTAGGGTGGAGTGGAACTTGGTAAGACCAAACGTGTGAAGAAAGAGAGAGAAATGCCAAACGAGAACCTGATCTGGATGATGTTAGTGACTGGATGCTGAAGGAGTGAGAGTGCCTACACTTCAATGCTATTTACAAACGATGCCGAGCTGAGCCATGATTGACACTGAATTGCTGATGTGATGTTGTAGTATTGTGGTTCAAGTCGTCGATCGGTATGAGTGTTTGATGTTGACTATGTGTTGAGCAAGTGGTTGATGTGGATTCAACGTGGAAAGTGTGGACTCTTTCAGCACAAGCTCTCGGTGGTTGCTGGCCCGAGTTGGTGTTGTTGACAAGTTGTTGGTGTTGTTGTCATGTGCGGATACCTCATGGCCGTAGAGACATTTGGTGAGAGCCCAGCTCACTGACTAGTGTTAGAAGTAGATAAAAGGGCAGGGAGCTGAAATACATGTTGACTGCAGCCGAAACTGAAAGCCGCCCGTTAGCCCTGTTGTCAGTCAGTCACCGGAGCCAGACCTGAGGTGTGTGTGGTGAGTACCTTTGGCGAGTAGCCAGCTGTCGCAAAGCTTTATCTGATTGTCTGACCGTTGTCATAGTGGAAGGCGAGCCTCGAAGAGATACGAGAGAGTGATTGAATTGATATCCGGAAGGGGCTGAGGCACGTGGAAAGTAGAAGTGATGGACAAAAGGCCCAAGGAAGGTGGGCAGCGTTGTTTATATACCCACATCCCCCAGCATATGCTCGCATGTCTCGTGATTAGGCACCAGGCCTGCCACCGTGCGTAGTTTAGGGACGTGAAATTGGTGTTCGCAGCACTCAGACAGAGCCTCATACTAAATATATGGGCTCGGGTCTGAGCATGGCCTGCCGAAAAAAGCCGCTGGAAGCTCATGGAAGCTGCTGCCTGGCGCTAGAGGGTCATATGCGAGGTTTATTGCGTCATGAGGACGTAGTGGTGGTGGGAGGTGAAAGTAAAGTTGAAGTCTAGGCGAGCTGGTGACGGAAGCACGTCGGTCGACAAATCGTTGAGCACATGGCAATCACAGGGAAAGGAAGATGACTTATTATTCAAGAGATTTATTGCGATAGAAGCGATAATCTAGCTGAGCAAATATGAGCTACTGCCTGCGATTGATCAAAATGTCTACTACCTCATCTTCCACATCCACCCACCCTCGAGCACAGCCTTAAAGACCCATTTCTCACACATGATAATTCCAATCCTCGCGAACCAAAGACAGAAGAACCAAACGAACCCCCAAGCCCATTTGAAAGCGCGAAAAGGTGCGCTTAACGTGTGGAACACCTCCCGTATGGCGTCGAGGACGTACCATAGCGCAACAACAACGTACATGAATAAGCCGATCTTCAGTAGGAGTAGCGTGAGACTCTTGATCTGCGCAAAGCCGGAGTCGAACTTGCCCTGTGGTGCTGGCATAGTTGTTCGGGCGAATCTATGCGGTGAGGCTGGTCTAGTCGCAATTGGAGTGCGTAGCGGTAGAGTGGTAGGCTGTGTGGCGTGTGTGTCGAATGGATCGACATACGCCCTAGCCCTTACTGCAGTCGGCATTGATGCTATAGGCACGGAGACGGGCTTGTAGACGCGTGGTCCTGCAGGTCTATGCCAGGGCCATCGGGACGTGAGCGAGTGTTTTGGTGGCGTCGTTTTCTTCGGCTTGTCTATTATCCTGCTCTTCGCCTTCTCTTTGTCGCTGCCGGAAGTGGCAGAAGTAGAGCTTCCACCGATCACAGCACCAGCGACGACTTTACTTCTGTAGCCGAATATCGAGTCTCCTTCGCATGAGCTGTGCATGAAGTTCGGCATTGACTTGACCGGACTCGAAGACCGAGAAGTCCGGGGCGAGGAAGTGGGAGAGGGTCGATTGTAGAACCCGTATCGACTTTCTGTTTGAACATGCTCTACTTCTGGGACCACGAACTTTGGCTTGAGGCGGGCCTTGATTGTAGCCGGCACTTGTCGTGGTGATGACGCGGGCGAGGATGTGGAACATGAAGCTCCCGCTTCTGAATCTGAGTGGTATGTGTACCGTGTTCTCGGTGTAGAGACTTTGGTAGGCAGTCCTACTGCTTTGCGTGGTGTGTACATTTTGCGACGCTCAGTGATATCCCGAGGGCCTTGAGCATGAGCTCTGTACACTGGTTCAGGTCGCATCCACCCTATTTGCGGCAGCGGTGGGCTTATGGGGAAAGCTCCCGCAGGCGTAGGTAGACTCTTTAGTGGATCGATACCTCTCTTCAAAGGTGCTCTGTGGCCGGCAATAGTAGGTGACGCGTAGTCATAAGATACAATCTTTGACGGTACCCGTACACCTTGACTATTGTTTCTCTCGCGCACTTGGCGTGCCTTTTCTTTGTAAGTCTGATAGGCCGCGGCTTGGGCTATAGGTGACTTTGTTGGCGAAATAGGACGGTCGATGATGGGCAAACGAGTGGTTGGCATGTGCACGGCGAAGGCGTCGCTCTCGAACGCCGCTTGATTATTCGTAGCATCAGTGTGAATGGTGGCGTGGCCTGTCTTTTTGCTTCTTGGCTCCCGCGTAGGGCTCCCGTGATGCTCTGATGAGCTATCGGACCGTTGCGAGTTCGAAAAGTGATAGTGATTGGTGATAGTTCGGGGTTCATGTGGTAGAGGTTTCGTTAAACTGGCAGATAGGGCTAAGATCTCCGCGAGTGTCTTCTGTGTCCGAGTGGAAGTTTTCGGAGGCGGTTGTGCGCAATACTGGTCGGTCGGGGGAGTGACGGGATGAAGGCGGGACGGAGAATGGCGACGAAAGAGCATCGTGGCTGAACGTTGGGCAATTAGGTGTTGGTGTAGGATCGGGTACAATTGATTCAGGATGGAGCAAATCTATCAGCGAGTTGAGCGAGCGCCAGGTGTAGTTGGATATTTGCGGGGCCATGATTAGGATGTGGGCAGAACTTTTGAGCTCAAGTTCAGTTCTCAGTTCACGATGGTTGGTGCGGAATGCGCTGTGGCTGGTATAGCGATGGCTGAGTGTGAGGAATGTGGTGACGCAACAAGCGAACAATCGAGTAACGCCATCGCATTCATGACCATAGCCCCAAAGTCTCTCAGTAAAAGAGCTAAATGACTTACATAACCCAGGATAGAGCTAGCCGTGTTCCTAGCGAAACCATGGGGTATCTAGAATGCAAAGTGACTTCGACGTGGGCGGAAGTCAGAATGTAGTCATGTGCCTAAACTCCGCGACGAGAATCCGCGAAACAATCTATCCAGAACGCCGATCCGCCCCCAAATTCTGCTACGCGAGTATTAGTTCTCGCGTGCAGTCTCGATCTCCGCGTACTCCGCCCATTTGCCGTTGACGGCTTTCTTCCAGGTGCGGATGGAAGCATCATCTCCGGTCGAAACAAGCAGGTCGCCTGCACACATGGTCAGTGAAGCTCTCTCAGGTATATTTTGCGCGAGCTTACCCATCTGAGAGAAGGTGACTCGCCAAACAGCTCCATGATGATTAGTGAGCTCATCCGTGAGCTTCGCTACCTGCCTTATGCGTCCCGGATATTGCTCATTCTCAAGTGTCGTGTCTGGCGCCTTCGATGCTCCCGCCAGTCCGGCTCCTATACCAGATGGCGCATTCTTCCGTGGGTCAGGACGTGGAGAAGTGGGCTCTGTGGCCGTGGAGGCTATCAAGGTTCCGCTAGTTGAAGACTTTCCCGAGGTAGGCGTTGATAGCTCGTAGATGCGGATGGCGCCGTCCTTGCTGGCTGTCGCAAGAATATCATGACCTCGCATAGAGCCATTCGCCCAAGCTAAGTCGCGGATGATCTGGCGAGCACCCTCTAGCTTGGCTACTTGGAAGAAGCGTTTGGCCTTGTCGGTCCTAAATACAAGGACGTCCTTCATAGCTGCAACAGCAAGCGACAGGGATTTTCGATCCAGGCCAGCCATGATAGCTGTCCAGCATGGCAGCTTCTCCTTGTGAAACACAACCTTAAATCCCACCTCTTCTTGGCGCTCGGGGGGATTGTTCTCGGACACCCAGCGCTCGGCTAAGATGGTCCATTCATTGAGACTGCTCTGGTCTTGAGGTTCATAGACAGTTAGATAGCCGTCGCGTGTGATCAAGGCCAGCCACGTCTCCTGCATAATGTTCTTGAAGTCGAGTGACATGAACGGAGCGTGAGTCTGAGAAGCAAGATTCGTGATCAGCTTGAATCGGTTGCCTGACATGGGCACCTCTGTGACATCTTCTTGCCAGAGCTTGCAGCGGCCATCTTCGCCAATGCTGCCGACGACTTCCCCCATGAAGGGGCCGTTCCACTTGACCTAGCTTGAAATCAGCAGCAGATCACAGAGGTGGCAAATTTCCCATGCATGTAACCGAATCGAGGCTTGCGGCTGAAGATTAGATAACTTACATCGACTATCTCAGCATCATGTGCCTTCCAGCTCTCGACCAGCGTCCAAGCATCGTCTTTCTTGTCCCAGACCTTGAGGCGATGGTCTGAGCTCGCCGTGACCATGCGGGTTCCGAAGTAGTTGAAGTCGACGGCAAGCACGAGATCCTGGTGGCCGTGGGAGAAGGTCTGAAAAGAGCGCTCTGCGGCCATCTTCTTCTCATACGCGCGACGCGCTCCAACAAAGTGCGACTCGAGGTGCTCTACGACGCGCCTTTCGACGCTGCTCGGGCTGCCGTCGGCGCAGGGCTCCTGAATCAGCGGCGAGACCAAGTCAACGTGCTCGAGCACATCTTCCACTGTGACTGCGAGGCTAAGATGGGAGTGCCGATGATGGGAGAGCGGACCAGAGTGCAACCGTGCTTCGTCGCGTGTGGGGCTGAGAGAAGACGAGTCGCTTACGGCCGACGAGGGCAGTCGCGAGGGCGTGAGATTCGACAGAAAAGTCGGGCGCACAAGACGACGGGTTACAGCATCTAGATTGAGCTGAATAACATCAAGCGGCGACTGCTGGGCTGGCGGGTTTGGATCCATAATGGGCTGGCTGCCAATGCTCTCCGGCAACCGTGAGCTTCTCTCGTTTCGGGCTAGTAGAGAGGGAGAGGCCCCAGGGCGGCAGAGGCTAACGAACACCTTTCAACACCACCAAGCAACGCCAACGGGGATCCTCAGAAACACGCCCCCCAAAACCGCCGCTTGTCGCTCCTTTCTCGATTGTTGTATTGGCCGTCCTTCTGCACTCGCTCGTGGGGCCCTTTGTCTGATTCGATCGCTAAAAGTTTGATTTCCTTCTTTCTCCAGCCTGCTTCTGCGCAAGTGAAAACAGGGCAGCAGCAGCAGCAGCACGACTATTGTGCAAGCGACTCCCGACTATTGCCGAGTGGACTGTCCAAGAGGGTGCATTGTTGGCTGCATTCCTGAACGCGATAGCAAACGGCTGGCAGGGTCGAGGAACAAGTACCTCATCATCCATCCACGTGCCAAGCTCCACCATCACGTTATCAAGGTTGAAACATCAGGGTGCGTCATGTCGACCACATTATCATCGACAGAGACTTATTCACTTTTGTCTCTGTCGGTTGCATGCATTGGAATTCTGGCGAATACGCTGCAAGGGGAAGGGGAACCACTCGTTGCCTCTATAGCGTTCAGTGGACTAGCCTTTGCATTCAGCTATGCTCTGATACGATGGCTGGGGCACGCTTTTATCAGGCGTGGGTTCAAAGGCAAAGACCTTTGTAAGCTCAAGCAGACGGAGATGTGAGTGCTAAAAATTACAATTGCCTGTAGCAGTGAACTGACAACAGCAACAACAGTCCTGAAACTATGGGTGCAGTGAGTGCTATCGTCTATCTCTTCGTCCTGATTGTCTTCATACCATGGCCCTTTTACAAAGACATTGTTGTTGCAACATCTGGTGGAGGGAATCGAGACGTCATCAAAGAGCTGGAAGAAATTGAGACAGGGCGACTGCTGCACCGGTTTCCTCACAACAAACTGGCATCCTACCTCTCTGCTATTCTTTCACTTCAGAGCATCGTGCTACTTGGCATCGGCGACGACTTGTTCGACATCAGATGGCGTCACAAGGTGCTCATTCCAGCCTTTGCCGTCATTCCAATGCTGGTTGTGTATTTTGTCGACTTTGGCGTCACTCAAATGGTCGTACCCTTACCACTCAGGCCATACCTCGGCGAGTTGTTTGATCTGGGTAGGACTCTGGCCCAGCAATCGGTTTCTCATAGCAAAGTGCTAACGCGAGGGCAGGCTGGTTGTACTACATTTACATGGCACTAATGTCCATTTTCTCGTCGAACAGCATCAACATCCTGGCAGGCATCAACGGCATTGAAGTGGCCCAGTCGGTGGTTATTGCGGTCTTGATAGTTGGGAATGACGTCCTCTACCTCTCGCCGTTCACGCCTTACCCGCATCCAGCAACCGATTCGCATTTGTTTTCGCTGTATCTCTTGCTACCTTTTATCGGTGTATCAGTGGCACTTTTGATGCACAACTGGTATCCGGCAAAGGTATTTGTAGGCGACACATACTGCTACTTTGCAGGCATGGTCTTTGCGGTCGTGGCCATCCTGGGCCATTTTAGCAAAACGCTGATCCTGCTCCTCCTGCCGCAAGCATTCAACTTTGTATACTCGGCTCCTCAGCTCTTCCACCTCGTACCGTGTCCCCGACATCGGCTCCCGCACTTTAATGCACGGACGGGCTTATTAGAGCCCTCGCGCGTCGAGTTTCGCAAGCCACTGCGTCGACCGATAGCGGAGAGCCTCAAGTTGCTGCACCGGCTTCGGCTGCTAGATGTCGAGGTTGATGCGAAAGGGCAGGCTGTATCGTCCTCCAACTTTACGCTAATCAACTTGTGGCTGGTGTGGTTTGGGCCGATGCGGGAAGATCGGTTGGCCATGGGGCTGCTGGCCTTCCAGTTTGTGGTCGGGGCTCTGGGCTTGTTCATCCGGCACCGTATGGCGCTGCTGATATTTACGGTAGATAACTGGTAGCATGCCGTGCATGGGGGTGGGGAGGTTGTGTGTATGGCATCATCTTCGGGTGGGTTGAATATATATACATGTATATATACAAACTTCGGTTCACCAGGCAACACAACATGGCAATCGGTTGGCAATGTGCTCCCCGTCGAAATGTCGACATGGTGGCTTCGGCTTCTCCATGTTATCACAAGGGCAAATCAGCGTCCTGGTAGACAAGCTGACTTTTGTAGCTGCCGCTCACGAGGCGGCGCTGCGGGGCTAAACGAGATGCGGGGCAGGCGCGGCGCAGGCTTCCTTCCTTCCCTTTGGAGCCACACGCGACGGGAACTGTCGTCATCGGTTGCCAGTGAGGGAGGGACACACCAGATGCCCTCACAAGACGTCTTCACGCTGCGCCATTGAGCAATCGCAGCAAGGCTACCAAGCCGTGTCTGCACGACAGAAGCATCATATCACACAATCTTATCACCGCACCTTTCGGGCCTGCAAAATGCACTGCGGCGGCGGCGATGCTGGCCGAGGGGCGGGTCATCACCCGCGGCTTGATTCGACGAGAGACAGGCCCCTCTCGACTCCGAACATCGGCCTGGAGCTTTTTGTGCCTTGTTCGCCTTCACCGATTTGAGTGCCACACAAGCCTCATTTATAGTCATATCCGCCCGCGCCGACATTCTCGCTTTCTCTGCATCTACTACTTGTTCTCTCTGCGCTTCTTGCAACCTCATTGCGCCCCTTTCCCCAGCTCAAATTCAAAGCATACGCCATGCCGTCTGCCGTGAAACCGCCGCAGACACTGTACGACAAGGTCTTCGAGGACCACATTGTCCAGGAGCAGGACGATGGCACGATTCTGCTCTATATCGGTACATCCTACGCTGTGTATCCTTCCTGTTCCTCACTGACAGCTGCACAGACAGGCATCTTGTCCACGAGGTGACATCACCAGTAAGTAAACACTGCATTCTACTCAATCCATTGCAAGCGCTCACACAACCACAGCAAGCATTCGAGGGTCTCCGAAATGCAGGCCGAAAAGTACGACGACCAGACTGCACGCTTGCCACAGTAGATCACGTATGTATTGTGCTAAAATGTACCTACCGAGCCGCGTATCCCGGACTGACATGCGACAGAACATCCCCACTGCGTCGCGGAAAAACCTCACCACCACCGAAAAGTTCATCGACGAGACAGACTCGCGGTTACAATGCATGACTCTCGAGGACAACGTCAAGGCATTCGACCTCACATACTTTGGCCTCGACGATAAGAGGCAGGGTATTGTACACATCATTGGGCCCGAACAAGGCTTCACGCTGCCTGCCACCACGGTTGTCTGTGGTGACAGCCACACCTCTACACATGGCGCATTCGGTGCCCTCGCATTCGGCATTGGGACGAGTGAAGTGGAGCACGTTTTGGCCACACAGACCATCATCACAAGGAGGAGTAAAAACATGAAAGTGCAAGTCGACGGTGAGCTAGGCCCTGGAGTCAGCAGCAAGGACATCATTCTACACGTCATTGGCATCATTGGCACTGCCGGAGGAACCGGCACGGTTATCGAGTTCTGCGGCTCGGCTATCCGCGGCCTGAGCATGGAGGCTCGCATGTCGATATGTAACATGGCCATCGAGGGCGGCGCAAGAGCCGGAATGATTGCGCCCGACCAGACTACCTTTGACTACCTCAAGGGACGGCCGCTAGCACCAAAAGTGAACAGCCCAGAGTGGAAGAAAGCCTGTAACTACTGGCTGGGCCTGAAGTCGGACGAAGGCGCCAAGTTTGACATTGAGGTCAACATTGACGCAAAGGACATCGCGCCTACGGTTTCATGGGGTACCTCACCACAGGATGTTATCCCGATTACTGGCGTAGTTCCTGGTCCTGATGATTTCGAGGATGAGGTCAAGAAAGATGCGTGCAAACGTGCGCTCAAGTACATGGGTCTGACCGCTGGTACGCCCATGCAGGACGTCAAGGTTGATAAGGTCTTTATCGGGTCTTGTACAAACGCCCGTATCGAGGATCTGCGGGCAGCTGCACGTGTTGTCGAGGGCAAGAAGGTTGCTTCCAACATCATGCGCGCTATGATTGTGCCTGGTTCTGGGCTCGTCAAGAAGAAGGCCGAAGCGGAAGGTCTTGATAAGATCTTCAGTAACGCTGGCTTCGAATGGAGAGAAGCTGGCTGCTCAATGTGCCTAGGCATGAACCCAGATATCCTTTCCCCTGGCGAGCGCTGCGCCTCGACCTCAAACCGAAACTTCGAGGGACGACAAGGTGCTGGCGGTCGAACCCATCTGATGTCGCCCGTCATGGCCGCCGCCGCCGCAATCGTTGGAAATCTTGCCGACGTGCGCAAGTTGGCACCACCATCCGCATTTCCTGCGAAAGGATCCCCCAAGATTGAGCTCGATGCTCATCTGGAGGAAGTCGGGAGCGACGACGAAATGGAACGGATCATGGATCTCCCCCCTGACTCTCAACAACACACAGCCTCAAATAGCAGTACCACAGGCGCTTCCGCTGGCATGCCCAAATTCGAGACGCTCCGTGGATATGCAGCACCGATGGACATCGCGAACATTGATACCGACGCCATCATCCCTAAACAATTTCTCAAGACAATCAAGCGCTCTGGTCTCGGCTCTGCGCTCTTTCATGCCTGGAGATACCTGGCGGGCGGTGATGAAGAGGATCCCAGCTTTGTCCTGAACCAGGAACCGTACCGCAACTCGAAGATTCTTGTATGCACAGGCCCAAATTTCGGCTGTGGCTCAAGTCGTGAGCATGCGCCATGGGCTCTACTGGACTTTGGCATAAAATGCATCATCGCCCCCTCCTTCGGCGACATTTTCTTCAATAACACGTTCAAAAACGGCATGCTACCCCTCCGCATCACTGACACAGCCGCCCTCCAGCGCATAGCCGAGCAAGCCAAAGCCGGCAAGGAGATTGAAGTCGATCTTGTCAACCAGGTCATCCGCGACGCCGAGGGCAACGAGCTCTCTACGTTCGACGTCGAAGAGTTTAGGAAACACTGCCTGGTCAACGGCCTAGACGACATTGGCCTTACCATGAGCAGCGTAGACAAGATCGAGGCACACGAGCGCAAGAGGACGGCCGTGTGGCCGTGGCTAGACGGCAGTGGCTTTTTAGCCAGACACGGCCGGGGCCCTGTGAAGATCGAGGCAAAGCCTGTTCCTAAGACGAATCGTGGAGAGGAGATCAAGGAACCGCTGGAGTGGTAAGCGGACTTCAATAAGGAAAGGGAAAAAGTGGGTTATCACCTAGGGATTATTTTATTTCAATCTTGTGTTGAATTAATGGGTCATCTGGCGAGCGGCTGCTCTGCAATTTTACTTTTTGATACGATATGAATATACGAACACTTCATTGCAATGCCATCTCATTCCGTTCATCACGCAAGAGTCGTTGGCTTCCTGTGACGACCATTGCTCAGTTGTGGAAACCAAGTATTGATTGATCTGGATCTGAATACGCCTTTTCCAAGGTATACCGCGCTGTGCAGCCCCAAGTCTCATAGCAAACGCCAAACACCCATCGCCGCCAAGTTTATGGACAATATATCAATACACCCCTCCTCTAGACACACGCGTCGAGCTCAGCGACGACTCTACCGCCCACCTTGCTGCCCCGCCAATCCAGGCCCGTAACTTGTCCACCCACCTTTCCGCATGCCCTCCTCGACGCGGCCCCAAATGCGCTCCACGACCTCCCTATCCCTCCACCGCCCCTTCTCACTGCCCGTCCACTTGTCCACCCGAACAGGCAACACGCCTCGCCCAAGCGCCACTACATTCTCCGGCGGCTCCTCGTTCGCCCAGCCGACATACAATCCGGGATAGTGGCTAAACAGCTCCGCGGGATTGGTATACTTGTAACTCTTAAACTGCCATGTTTGGCCCGTGGTGAAGATGGCCACGACGCGGGACCAGTACGTGGGTTTGAAACTAGCTGTGCTGTCGACGAGGATGAATGTCATGGGCGAGCTGGATATTGAGGGCAGGACGCGTTGGATTCGCAGCATATTGGTTGCGGACGAGGTGGTTTCTGTCGCGTTCGGGGGCATGAAGATGCCGTCGCTGAGGAAAGGCTTTGCGTTCGACGTGCGTAGCAATGAGGAAGCTGAGGGGGAGAGTAGGATGATGGGTTCGAGGCGTTTCGGGGGGCGCTTTTGCAGGTTTGAGACGAGCGCGGGTTGTGGTGCTGGGACTTGAGGGTCTGAGGGGCGGCTGCGGAGGAAAGTTGAGGCGATTTTGCGGTATGGAGAGAAGTCCTGTTTTCCTGTTAGTATGGCGTCCGAGGTGTAGATATGAGGCAGACGTACGATGTTCTTCGTTCCCCTCAGGACACTGTTGTGATCTCCCATCTTCCTCTCCCCGTCATAGATTTGCAACAGCCGCGCATCGACTAGTTTCCCTCCTCCTACGCTCTTCACGTGCCTGTCAACTGGGACGCCTTTTCCGCCAGCAATGGCCGCTGCATCGCCCGCCGCCGTACTCGCTGCGCCTGCGTCAATAGCAGCAATACTATCACTACTCTCAGTCTCCCCACTCAGCCAAGCTATCAGCTCAATCTTCTGTGCAAACGTGAGATTCTGCACACTCCCGCCTGCTCCACTCGGTAGCTCTTCATTGAGAGTTTGCACGGCGGCAAAATAGTCTGTCACAGAGGCGTCTTTGTTCAACCAGGCGAAGTAGCAGCTGCGCAAGTCTATGGGTTTGCTGTCTGGCGCGAAGCGCGTGGCAGATGTGAGGCTGAAGGTGCGGTGCGCGCCATCGTCGGTGTTGAAGGATACGTGGGTTGCGAGGGCGAGGTCGGCGACAGTGTCGGCAGGTGTTGGGGTCGCGGACGTGGTGAGGATGGGCGTTGCCGATGCTTTTATGCTGAGGCGCAGATTGTAGAGCGGGTCTTCGGTTTCGGCGTGCGCTGCCATGATGTGTGAATTTGGCGCGTAGAGGCGCGTGAAGACAGGGTTGACGTTGAACTGGTCGGGATGCAGTAGTCTTGAAAGCTGGTGTCTTGGAGCTCGACAATGCGACTGCACTTTTGGTGTCGATCCCGTAGTTTCGCCGACCGTGGGACGTGCTTTTACCTCGACTTGATTCGGACTTTTGCTTTGTGTCACTCACTCTTTGATCAATTCATCAACTACCGTATACTAATAAATTTTAAAAGAGGGTTATTTGTGGAGAAACTGTTGTTAAGTCCATATCACTATGTTGTATTCGTCTAGATGCTTCTTGAGCTTAACCGCATCTTCCCTCCGATTCAATGTGTTGGGTAGAAATTTCTCTCTATCAATCTATATCGCCGCACTGGTGACAGCATTATAATAACGGGAGTCGGCTACTCAATTCAATATGGGCATCCAAAAGGAGTGCTCTGCCACTACCCCAAAGAACTAACGCCATCATCATATCTGGTCCCAGTCGTGAGAGTGTGAGAACATCAAACTTCATAGGGCTCTGAGCAAAAGGAAAGTCTTGTTATTGCTAGAAACAATCTCAAGTGGTATGGTACCTTGCTTTAAGGGAGATTTGGGCTCTGTTCATGTTCATGTTCATGAGTTATGTTCTGTAGCACATCTGTAATCAGCTATAATATTCGTACGTGTTGAGCCCGAAGTAAACTTGAGACAATATTATACTATTCATAAATTCCGATATACTGACTCTCGAAAATAGGTTAGGGCTGCCTAGTACATCTCTCGATCACATTGCAGCTGGATGGTTAGTCTTCTAAGTACAGTACTCTCCCATGGATGAAAATTCTTTACCCCTGACCCACCCCCCACTTTTTCCACGTCCCACCACCGCTCCCTTCTTCCATCTACTCAGACATCACATCCTTCAGCTGAACATTGTGTTTGATTGAGGTTGTCGAGCTCAATATTTACTACCTAATTTTAGAAAAGTCATCTACAAAACAAGCGTAACCCATCGTTGCATCCTCCGCTTGGTGTAGTTGGTTCATCACGTTCGACTGTAATAGCATATTGTTATCGAAAGGTCCCTAGTTCGATTCTGGGAGCGGAGACGCCAACTCGTTTTTTTGGCTATGTTTTTTGCCTTTGCCAGCTCTAGGCGTTGCGGACCTTCCGCAGATACTGTGATCGGTCCAGGCAATTTTTTTGGCCGGTGGGGAGGGACATGGTGGGGCTGGTCTTCGTGCAACGGTTCTGTAGGCAAGTCACACAAAGTACGGACTAGCGGTGGCGTCCTTTGCTGACAAGCGGTATGGCCTGCTAGTAGAAGTCGGCATCGCTGTTTCTTTGCGTCATGTCACTCCGTAGATATGCAGTGTATATTTATTTCATTTCTCGACTTCTTTATAACAAATGAAATCTGGCCCTATGGCGCAATGGTAGCGCGTCAGATTCCAGTAAAATTGGAGCAACCTGAAGGCTCAGCGTTTTCCTAAGGTCTTGGTACAAAGTGAATGATGTCTCAAAGTGAATGATGCCTCTCAACAGCCTCTTATGTCACGGGAAGCGGTAATGTTCAAAGAGCTTGATGTGGCTATTTAGTATCCTTGTAATTGCATATGCACCATACACTCAAGTTGATCCTTGAGGACTTGCTGCCTTCCCAGGCCGACCTTAGTATGGTCCATCCCTACCCATCAGCCATCATTCCACATCCATATCCTCATCCACACTCATTTACACTGGAATAGTCTCTTTGCCCTATAGTCTGCGTGGTCGTCTGGAAACGCTTGACTAGCATGGGCAAGAGTGCAACTCTTTTTCGCGCATGTGACAAAGTCTTTGCATGTTATGCGCCGACAAGTAATCGCTTCGCTATTTTGGATACGAGTTTTGCAAGAAGCTTAAAAGCCCTTCGAAACGTGATCGTGGAGGAAAAAGACTAGCAAGCAAATACCATAATAAAGAAGAGACAGACGGATTCAGATTCGGCGAACGAGAATGAGGCACGAGCAAAGAGACGGGAGCTGTCGTGATTTTGTATGTAGGCCAGATTGAAGAGCGAGGATCGCCAGGCTCCTCTATAGGCAATGGCAAGGACTGCGCCCTTGAATTTCATCGAATCCTGTAAGGCGATGCAACGAGACAGGACTGTAATCATATAGAATAACCTTTTTCACCCAACGCAGGGGGGGTACAATGCCCATGCTCATCGCCCCTACTCGCGTGGGCTAATCAACATAAGCTCAATGAGCGTGCACAAATTGTATTCGCGAAAGTTCTCCTAAACCCTTTGACGTATGTGTGATGTTCGTGGGTATGGCCTACAATGCCCGCGTTGTGGAGTCGGCCGCTTTCGTATCATGGGGCGTATAAAGAGCGGTATCAGTACAGCGGAACGACGTGGTTAGGGCGCAGGTGCTGGCAGGCTAGGGAGAGGCCGAGAGGGGGGACTTCGTAGTGCTCCGGAAGGCATGAAACTGAACGGCCAACAGAGCAATGCGGCGCCGTGATGCACGTCGCGCTTTACGAAGTATAGGCATGCGTCACTCAGCGACGCGGCGGGCAGGAATTGGCAGAAGGTGGGGCGAACGACGGCGATGAAACATGAGTGGTAGATGATGCGGGTAGCCTTCTGCACGGACGTCAAAGACCCGCTATGTCATACTTCGCCGAAAATGAATTACTTCCAATATAGTTATATCAAACTTCTTTATGACATCAGAAAACAATCTGGCCGCATGGCGCAATGGTAGCGCGTCAGATTCCAGCAAATGGAAATACCTGAAGGTAAGATGTCTCCAATCATGAGTGTCGGTTGAAATATTAACAGTATTAGGCTCTCTGTTCGAATCAGTGTGCGGTCATGTTCTTTTTGAGCTTTTTTTTTTTTGAAACCTTTTTTTTTTTTTTTGGATGCTTACTCTCACTAAGCCTACCCGCCAGCTCGAAGCCTTCTGCAGTTCTCAAAGCCACCTCCTGCATACAGCAGGCAAACATGATTTAAATGCAATTTAGTTCTAGTTCTAATATCTTGGCTCCTCTCTTCACATCTGGCAAGGTATCTACCCGTTTGCTTTCATCTCTCACCCCGCGTAAGTCCTAGTCCTCCTGATTACCACCATCCTTAGCAACTGTGCCAAAGTTCGCCTGCGATTTGCGACGCTTGTTTTCGATTAGTTGCTCAACCATCCCTTTTGCTTGTGGTTTCGGCGCCCTAAGGATGCGCATCACATCTAACGCTTTCCGTTGTAGAATGCTCCACGCTTCCTTGAAACTATGTCTGTGATAGTGGCCAGCGAGTAGTTCAAGTAGGTCGACGCTGGTGTTGCATTAAATCCTTAAAACGAGGCGTTCCCCGTTTGGAAAGAGAAACTCGCCTGGCCCTTAGACACGGTTACTGTCCAATATATTGCGCACCCAGAGTAAAGATGTCCGTAGACTGGAGGGAATCGCGATGCGTCCGTCCCACCCTATAGTCTGACTTTCAGAAGTGTTGTAGGGAATAGCGATGGCCTTAGCACTATTTAAATATTAGACAACATCAAATGTAGCTCAGAGATCATCTTACCTCTTCCGAATATCACTCTCCCATACTGAGCATGATCTAACTCGCTGCTCGGGTGTCGCATTAGTCCAACGCAGCTTTTCGACGGACGAACGAGCTCCAAACGACATGAAAAAAGTGGCGGCTCGTTGCTTCCCGGACCTTAATGTTCAAATCGCTGTAGGGTTAAAACACTTCTGTTTTTGCTTTTTTTTTTGCTTTTTTTGCACTAGGTAGCCCCTTCTTTTTTTGGCTTTTGCGCGGCCACCTCAAGTATATAGCGTCAACTAGTACTCAGTCGCGTTTCTTCATTTACGGCGGGGGCACATACTACAGTCTGTATGCGGCTGACCTAGACTGGTTCTACATGGTTGCAAGTGGTATCCCAAGGCTACCCGAATGAACCAAAGACGACTGCTTTGCCGGATGAATTGTCTTCCTGTACCATTGATTTCTCGAGCATAAGGAGCAGATGGGACGTTCGTATGAGAAGCTCTGAGCTTCGGGTTAGCGAATACTTCAACCATGGAGATTATGTAATACACATACCATCATATTCAATCTCATAGCTGACAGGCATGTCCTCGTCCGACCTGATGAGGATTGGCGCGTCTCGATGGAGTTTTCTTTCCCTCACATTAAAGCGTATACCGGTGTTCTTCAGCGGGTTAACCCATAGGACCTGTGAATCTTCTGTATCGTTTTCATTGTTTTCAATCGCTCGAACGACTTCTTTGCCCTTGCCATTCTGCTCAACGTTCTGCCGCGAATCATGTATATTGGCCGTTCGGCCTTTTTCTGCCGTGTCTCGCAGCCAGTCTCTCCATACTCTCAGTACGCCATCCTCCACACCTACGAAGCAGGTGAAGAGACCATTGCGCGGCCCAATCTTGACTAGATTTATTTGCGCCACCAATTGCGTGAACAGCTCGTGCGGGTCCAAGCCTAGTGTCTGCTTGACTGTCTCACCTTGATGTCTATCCTGAACAGTCCCTGGGAATGTGCGACTCCCAGGTACGTCTCCTGGCCGCGGTAACACTCTCCTCCCATCAGCTTCTAAGTCTCGTCGGTGTGGTCGGAAGCGAGAGTACAAATTGTGCATATCTCTAAGCCTGCCTACTCTCTTTTCGTTGGGCTCAGGCTCATCATAGATCGATAGGCCATCGGTGCCAAGGTATGCGCAGAAGTAATTTGGTTCGGTAAGCTTCGCGGAGGGCTGGTAGCACTCGAGGAGCAGGGTGTGTGAATGTAAATATGCGGCTGCGATGAGACGATTATGTAGGATGCGTAGGATAATCGTGTATATGCGATGAGAAAGCGTCGTCAAGGGGAGGAGTTCAGGCGTTGGTATCGGAGCGAAGAGATGTAGTAACAGCTACAATTATTAGTGGATTAGAATATATCTGTTGCGCAAGGTGACATGCCTCGTTTGGGAGCCTATAGAGGTAGCATTCAGACATCATGATTAGATCAATAGCAAATAACGGCTTCGTCAAGTGGAATTTAGCAGTGTACTAGAAGTCACATAACGGGTGAAGGGAGGCCATAGGTTACGGAGATTAGACGTCGTCATCGCCAATCGATAGCTTCAGCCGAGGCCATTCTCAAATGGGTTAGCCTTCCCCAAGCGGCGCCTTCCCTGTCAAGTGTCAACACTCACCACCTCTCATCATGAACTTTAACAAAAACACTCCTTGAATACGGCACAGGTTGAAACAAGGACGCAAGTTCACGCCCTGCGCTATGCAAAACTTCGTCAAAGATCGCGACCGGGCAGCCAGTCCACAGAATGGTCAACCAATTGTCACAGCCGACCGGCAGGCAATTGCTGCGAATGCAAAGATCTCACTCAAGAAGGTGCCTATTGCTCAGCAGCCACAGGTTCAGCCATCCATTCCGTCCCGTGGATTTGGCAATGCTCAGAACAGCTCTGCAGTCATGCAACAACATCGACGGAGCCGCCAACCGGGCCAAGGTCAAGGCCAGAAGCGTGACCCTTACGATACTGACGCGGAGAGTCTTGACACAACGGTAAATCACTCTATAACACAAGTTGAGGATAGCCAGAAGAAAGACCCGGGCCATCATCAACAGCAAGGCCAGATTGTCGATGTCGGTGAGGAGTCGGGTGGGGATGAGGAAGCGTCTGAAGAAGAGGAGGAAGAAGAAGAAGACTTCGATGGCTATGTACTCACGCAAGAAAATCTTCAGCTTCTTGAAAAGGCTGGCCTCCGGGACTACTCTCGTGAAGCGCAAATCGAGTTCTTGCAGCAGACACAGCCGTATGGATTTGGAACTATCGACGGTGATTCTTACCCCACAACAACTAACGGCGATCCTACTGAATGGGAAGGAGGACAGGAGCCACCCTCAGAGATCTATAACGACAGGGTCCCGACTTCTCCTTCCCCGCAGCGAGTCAACTCCCACGGGCAACTCACACGTCCAATCGTACCACAGCTACATCAACAAGAACAAGTGCCGAAGATGTTTGGAGCTAATCGGACTATTCCAAAATCGACCAACTTCTTTCACCAGTCAGCAAAGATTCGCAGCGAGCAGCGTTCCACTCCGCAGCTCACTCAACGACAAGGACAAGGTTATTCAAACAACGCGGCTGCCCTGCCCGCCAGCCTGCCCCCCACTTACAGCCAGGCCAACAAGGGAATTGCTTCGGATCTGCCAGTACACTCAAACAATCGTCAGAACACTCACGCACCGGTCAACCGCCCTCCACAACTTGTTCAGCGAGAGCCATCTGGGTACACACGCGTTCAACTTCATCCTCCCAAACCTCATGAGCCTGCTGTCCCTTTGAAATCCACATCATCAACGCGAGCTAGAGTGCAACCGGTTGTACAGCAACAACCCGTAGAGCCAGCACCACTCGAATATTCTAATGATATCCCTGCTAGCGACTACGATGATGAAAAGTTATTCGCAATGAAATACGATGATTTGAAGAACGAAAGCTTCGACAAGGATCCTCGTGCGGGCCCTCCAGCTCTCACTAACGACATGCTCCGGAAGCCACTCGTTGAGCGCTTACAGTTCGTACATGAAAACTTCGATGCTGGTAGACAGTCTCATTTCTTCAGCTCACTACCAACTACCGAATGGGAGGATGCCGGCGACTGGTTTCTAGATCAATTCCAAAGCATCATCAAACGCACTAAAGAAGCGAGGCAGAGCAAGCGGAAGCTTGCACATGCGTTCGAGGATGAGATTGAGAGGCGGCACATGCATGTGTCAAAGAAACAGCATCAGGTGGAAGAAGCTATGGAGAAGATGAAGATGCAGGGCGAGGGCATGATGCATAAGAGTCCAAGGGCCTCCAAGAGCCCGAAGCCAAAGAGGGGTTGATAATATGGTGGTTAATCACGACTGTTTACGTACGGATGATACATGAAGGATTGCACGAGAACGAGAGGCGGTCATACTGCGTACTATATACCCATATCAGCGAGCATACGTACTTTTAGCGCTTGAAGACATCAATGTCAAGTGGTTTCGCGCATCTTGGTGGCTGAATTTTCGGGGTCGGGGCTCCCTTATCAGGATGTGGCTGTGGGGCGATGTGGTACTTCCTTATCAACAGGCCATCCTGACCTTATAATCACTCCAAATATTCTCACCTGTCAGTGCAATGGACAACACTAATACAGTAAAACCCACTGCTTACTATGTTTGCTGGACTATATCCGAGGCATCGCATTTCTACCTGTGCCAAATAGATTCGCACGAGGATTTTCACTTGCTAAGATATGCAGACCTAGAGTCTTGGTTATAACTGTATCATCGGCATGGTATAACCAGCGCAAGCGGGAGATGGTGAGAGGTAACGGTGCCGCGAGGCTGTTAAAGGTAGCATCCAACGTCGGTGGACTTCGACTGGAAACTGAACTCAGCCTGATCTATGATTGTGGTTTTTGATATTGATCAAGGGAAGAGTGGTAGACTTTACCCCCACCATATGCGCTCATTCTTCAAGGCTATACTGTACCGTGTCATTGTGCTTATTCAGGATCGCAGGGAAGGTCGCTTCACCCATGGCTGGGACGCTAGGCCACATTCGAGAATAGACGACCTCGTTTACACGCAAGAGCACGTCATCGTCTGCCCAGACCTACTACAACTCTTAGTCTACATCCTCGTATTCTTCCGGCTTCTATGTTCATAGCGGGTCAGCAAACTTTCCTACAATCTCGAGAACATTGCTAATCCACAAATGTGATCTGATTAGAATGGAAAGAATCCTGCACCCAAACGTGCAGTGACTTTACTTTAACGTAATAAGAGGCGAATGTTGGTGTACATGTTACGGAAGAGTCGGCTTCGGAGATAGCAAATTCCACGCGTCCGGGTCCACTGACTTCAAGGTTCGCCTTACCGGGAATCGTCGGAAGCTTGGCATGTCAGCGTCGAAATCGACGTCCCGATATTCGCAAGTCAACCTAGGAATCGGGATTCCAATGTGAAATAATAATACATCCCCAAGAGAAAGAACTCTCTCCTTTCATACCCAACCGTCGTCATTTTATTAATACTATTATACTCATAAATCCTGTCTTTTTCAGCCTCGGAAAAAATATACAGCACAGCCTCGCTATCAACAACGACATCTATAACCATGGCTTTCGAACTGGCAAAAGACTTTGAGTCCTACCATTTGATACCCCAGTCCGTGGACGTGGCATTGAACCCTCCCGAATCATACTTTTTCATAACCGACTTCCTGATAATATCCTGTGGCGTCCTCTACACATTCTGTTACATCTTCTACACCATCCGCACATACTCGGACCGCTACCTAGCCGGCACCGTGCAGTTTCTGTCTGCCACCATGGCCTACGAAATCTACTACGCCTACGTGTGCACTACCACGACCTTCCAACGAGCGTGCTTTTTCGTGTGGTTCCTTTTCGACATTACTTTCGTAACGGTAGCACTAAAGTACGCGTATGCGGATGGAGAACGAAGAAAAACGGTCTGGAAGCTGTTGTGGCAGGTTCCGGCATGGATGGCGTTGCTGTGGTATCTTGGGAGGTTGTGGCCGGATGAGAGGGAGCAGATGACGGCGTTTTGGACGGGGTTGTATCTTGAGTTGCCGATTGGGTGGGGCCAGGTTTTGTATCTTGTTCGACGGCGGGATACAAAGGGGCAGAGTCTTGAGATATGGTAGGTGTTTCTCGTCTGTTGCTTTTCTTACGTCTTTGTTCATTTACCCATCATCTTTCTTTCCCTTCCTCGATGTCATTTGAATTTGGTAAGGAAGGCATTGCTGACGGGAACCATAGGATTACGAGATATCTAGGCTGCATTACTGCATTCCTAGTGTTTATATGGCGGTACATTAACGTCCCGGAGAACTGGGCGTACGTGGGGAGCTGGTGGAGTATTGGAGGGATGATTGTTACGTTGTTGCCGGAGACGGTGTATCCGTTCTTTTACATTTGGGCACATCGGAAGGAGAGGGAGAAGGCTAAAGTTGTGTGAGCGTTTGGGGAGCTAATGAACTAGAAATCTTGACATCAATCACACAGGAAAGGGAGTGGACTGGAAATAGGCGTGCCAACCAGTCATTTCGATTGCGTCGACTCTAGATCTCGCTCTTTCCGATAACTTCGGTTTCCAACGTAAGATCCTCCGTCTGCCCTCCCCAATTATACTTTTCACATGTCCTCTACTACCCTCCTTAGTATGAGAGCGGGATGAGAGCGCTTTTCTCAAGTGGAGACGACAAGTAAAAGACTTGATTTGTCAAGTGTGACCAAAGCGAGGCTAATCGAGTCAGAGCACAAAGCGAGCGACTTTTCTGGACTTGCGACAGTGCGACGACGCGATGGGTGATCGGCTTATAAGTGACCCAGCTATCGAGATGCTGAACATCCGAGCTTCAGGGTGGGGACACCTTGCCCAAGAAGCTGGAAGTGACCGCTATACAGGCTTTGACATGTAGAGCAAGCTGAGATGCAAGTCAAGAGCGAGGCGAGGAATAGGCGTCAATATTTCGCAATCTTAAAATCTTGGCCTGTTAAGCATGCCGCCGCGGACCAGCAGTCCTTGCAGCGTCGATCTGAAGTATTGGACGGGAGCAGCCACGACACGGAGCGCCTCCGAGCCCGCGCTGGCACCAGTGACGTAACAATCTTAATCTCCAGCCACACACTTGCTGCATTCGATGGTCCGTCCACCCCCCAAAAGGGTTGCTAGTTGACGCGAGGAATCCTCCATTTGCTTCAGTTCTGTGAACCCAATTTATTACTCCCAGTTCTTTGATCGCCCGCGCATTAATTGCTCGAATTGCTCGATCGAATCAACTGCAAGGCGCAATGGCGCAACAAGGCGAAGCAGCGGGTTACTACGCTGGCGGCGCACCACAACAACCCCAGGATGCGTACTACCAGGGCCAAAAGAACTATGGACAGCAACCCCCGCAGCAATATGGACAGCCGCCTCCACAGTACGGCCAGAATTACGGCGCTCCGCAAGGCCCTCCTCCAGCGCAGCAGCATAATGGATACGAGCAGCAGGGTTACGGTGACAACAAACAGAGCTTCGAGCAGACGTTCAAAGTCGACAAGCCAAAGTTCAACGACTGGTGGGCGGGAGCGCTGCTCATCGCCGTCTTCTTAGGATATGTTGCCGTGAGTGCCATATCCATCAGAGGGTACTGTGAGTTGAAACCCGTTTACACTATGCGTTGATTGATATGGGGAGGGAAATGGATACTAATCACGGCGCAGCGCAAAACCACACCGGCGGCATCTATGGCAATGCAAACGATTTCGCGCTGAACTCGAACACGGTCATACTCTTTGCGTTTGTGCTCGGTATGGCTGCAGTGCTGAGCTATGCGTACATGTGGGCTGCAAGGGCGTTTACGAAACAATTTATATGGATTACAGGCATACTTAACATATTATTTGGGTTCGCCACGGCGCTTTATATGCTCTCGAGGAAATACTGGTCCGGTGGTATTGTGTTCCTGCTGTTCAGCATATTCGCCGTCTTTTGTTTCATTTCGTGGAGTAAGTATCAAGGAACCACTTGGTATGATGGGTACACTGACTTCAAATTTAGTTCCCCGTATTCCGTTCAGCGTCCTCATGCTGCAGACGTCCATTGACGTTTCGAAGAAGTATGGCCATACCTACGTCGTGTCGTTGATTGGTGGACTTTTGGCAGCAGCGCTGGGCGCGTGGTACTCGGTCACCCTGGTTGCCATTTACGTCCAGTACACGCCGAACCGAAATAATCCGGCTTGCAGCAACGGTGGTGGAGGCTGCAGTAACGGCAAGGTCATCGGACTCTTGGTGTTTGTGACGTTTGCCATGTACTGGATATCTGAGTGAGTTATGATTCAGGAGCTAGGGAAGTTTACACAGCTAACATTGTGCATTTTAGATGGTTAAAAAACACAATCCATGTGACGATATCCGGCGTCTACGGCTCCTGGTACTTTGCTCCCAACGCAATGCCTAAGGGAGCAACGCGTGGCGCTTTCAAACGCGCCGTTACATATAGTTTTGGCAGTATCAGCTTGGGTAGCTTGCTCGTCGCTATCATCCAGCTCCTGCGACAGGTCTGCTCGGCTGCTCAGCGCAACGCGGCGGGTGATGGGAACATTGTTGGCTCCATCCTCTTCTGTGTTCTTGGATGTCTGATTGGCCTTTTGGATTGGGCGGTACAGTTTCTGAATCGTTACGCATTCAGCTACATCGCGCTTTATGGGAAGAGCTACATTGCTGCTGCGAAGGCAACTTGGAAGTAAGTTCGGCGCGATGGCGTGTATCAGAAGCTCCAGCTAACCATGGGCAGAATGATCAAAGATCGAGGTATCGACGCACTCGTCAATGAGTGTCTCATTGGCCCGGTGCTTTCGATGGGCTCCACGTTCATTGCCTATGCCTGCGCACTGCTCGCCTACCTCTACCTCATCTTCACGTCGCCGGCGTACAATTCGGACGGGGGTTACACGCCTGTCGTTGTGGCCTTTGCGTTTCTGATTGGGCTGCAAATCTGCAACATCTTCACGACACCCTTGAGCAGTGGCCTGGACACGATCTTCGTGGCCATGGCATGGGACCCAGAAGTGTAAGGATGATCTTGGCACGAAATGCATGTGAAACGTGCACTAACGTTTGCGATAGGCTGATGCGTGAGCATCCAGATCTCTACACTCGCATGATCGCCGTCTATCCACATGTGCAGCAGGCGATCCACGCCTAAAACTGGGGCAGCCTTTTGGGCGAAACCATGATGATCGATGACGATCCTATTCTACGAAGAGCGCCGGATAAACGTTCCGCTAAGACCGATATTTTGAAGGCCACGACGAGGATGCCCTGTTGACAGCTCAGAGTGGGCTGGCTTGGCATGAGCTAATGGCGGGAACGCCCACTAATTCGAAGCATGACGTCCGCAGCCCCATCCATCAGCAGCAATTGGTAACGAGCAGAAAAAAAGTAATTGAGGCGGAGCGCGTTGTGGAGGTTTCGGGACCGCGGCGAGCACAGATTGCAGCTGTCCACGGCCGAGAGTACAGATTGAACATCTTCTTCAGTGCGAGACATTGGGCGCCGCTGTGGTGTGCGGCATTAATATAATTGCTTTTTTATATCTTCATCCAGTCATGACGTTACAAAAGCAAACCGTTCTCCCACGCGTTCTCTCAGTGACTCCTTTTGCACCTCCCCCCTGTCAAGTACGACGGTTCGTGCCTGCCATTTTCTCCTAGCGGCCAATCGGGTGCCCCTCCAAGACGTCACCGAGCTTGCGGGGTTCTTCCTCTGCGTGCGCCTGTCTGCGCCCAACTTAAACAGCATCCCGCCCGCCACTCTACCACCCATACAATACAATACAACCGTGTACTACTGCACCTCTGAAGCCTCACTGCACACCGCCCACCTCCAGACGCTTCTGGCCCAGGTAAGCCCTCATTTCGCGACCCAATCCTCTGGCCCGCTGCTCTCACTGCTGCCTCCCCGCGAACCTAGGGCCTGCCCTACAAATACCCCACACTTGCTCTTTCCTCGATTCTACCAACACAACAAACAAACACCTCCCTCACCACCACCACCACAACAACAACAACGCTACTACACCACCACTCCACTCCTCTTCTCCCACTTCTTTATTACTTGACCTGAGCTCCATTAACACTCACTTGTTCAGTTCTACCACTTCAATCCTCACCTCCCCTCACCTACTACAACAACAACTACAACAACAACTACAACAACCCACACTACAAAACATGGCCTACGACAAGAAGGCAGTCCACTTTGGCGGTGGCAACATTGGCCGTGGCTTCGTCGCCGAGTTCCTGCACAACTCTGGCTACGAGGTCGTCTTCGTCGATGTCATGGACAGCATCATCGAAGCTCTCCAAAAGCAATCCTCATACACCGTCACCGAGATCGCCGAGGATGGCGAGCGCGAGTTCACCATTGACCACTACCGTGCCATCAACTCAAAGCACGAGATGGACAAGGTCGTCCAAGAGATCGCCTCCGCTGATGTCGTCACCTGCGCTGTCGGCCCCAACATCCTCAAGTTCGTCGCTGAGCCCGTTGCCAAGGCCATCGAGGCCCGCACTCTCGACTACCCGCTCGCTGTCATCGCCTGCGAGAATGCCATCAACGCCACAACTACCTGGAGGGGCTTCATTGAGACCAAGCTGAGCGAAGAGACCAAGAAGAACATCGACAACAAGGCTCGCTTCGCCAACTCCGCCATCGACCGCATTGTGCCGCAGCAGGAGCCCAACGCCGGCCTCAACGTCAAGATCGAGAAATTCTTTGAGTGGTGCGTCGAGGAGCCGCCATTCGCCAACGGCGGCAACAAGCCCGCGATCAAGGGCGTTCACTACGTCTCCGACCTCGAGCCCTACATTGAGCGCAAGCTCTTCACCGTCAACACCTCGCACGCCACTGCCGCCTACTACGGACACCAGAACAAGCTGACCTACGTGCACGAAGTCCTCAAGGACAAGAAGCTCCACGACATTGTCCGCGACACGGTCCAGGAGACTGCTCATTTGATCGTCAACAAGCACGGTGTGACCGTACAAGAACAGAACGATTACGTTGACCAGATCATCGAGCGTATTTCCAACCACATTCTCAAGGACAATGTCGAACGTGTCGGCCGTGCACCCCTTCGCAAGCTGTCCCGCAAGGAGCGCTTCATCGGCCCTGCTGCCCAACTTGCTGAGAATGGCGAGAAAATCGATTCGCTTCTCGGTGCCATCGACCAGGCTTACCGCTTCCAGAATGTCGAGGGCGACGACGAGTCCTTTGAGCTCGCCAAGATCCTCAAGGAGAACTCCGCCGAAGATGTCGTCGTCAAGGTCAACGGTATCGAGAAGTCACACCCTCTCTACGAGCGCCTCGTCCCGATCGTCAAGAAGGTCCAAGAGAGTAGCTGAAGGTCCGCCGGCAAGCTATGAATTGGTAGCCACTGTCGACTGAACGCGTGCAGGGTATATGAAAACAGTCATAGGGATATACCAGTGGAAGAACAAAAGCGCCTTTGACTGTGGGTCATCGGGCGGACCTCTTACGGCTTCACGACACTTGCTGGGGTTGAGTGTCCTGTATAATGAGAATGTGAAATGAATTATGATACCCTCTATTTACTTGTCTGCTTTCGTATGGTTGTGCTTATGTGGGCTGCTGTCCGTATAACATTGCGTCCCTCTTTACTCCAAGTCACGAACCTCTCAATTGTTTGAATGTTTCCACACGACCAAACCCGCAAGCATGCGATTGAGCTCATTATAGCACACTCTAGAACTGGGAAAAAGGCTACAATGAAGTTTCTTCATATTCTTTCTAGTGGGCGTGACATATGCTATCGCCTAACATGCCAGCTATATCCGTCACGTATGTAACACAAAGTAGCGCCATGCCATGCTCTTCGCGTCATCGTCTTTGGTGTCAAGATGTAACGAAGAGAAAAGATGCCCCTCCAGAGGGTTGGATGCAGAAAATGAGTATATATATATGGAGAAGCGAAGTGAAGAAAAGAAAAGAAAAGAAAAGAAGTGAAAAGCCTCAACATCAAGCGAAGCTCGTCGTGAACATAGGTCATGCAAGTGGCCAAAAGATTGCCGATACTTTTTTTTCCCGCACAACGAAAGTGCCGAGTGCTTATATAGCAACGCAGTAGGCGTATCCGGCCCAAAGATTCGTGCACTGGTCGTTCAGTTCCGAGTTGAGCTGGCGAAGTGTGGCGAAGTCGACGGGTATAGAAGCGCACGTCTCGCCCTGCTGGGGACTGTAGTACTTGGTGCAGCCGCTTGCAGCTCCTTGGATGATGGGATCTTGAGTGCTGGGGCCTCCACCTAGACTCTTGTTATTCGCATTGCTGTTGTTGACCGTGGTGGTCTCTTGCGATGTAATCGTGCTGGGTAGTTCGGGAGCTGGGTTCTGGGTAGAGGGAGCTGGGTTCCCATCTTCGACTGCCTTCTGCCTGTTGGTGTTGCCGCTACTACTGATTCGTCCCTGGGCGCTAGTCAAGGTAGCGATGACATCCGTGTTGCAGGTACTGTCGCCGAAGGGCTGCACCAGGCGATTTGCAATGTCCGAGGCATAGCACTTGGTAGGACCAATGCCAAGGTTCTTCTCGTCCATGAGGACTTCGCCAGCGTTATACCGACGGGCGACTTTATACCATTTGCTGTCGTCAGCGGCACCGGTCGGGTCAAAGAAGGTGAGCGAATTCTTCAGGGTCGTTCTAAGCCCTTCTCCTGCAGTCCCATCATGAATCATGGCGCGGATCTTGTTGACAGGGCAAGGTGATATCAGGTTGCCATCAGTATTGCAAGATGCCTTTCCTGCACTCTGCATGAGACCCGGGTTATCGAAGTCGTAATGGGTCGTGGGTGCCCGCACACAACCCCTCGACTCTTGCATCATCACGGCGAGAATGAGCTCTTCCGGAATGCCAGATGTTCCTGACTCTTCCTCAATGCTAGCCTTGATAGCTCGCGTCTCGACCTCGTTGTTGTTCTTGCCCCAGCCTTGGTTCTCGCAAGATTGCTGTATCGTCTTGAGATTGGCATCCCTGAGAAGTGTGAGCTTATGTTGCAAAAGTTTCAAGACCTCTACTTACCAGGCCTTTTCAAAAGACATCCAATCGCTTCGGCTGGGCCACCCAGCATTCATTGAACCATCTCCACCCAGCATAACGTAAGTATCGCGCCCCACTAGGTCATTCGGCGGAACCACGTCGAGACGAAGAGGCGCAGCAAAGGAAAGAGCGAAGATGCTGCTAGCAGCGAAGATGAAAGTAGGGCCGAACATTGCTGTTGTTATCGAATTCGTAGCTCTCGAATCTCAATTGCAGTTGCCCGAGGGGAAATAAAGAACGTGAGATGAATGCAGAGGAGCGTATAGCTAGCAATCAGAATAAAGCAAAGAAGGAATGGTGTGAAGGGTACCCTTCCGCGACGATGAGGAGAGGATGGAGTGCGACGGGATTGGTGGTGGGAGGAAGGAGTGTGGCAACCTGACCTATCCTTATAAACATAACATCCTACGGCGGGGTTCCTGCTTGGGAATAAGATGGCACCTTCCTCACATCAAGAGGTGCAATTAACTCTCACATGGTGAGCGCCGCACACCTGCCGAAACGCCCACTTTACGATCCCTGTACATGTGAGATCTGTGCCTGTTCCTGGCGGCTATCTGCACTTGGCAAAGGCGCAGCAGCGACGGAGCGATACCATAATCAGAGGCCAAGTGCAAAGAAGCCAATCTCTTCTCACTGACTTATTGATGTGTTCCTTTTCGGTCTTCAGCGGGTAAGGCCATGGCTGTGCGACCTGAAATCGGTGTAATTGTCCAGGATGAAGGATACAGACTACATTGCAATAATAGTATCTATCAACGGCATTTGGATGTGATTCTTTCCATTGTGTACTTGAAGGACGTACAGTGGTTGTCATGCAAGGAGTAGTTGATAGGTCCTTCGACCGCGCCGTACACGACCGTGGGCCTCAAGCGTGAGAAGTAGATGACTAGTCAGAAGATTTTCTGCTCGGAAATAGAGCTGCTGAATAACTATAAGGCGGCTAGCTGTGCATATCTAGTTGTGATCTCTTCTTCGATGGTCCTGCTACATAGCAGTTGAGGCGTCCGAATGGTTCTGGACGCGCTCATTGCTAGGGATGCATGCAGCTAGCAGTTATGGGAGAACAGGTCGTCCTCTCTGCAACGGTGTAAGCCGAATGACCGTGCCTGAGCAGAGTCGAAAAGCCAGGTGTTCATACGGTGTAGTGCTAAGGTCTAGCACATGTGGCGCAGTCGAAGAATTTTCAAAGCAGATGCTCGCCATCCCTTTCGTGTCAGTGTGGAGGATAGATAATGAGTCAGGTGGAGTGAGCTCGAGTCGATTTATTGCCTACGATGTCGTCTTCGAGACGGTACCAGCTGTCTGACACTGAGGGAAGGTAGCTGGATTTCTCGGGGTAAGTGTCTAATAGCGCAGAGCAGGGTATGCTGCATGCAGGCATTGCTTAGAACGAGGTTGGATCTGAGTTGATGCGTTGACTGTCGGTCCGGATCCTGTACTGCAGGCTTTCCGACGTCGTCGGG
Source organism: Cucurbitaria berberidis CBS 394.84 (assembly GCF_010015615.1). Taxonomy (NCBI): domain Eukaryota; kingdom Fungi; phylum Ascomycota; class Dothideomycetes; order Pleosporales; family Cucurbitariaceae; genus Cucurbitaria; species Cucurbitaria berberidis. Next base: position 2,119,827 of record NW_024468938.1, read on the forward strand.
TGTCTCACCAGATGTGGCCAACATTGGAGCTAGGCGTGCACAAGGTCTATCACTGAGATTGGTAGCTCTCATCTGATGAAACCATTTAAGGTATGTAGTGTAACCCTACTAACGGGGGAGAAGCTTGATCCGGATAGTGAGGAAGTGGAAGGGAGTGTGTTGTTGAGGGAAGGTGGCCTTCGCAATGTGTACTATCGATAAGCGGTAATCTAAGCCGAACACCACGAAACACGCTCTTCAAGCTTTTCAAAACTTCCACACACGTCGACCCTTCAAACACATCTCAATTTGTCGATCAAAATATCTCGTAGACTCGCAGTCGATCGATATTACATGGAGTTGGTTCGCCATGTTGTTCTCGACATAAGCTGATATGTCTTACGGCTCGGGGTAAACATGTGAAAGTAGAGTGAGTATTGTGTCAGAAAAGAATATTCGGGGTAGTTCAGCATAGAAAAATGCATCTCGTACATATAGCATTGAAAAAAGTCTTAGCTTGCATTGTATAACGAGGGACAAATAGCCGGCTGTGATACGAAAAAAACACTGGGCAAGACTCGAAACAGCGACTCATGATATCTCACAGAAAAGATCATCTCTATACCTGCGTTCCTTCATCTTGACCTCATCTGCACGCCAAGGTGATCAGTCTTAGTATGCAGACTCGATCTGTCCAACAGTGGAAAGATGTCGGACCCACGATATCTGCGGAAATGTAGTATACAGTATCGCGTAATATCTCGTAAGCGTTCATAAGCTTCGCCCGTCGACTTGCCTACGCTGGAGCGTCCGGACGTCGACATCTTGGAACATGCGAACCTGCTCCAATATTAGTATGTTGCAAAAGCGGATAGAACGGCTGTTACATACATTCAAAGCCTTTACCCCTTCGTAGAATCCAGGTTCAAGGCTCTCAGCCATCAGGCTACTACCGCAACGGCTGCAGAAGTAATGCTGCACGCGGTGTTTACCAAAAGTATACTTCTCCACTAACTCGCTCTCTAACCCTACCGTCTCAAACTCAATGCAGTCATTCTGCACGTAGACGTTGAGATAGCCATTCCGCGCGCAAATGCTGCAGTTGCACTCTACGACCCAGGAGTCTAGGTCGTCGAGCGTAGGCGAGAGGGTTACGCTATAGCGAACTAGTTGACAGTGGCATGATGCATGGTACTGTAGAGTGGTGTCAGCGTTGGGTTCATTATGACCGAGCCATGGAAAATCTCGCGAGTGCGGGACGGAGAGAATAGACAAAGTGCCAACAACAAAATGTTGACGAAGTAAGAAGAGATTAGTGATTAGAGTGTCCACGGGTCGCAAAACATGACAAGCGTGGAATAGTGGGGTACAGATCGGGCTGTGATGATCACCGACTGGGAGCTAACGCCCGATTGAAGTGGGGTATCTAATCGCCCAAGCCACCGGGTCAGGATATAAATGTGATAGGGTTCCAAGAGACATGAAAGCTAAGTTTTGTCGAAGTCGTACAACTGTGGGGCGCCCGATCCTGGGAGCTCAATTTTGCCCCCTCTTAAAAGGTCATCGATGCCTATAACGTAATAGGGCGAAAGTATCCCAAGCTAGACAAAGAGGAGGAATAACACTAGTGTGATGTCGAATCAGAGGACTTAAAAACGCGCAGATCGCATATAACGTAGGTGAGGTTGAGTGAGATGCCGAAGTTTGTGGCCATTGCATAAATCAAGAACGGGAAAAAGCATCGGAACAAAATATATGGATGGTTGAAATGAACTTGGAAAGGAATCCACTTTATGGATAAGAAGACTCAGCAAGTATAGATGAGGGCATACCTTTTTACTTGGTTTCGCAGTTGCCATAGCATGTACCGACGGATAGTGGACATCGGACGTCCTCCGGTTATTGAGGTTGATGGCGATAGAGAAGGGGTGCAACGGGAGGAAGTAGATTGGATACGTTTTGGCGACTGTAGAGGATACGCCTTGTAAAGACGTCCCCAAGCTGCATATGTATTTGGTATAATGTTCGCAAGAATCGCCTGATTGAGCGCTGGCTAACAAGGATCTCGAACAAATGTGTTATGAGATGTAGTAGATGAAGAGCGTAGCGGCCAAGAATATGTTTTTGACAGTTATGATTTCCTAGGGCTGTGAATTTGCGGATGCTTTGAAAGTTAGTCCAAGAAGTGAGGTTCTTATACGTTACGTCTACCGTAGTCAACCATTCAGATACGTACCAAGAGATTAATGTCGCTAGCTAATCAGTGGATCAAATGTCTCGGCCCGTAGCACCACACTCCGGTTTCTTGACCCTTTCGTCTATTTTCAACGCCATGTGCCGTTACTTAGGCAGTGCTATTAAGCAAAAGCACTCTTGTTACACATAGCATTAAGAGTAGAGTGGCTAAGTAAGAAGCAAGCTTCGCATTCCCGCGGTTTCATCGAGCATGAGTTCAGCTCGACAGGGTCCCAAAAATGCGGCTCGTTTGTTCTTGATTGGCTCCAGGATACGATAAGCTACTAAGGGGTAGACTAACCGGGTGTTGGGGGCGTGTTTAGGTTATTATGAGCTCGTATTTAAGCCACCATATCAGGTGAGTGGCTTGCTCTTGTGCAAGTTAGGGTTAGGAGATCGTCAAGAGTTGCCTAGGAGATTAATAGGGGACTTGCAACAGGCTGCTAAGGGCCTGTGTAGGTTGCGATTATGATTCTTGTTGTTCGCCGAGGTGAACTGCATTGAGGTATACTGGAACGTTAGGGTTGCATATCGTTGTTAGCCCTCTAATTTTTAAAGTTTCCACGCTCTTCTCGCTTTCAAACCTGGATCTAGTACCATACGTGCTTGCAGGACGGTAGCTGTTTCTATATCAAGCCCTGCCGTTCCAGGTGCGGCGTAAGCACCCAACGGTGACGTCTCAGAAATCTCAGAGTAATTCGGTAAGAACCGTATTAGAGAAGTCCAGAGGATTGGACGAACGAAATAGGGTCTGCGGCCAGCTTTTGACCGCATTGCACACTGTTTCGTACGTAGTGCTCCAGGCAGTCGTCGCAAATGCTTTTGTAAATCTTGCACTTCGTATTGGGGTGGTGCTTCCGAAAAGCTTGGTATGTGGAAGCATGTGACTGAAATAACCTAAACATGGTTCCTGGTAAGCAGGAGGTACTATTAGTCCGTCGCATACCTGAATTTATCACCCTATAGCAACGCAGATAATCAACCAAAATCAGATACCTGTTCTCAGCTACAAAGACTTTTACTTGAAGATCGCTCGTCAAGCGTTCAACGTCGAAAATAGTACTGGCTACCTTCTCTGCCCCTCTTCTGCGTCTCGCAGTCTTGATGTATGACGGAACAACAGACCGCGTCTGCCGGCGCCGTAAAGTATCTCTGCACTCAAAGTACCTTCACAGAACCGGCTTTATGCCGGAGCCGTAGATATGTAGTACGTATCCGCACCGACAGTAGATGATTGCAAACGATGCGGTCGCATCTGGGTCGCATTTTACAAAAGAAGAAGTTGCGAAAAAGCTCGTAGATTTCGAATGCGAAGAATACAGCCGGGCCGACGTCACATCAGCTGGAAAGGCCTCGTATCTTTCTCCTAGATCTCGTGTTCCTCCGTTGTGGGCTCGGGAAGGAAGAATCGCCGGTAATCTTACAGGCTTTTAATAGTAACCCGTGTCGTATTCGCTTATCGAAATCAGCGGTCATCCAGCCTCATCTCTTCAACTCAAACAACACCTCCTCCCATTCGAAGTCCGTGTTGACCTGTCTCCGGAATTTTCTCCAGGGTTTTCTCCCGAATTTTCTCGGGAGCTCGGGAGTGCTGGGACCAGAACGGAAATTACCGAGAACAGGCCGCACGTCGTCAAGGAAGCCTCACGCGATGATGAGATGAGTGCTCTTTCCAGCACTCGCGATGCCAATGGAAACAAGTCGTCCAGCGTTGTCTGTAGAGACGAGCGGGGTGAACGGATGCGCAGTGTTTGGCCTTGCACGCGCGTCACAATCGGATAACACAAATCGACATGACAGCCTCTCGGCTAGTCTAGGCAACTTAATAAAGAGAGGCAACTTCACAGGTTTGACATCTCCTACAGCAACAGGAGAGATTAGACATGGATCCATTGCCAACTGGTGATAGTCTGTATTCTTGTTATTAGCGAAGTTGCAAATATTGGCTAAAAGGAGTACCGAGGTAGGACAGCCGATGAACCGCGGCAGCCGATGAACCACCTTAACTAAAGTTACCCATCCGCAAAAATAAGGCTGTAAAGCCACCCACAAAAGTTAGTATTACAAAATTTTATAAAGTATTAGTAAACAGAAGCTTGCAATTAATTTATACTATTTAAATTTTTCTAGAAGGTTAATTTAGCAGCCGCGCGCAGTAGTTTTAAGTAGAGGCTGCAGCAGCCGCAATGCATCTAAACTACTACTTCTAGCGTCTACAACACGACAACGCTTTGCTGCATTTAAATTTACAGAACGTAAAGTTGTTCGCCTACGTTTATTTGCCCTATTATAAAGTTTTTATAAGGTTGCAGCTTCTTTTTCCTATTACTTTTGCGCGCACGCAGCAGCTTATTCTTAAGCTACTGCTGCGCGCTCTTCTACAGCGCGCTCTTTAGTAAGCAACTGCACTGCCTTTGCCTCCTCTGCAATCTTCTTTTTATATAACGTTGCTGCCGCTTTTAGCTCTCTTGTCTTTTTTTTTTAGAGTTATTCAGCCTTGTCTTTGCGTTATTTTACTACATTGCGCGCGCGAGCTTCCTAGATAGTCCTTAGACTCTAAAATACTGCGGCGCTATAAAACTCCTTACGCTGTTAAAAATCTAGAAGTTTGCTCTTGCCCTTATGCCTCTTTTTAGTTAAAAGCGCGTTGCGGAAACCTTTATTTTTGTAGTAGAAAAGCTTATTTTACACCTAGAGGGAATATAGTACAGAGCCCAACTATTTAGCCTTAACTTTTGCCTTATCCTTTACAGCAACCTCAAATAAATTGCGGAGCTAGTTCCAAGTATCCCTATTACTATCCTCTCTATTTATTAACCCTTAATCCTCCTGTTATAGTTGTGTTTTAAATTGTCGCAGTATAATATTAGCATTAAGTAGCTCAACGCCTATAGCTTTAAACGCCTTTTGTATATTTGTAGAAGTAAACGTAGTATTATAGGCAGCCTAAAACAACAGGAAAAAGTTGCCTTTGTTTATAGGGACAAGGCCTTAGCTGCGATAAAGGTAGTGCAAGAGCTTAATTAAATAGGCAGTTAAAAGAGGCGAAAAAAGCACTACATCTAGAAGTTATAAGCTGTAAGTTAAATAAAGAAGAAACACTATTAAAAAGATCTTGTTAGCGTCGCAAAAGTCTATAAAATTAGTAGTAAAGTAGCTGCTATAGCCGTTAAAAATAAAAATCCTATAACTTGCCTGCACCTTACTCTTTGTACGCTAATTAAAAACCTGTTTAAGCTAGGCCAAACTAATATCGTTATTAGACCATCTGGAGGGACTTATTATAAAAAAAACCTAGTATTTTCTAGCCTCTATGTTGCGTAACTAAGCGTTGCAAAGTCCTCCCTTTCTTTTAAAAACTACACTTAGATCTACCGCGCTCCTATCTGCACAAATATATGCTAAAATTATTATCTACTCCTAGTTGCTATCCTGCAAGGCCGCTGTAATTTATTTTTGCTCCTAAAGTTGCTTTAAAAAGACCTGTTTAGAGCGTAAAGTAATGCTAATAAAAAACTCTTTCTTGTTTATATTATAAATATAGCGCGCGTTAACATTGTACTCTTAGATTTTCAAATAGAAGAAGTTAAAGTATAACTTATAGTTATACTTAGTATTAGCAAAGAGCCGTTTGCGATTAATCCTAATAGTATATTTAGAAGTAAGAGTGTTGCAATGTCTTCTAAGAAATTGCAAAATCCACCTATTAGAAACCTCCTATTTTAACAACTTAGAGGCGAAATTTTTTATTATAGCTCTTATAGGTAGAAGCCCGCAATCAGACAATCCTTATATATACTGCACAAGTTCTAATTCCTATTATAAGTTAAGATGCGTGCGTTGTTAAGACTCCTCTGCATTTAATCGCGTTTTCCCTTAGTGCTAACGCGCTAAAGTAATCTAATTAACACTAAACATTTTTGCAGCTGCGCGGTATAAAAGTTGTTCTTTTAGACCTTGCAAATTAATTACTGCAATTACATCTAAAATTAGATTGTTAGTAGTTAACATATCGCGGTTTAAAAATAACGTGTTAAGTTTATTTTAATATTAAGGTAGTTCATCGGCTGCCGCGGTTCATCGGCTGTCCCACCTCAGTAGCACACGTCACTACTTGCGATAACACCAGCGGCACGTTCAATAATAGGTATAGCAACAGAAAGCAACGTTGAATGTCGTCGCAATGCAGTGCGACGCTTTTCAGCCAGCGGCACCAGCAAGTACCGACATCAAGTAAAGAGTGGATCTTCTACCCAAGCTTCGGTATCAAGGGCAAAAACAAACCTCCCTTCCGGCGCATTCAGCACTAGGTGGGTAGGTACGACGCTGGATGGGGTTTCCGCGAGATCCCGCAAACGTCACCCTCCGTCCATCCATCCTGCGTCTCCTATTCCTAAACGACCTTTTCCCTCGGTTTCTTTCCTTTCACTCCTTTAGTGGAGGTGCGTGCTCAATTCAGTCTCCTTTACGCCCCAGATTTCCTATTACGTCGGTTCCGTCTATACACGTCAGCCAGTCTCGGCCTTGTTCTTTAGCTCTGAGGCACCTAGATCGCTCATTTCCCGAAGAAATCCATGATATACGATTAGACGGCTCCTTCTGTGTATCACAGTCACAGTATCGATGCTGCGGACACGCGACACAACATGCCAAACTTCACCGTGCCAGATGATGGCCAATGGAACAGCAAACCAGCATGGAAGCTTCCTAGCTGGTGTGAGCCTTTGGTAAGCTGCATCGAGTGCCCTATTCTATGCACTGTTAAGATGTCTATCACTAACAGTTGGTTGTCACACGAGCAGATGGTCGCCAGTATACTCTTCTTCGCAATGTTCATGACACGAAAACGAGACTTCAAGATATTCCGCAACTCCTCCGGAAGCGGCCACCTGGATGGTACATCCAATGGCTCTATGGATCATCTCCTCCCACTCAACATCGATAGCGACTGGGAGTCCGACGATATTACAACGGCTAAGAATCTGCCGAAAGCACGAAGAATCTGTTGCTGGAAGGTTACTACACCAAATACGTCGCGTTTTCGCAATAACTTACACAGTCGAATTCTCCAACGCTTCCCTTTCTTGCTTGAGATGTTCTACTGGATTATCAACTATGCTTTCTACCGCATGACTTCGGTGCTGTCGAGCACGCTGTTTGCTGGGAGAGGGATATGGGATGTCTCGGAAGAGCATGGAATTGCAGTATTGCAAGCTGAGGAGCACAGCATCTTAAAGTTTCTCTTCCTAATACGAGAGAGAGACGTGCAGCAATGGTTCATGCAAGGGCATCAGGATGCGCTCACCGTACTAAACAAATGTTACGCCTTGATTCACATACCTGGCACCGTAGGGTAAGTAACATCCCCAACTTTATTGTGTGCATGAACTGACGACGGGTAGCTTCATATGCTGGTACTACTACGTCGCCCCGTCATTCAACACCTTCGCCATCGCCCGCCGAACGATGACTCTCACTAATTTCTGCGCCTTCATTACCTTCATCCTCTACCCGTGCATGCCGCCACGCCTCCTTCCCAAAACATATGGCTTCCTAGACACGGTACGCCACGATGACGCGCAGAGCGTATGGATGAGTGGGAAGTTTGTCAATCAGCTCGCTGCAATGCCATCGATGCACTTTGGATACGCGTTTTGCATTGGCATGACGGTGGTCTACCATTCTGGTCTATTCCGAAGAACACTCGAGCGAGGAGAAGTCAGAAAGAATACGTTCTGGAAGACTTTCTATCTCGTTGTAGGAGTTGGATACCCGGTGTTCATCTTGACGACGATAGTTGCGACGGCCAACCATTACTTCATGGATGCGATGGTTGCGATATGTTTTGTTTTCATTTCATACCTCTGTAACAAGGTGTTCTACGTTTTTATTCCGCTTGAGGATCTTCTCCTGTTTATGATACGTGCAGACAAGCCGATACCCACGACTGGCGACCGATTCCATGAGAGGGGTGGAAGGTTATAATTGGTTGGTCTTTCTCTCTCGATATTGGGTCAATGCCATCACGGACTGGCATTTCGAATTCAGTTGCATAACAGGGATATCCCATCTTGGACGGGCTCTAGATGGAGGAGTCCGATATACCATACTATAGGAGAGACTATTGGACGCACAGGCGTACATGCATCCTTTTCATAATCTCACAACGTTGATCAGTTAACCAAGATACATCTGATGTCTTCTGAGATGCCTTCTGCCATGCAGCGAGTTCAATGGCGAATGTAACGCTCAGGCACAGAGCAGTCTCTCGAATTGCCAAGGCTGTTCCTGCGTTAGCGCATGTGAAACACCTGGACAATCCCGGTGCTTCCCCAGTCCAAGCTTTCAGCCTCCCAGCCGTTTCTACCAACCCCTCCAGCGCATAGTAAGTCAGCCCATGGTCTATCTGCACCTTCACTCGTCGCAATCGCTGTCCTTCTCTCACTATCCACCTTTGTTCAAGGGCATTTTGTCCCAGTTGTTGTGCGCTGTTACTTACCATCTGCATAGCTTCATTTGACCAGCTCCACTCGCTTCTGCGCACCTCCTTCGCTATCGCAAGTAAACCTATACAGTCGCTATGGCAGATATCGAGCAGCAAACTTCGGTCGAGCAGACTCCGGTTGACGACGTAGAAATGGGCGAGGGCGCGGGTGATACATCGGCCGGCGCAGGAGAGGATGCTGGGTTGACTCAACTTGAGCCTGAGACGCCAAAGCTGGTCTTGTTCGCGGAGTAAGTCATGTTTGAATTATACGCGTGCGCTGTGGAATGGCGAATACGCAAGGATACTGGAGGTGCCAATTGAGCGTTATAGCGTCGCGTGAGGTCTTGCGCCAGCTCTGCTGAGAGGAGCGCATGGTGACATGGGCGTAGTCGGCGTCAATAGAGCTCAGTTGCGCAGTATTGTATGCTGCTAGCTCACAAAAATTTGGTGATCTCTCAATTGGAACATGCCGCTGACCAGACACCAGTCTGATGAAAAGTCCCATTGTCGAGGTCATCGTAGGAAGCGTAGACAACCGAACCACGTACTCAGCCCACGAGGCAGTTCTCGTCAAGTCACCAGAGTTTGCAAAGCAGGTCGAACAATTCGCGCCAGGAGGTGTATGTCATCTCCGACTACCACTACTCTAACGCCCTTTTGCTGACTCTCCATAGCCTCGCCAGGTCATTTTCACAGATGTTGATGTCGATGCCATGGGCTCGGTAGTCGAGTACCTTTACACGGGCGAATACTTCCCTAAAAAGACGTCATCGGCGCGCGACGCCCCCCTCGAAAAAGACACCCGCCAACCTCTCCCCGACGATCAAGGCCTTGGTCTTCTCGTGCACGCCCGCGTCTACACACTCGCCGACCGCCTTGCTCTCCCCGAGCTAAAATCCCTCGCACACTCCAAAATCCACCGCACAGCCTCCACCGCCAAAGGCGAGCTCGCATACGCCCGCTACGTGTACAAGGAGTCCAATCCGGAGGATACTACAATTCGCAAGCCTGTGGCGGCGTTCTGGGCTACGAGGAGTTTCTCGCTACGTCATGATGCGGAGCCCGAGTTCAAGGCCATGTGTCTAGAGTTCCCACAGTTTTCGTATGATGTGCTCCAGCTTGTGCTGGATCAACAAGAGAAGAGAGGCAGGGGTGGAGATGATGGGCCGACCAGGAGTGGGCCGAGTGTGGTGCCAGGATCAACGAGAAAGAGGGCCAGAGTGAGTCAGGTTTAGATGCATTTTGGGCGTGCATCTGCTTGATTTGCTTCTTTGCCCTTTGCTTCTGTCTGTTTGTTGGATGCATTCTAATCTCATGTGCTTAGCTCGACCCTCAAGTTCAGATTCGTACCCCGCGTGCATTAACGGAAACATTGGAATGAATCACGGCTCGCACCTAGCAGTGTGCGTCGTTCTATTTTTTCTTTCGATAAGGAGGAGTTCTTGAGCCGGAATGTGGTCTTCGGGGGAGGGGAGTGTAATATATGTAGGCTATCTGTTTCGAAGATCATATGAGTTTGGCAAGGGTGTACAACTATACATTGTCACTGTTCGCACTATCTGGGTTCCTCACCACCTAATATGGGATAAGAAAGGCGTATGCGCAATGGGAATCTATTTCAGACAGCGTCTGCTCCTAAGTGCTTTTAGGGGTCTGCACTACCTTCTCAACTAACTTACTAACTGTCTCTCGAACGTCTTAACTGATTTTTAGATGAAAGGCGGTTAGGCCGTCCGACAGCTGAAGGGCGAAAACAACCGACCACAATACCCTTCAACCCATGTCGGCATGGCCTATGTGGAGTGAGCAGCGATCAGCATTATACCATCGGTTTGGACTTGGTTGGTTTATGCAGTATTGTGGAGCTCGCATCCTCGTTAGTATAAGTGTCTAGAGGCGCTTGCCAACCGTTGTGGACAGTCTCGAACACGAGCACGACATGAAAAGGTGACCATCGTGCCACCAGATCACGCAGGCCTTGCGTAAATATCGCCCGGGTGATATCAGGTCGAAAAGAAATGAACAATACCCAATATCAAACCCACCCGATGAAGAAGACTTGGGTAATAGTTCGCAGTCAACTAACGCGTGTATGCTGTCGCAATCCTTGGCCAGGGCTTCAGAGTTGCGATTACTTGCAGACACCCATGTCTAGAGATGCGGGTAGCGATGCGTGATGACGTCGATTGATAAATGCAAGCTGTTCGTTCAACGCAGGACGACTTGCATTGCGTATGTGACGATGCGCTACGGACGTACAGATATGTTGTTGAGGAGTTGGCGCAACGTGCACTTTATCCTCTTTTAGGTTTGACGGAGCCATTGTGCGTTCGTTGCAGATATGGACTCTTTCGATGGTGTATAAAACCCTAGTCGAGCTGGATTGCGAAATATATGTGAAAGCGGGGATGTTACTGATGAATCTCGTTGGCGAGAAGGCTTGATATAGTTGATACGGTCCGACATTCAACCAAAAGGAATAGGCCACTGAGGGGGAAGTCAGTCTTCCGGTAGCTAGTCTGCGTAAACACGGGGAGGTGCATGTCCAGTACGGCATGAGAATCGAACGTCGGTCGATTGGCTGCTATCACAACCCGGGCTCCGCGGTGCCTATATTGACGCTCGTTCTAGACGAGGGTGTGTGGCAGCCAGTCCTTCGTGGCTAGCATCTCGTCGTACACTATCATTGCGGCAGCTAGAGTTGCTTATGCTTGCATGCTAGTCTCAAGAAAAGGACAAAGAGAGTAGATGAGCGTTGGCTGGGCCGACGAGACGTCGCGCAGCAGGCGGGGATGATGCGGCCGTGGATTGGCATTTGGAGATGCTGTAGTACTAGAGTCTGGCCCAAGCACTTCATCCCATCCATACATATCCGCCACCTCGTACATGGTACACCAGTAGCCCGCAAGTGCGTGTCCGCTTTATTACCTCTTCCCAGGCGTGCTGGACCTGCAGCTATCGTGGTTGCCCCGCAGTCAATTTCCCAGTAGCAATCACAGATTCGGACCTCTCCCCTCCGCCGCAGTCAAGGGCACACATGTCTTCATTCCGTAGCGCCTCCTACTCAAAACTCAATCAACCGCCAACCGAATCCTAGCCTCCAACCTCCATTGCCTTCTGTCGTCCTCCCTTCCCACAGCTCGTCTCGAAGAACACACACCTCTTTTCAAAAGGTACCAGCGTTCAGCGTGTACAGTCACGGCCCGGCGGGCCATTTGCTTCTAGCCCTTTTCTGCACTGCACGAGACCCGCCTTTGGGCCTCACCTCGCTCCGAAGCCCACCAGCACTCCACGTAGCCCCTCTTTGCGTGACTCGCCAGCACATAACAACTCACTCACCGCGTCTCAGACTGGCCTGATGGCGCGTCGGCGGTAGCGTAGTAGCTATTTCAGCCCTAACGCTGTTCCATGGCTTTGGTTCATACGGCACGTCCAACCCGAATTTTGGAAGGGCCCATGCTATACAAGTCCGACCAGCCTCTTTAAGACAAGACAAGAAATCCTTCTAGCGTCACTTGACCTTGCCAACGGCGCTTCATTTCAAGCTACCGTTTTCTCCGCCATTGACATTCCGGTCCATCGGGCACTACGAGCTTCAAAACATCTCCAGACAGAGCCCGTTCGACTATACATCCTCAAACTCGCTCTTCAGTACCTCTACCAATTGACCAACCATCCATCCGCTCACGAATCCAACTACAGCCTACTCACCAATACGAACGCCTATCATTGTCACGCCTAGACTAAGATTGATCTTCAGACCCAAACGTAAGCAATGCGCAATTGCAAACGAACCTTTGATCCTAAGACATTGTAGCTGTCGAGTATTCGACTTCTTCGATTTTTCCAACGTCTTACACATCGTCCTCGGAGGCAACTCGGTAAACTTCGGCAAAGCTCTACCCGCGTCCAAATGATCCAAGTGTGCTATCTTGCGCCTCCACTCAAGACCGTGCACCCAAGGCACCTCTTGCTTGCACCCGTTTTATCAACTTACAACAAAAACATGATTCCTCCCTCGGCACCAAATCCAGCAGGAGATGCGGGCGTATTGCCAGAATTTGGAACCTTAAGTCTTCAGGATGCGCCGTCGCCACCACCAGACGATGCAGATCTCGACATCTTTACCATGTCACGGGAAACTGCCATGAAGCTCATTGTACGCTCAATAGTCGCTCTCGCAAATGCAGCTGGTGATGTGCCTGCAACACCACCAGTTTCTCGCCCCGGAACACCAGGTGGGAGGGAGAATCACCTTTTGCGAAGTCACCGGCGAACGGCGTCCAGGCCTGCGACGCCTATTCCAGCCGAAAAAGAGAATCACCAACCCACCGAGCTAGCTCCTCCAGAAGCAAGCCATGATGAGCCAGTCACTATCCACGATATTGGTGCTGGAGCACAGCCTGAATCTGTGCAGCGGGCAAACATGGCCAGGAAATTCTACTCGAAAAGCGTGCCAAAGGTGGGAGTGGAAGAGTACATGAACCGCATTCAAAAGTACTGTCCACTCTCTACAGCCGTCTGGCTCGCTGCTGGCTCATACATGCTCCGCCTATGTGTCATCGACAGAAGCGTTCCGCTCACATATCGCACCATGCATCGACTCGTCCTCTCCTGCGCACTTGTAGCCATGAAAGCTCTGGAAGACCACCGTTGGCCACAGAAACGTTTCGCTGCTGTTGGTGGCGTGGACGAGGCGTCTCTCAGCCGCTTAGAACTTTGTGTGGAGTTCCTGCTTTCGTTTGATGTCCAGATCTTTACTCCAGAAAAGTTGAGGGACCTGACAGTCCAATTGCAAAAGGCGGGCCAAGCAGCTACGATGACATGCAGGCTGCCATCATCTTTTAGCCTGAAGCTATCCACCCCGAAGCTTCGCCAAGGGCAACCTGTATGAGTGCCCCCTAGAGTGGGTTATGATATCTCCTTTGTTTGGTTTGAATCAGGATATCCCAGCAGCATGCGATGGCGTTTGAGTAGCAAAACATAAGCGTTCTCGAAGCGAGAACAGACTTGTACGATTTATATCAGGGCAGTTTTGTCAAAGAGATAATGGGCGGGCTCGGACAGTTGTTATACCCCCTTTGTCACCATGGTCACGACAACATGGTGGTTGTTATGTATAAAAAAGGCCCAGCTCCGTCAGGACGCGCGTAGGATAGGTCACAAAATTGAAGCGTATGCTCTGTTATCCCTTAAAATTCGGGCCTAGTCAAATAAATTGCTAGTCACTTATAGACGTTGCAAAAAGTACCGTGTTGAAGTAGCTAGGTATCGTGAGTGATGTCTCGCGCAGTAGCAGTGGAATGAATCTACCGGCCAAAAATAGACTAGTGCGCGCGGCAGTGACGATCGCACCCCTGGCGGCGCCACATCTTTAATCGATCTCAACCTCGACATGCACTGAACCCGACACGACCAACCTCCGCGCACGCTACAGCCCTCTCATTATTCGGGCTCTCTAGCAACAACAAACCACCAAGTGACACTCGTTTGAAGTTCTACCACGCTCTCTTCAGAGTCGCACGCTGCGTGCCCCCAACCCGCCATCGATTGTTGCTCGAAACCACAGGCCGCAATGGCTCGCATAATACTCCCGCTCGTTGTTCTTGCCGCCCTGGCACCATATGTCAGCGCTGGCGTCGAGTTCACCAAACCAAAGGCGGGCGCAAAGCTCACGGCAGGCACCGCAATCGAGGTCGAATGGAAGGAGGGTGGGGACGGGGCGAAGCTCACGAACCTGTTGACTTATGAGCTGTTCTTGGTCGCAGGAGGAAACGACGCCGCTGGCCAGGTGAGCTGAGAGAGCATATGGGAAAGAGAACGTCACGCTGACTGAGACATGCAGATACAATTTCCAATCACGACGAAGGGCTCTTTTGGCGTGGGCAGTACAGCTACAGGAATGATTGGAGTGGCCGTGGGAGAGTCCAAACCGGACAATGCATAGTACGTGTTGGCCAACGCATCATATACGACTCCGAACCAAGCAGTACTGACCAAAGCGCAACAGCTTCCTCAAGATGATCGCGGTCGGGAAAACCGGAGGCCAACTAATCACCTACTCAGACCGCTTCTCCTACTCGGGCATGACCGGCACCTTCCCCGCACCCGTAAAAGCTGCTCTCAAAGACATCTCCGGTACAGCTGGCCCCAAGGCCGTAGATACCGTTGTCGATCCTGCAAAGGGAGCAAAACCTGGCGCTGCTGATCCTGCGGCCGGCGACTTCGACGTCGAGTATACGATGCAGACCGGCCTAACGAGGTATGCGCCGATGCAGCCTGTGCCGCCGACCAAGGTTACGGCCAAGAATGTAAAGCCACTGTTTCCGACGAGTAGTGTGTCGATTGCGACGACGTTTTTGCCGATTCCGAGCATCGTGATAACGGTTACCCAAAGTCAGACATACTCGGTCAGCAGCATGGCGAACACGGTATGTAATTGGACGGCTGCCAGGTCATCTCGTTCCTGCGTAGACTGTAACGTATGAACTGATATCTAACAATGCCTTCAGGTTGCCGCCGCTCCACACCCAACAGACGATATGCAAAAGTTCCTCAATCGATGGAAGGACTAGATGCTCATCTGTTTTCATACCATTTTCTACATGATGCTAGCGCGTTAGGACTACATCGCTAAGCAATGACACGGTGGGGGCGTTTGGGTTCGAGGAGTTTTCTGGCGTTGTATGTGACAGGCTATGGATTGGAAGCATAGACACAAAATTATGTAGTATCAAGATCCTAGCCAAAACATGGCTCATATTGACAGTTGATGTAGAAATGAGATTTGCATTTACCTTTTGCAACTGCAGCTCGGTCCCAATGTTGTGAATTAGCTGAGCACCTTCCATATGAGGTACGAGAGGTCGTAAACCGCGGCTACCCGCACTCATCTCATCTCCACCCCACTACCCCACCTGCCTGAACCGGGCTTGGACCAACAGACCTTCTCGAAGCTGGAGCTCTCACCTGATGCGCGCCCTTCTAACCTATACTATTCGACTGCCTCTGCTTGTCCAACGTGTTAGCCGACTGCCTCAGCCTCCCCCTTACATCTTCACCACGGCGCAGAGAAGCTGCTATAGCATCAAGATGGCCATCGCCGAAAACTATGAAGATGTTCTAAAGGGCAAGTACCCGGCCAAGGACCACGCGAGGAAGGTTGCAAAGTGGCTCGTGGAGAAGGGCGGCGATAAGAAAGGCACGATATATCTCGAGGCGCAGAAGCAGAAGTTGAACGAGGTATGTAATGTCTGAATTTGCAGGAGAGAACTTGTGTGCGATAGTGTAATGACAGCTAATTCAAGAACGTAGGATAACGATGGAGAGGCCCCTTGCCGGTACGAAGCACTTGGGTGTATTCATGTCACGTTCGACAGCTAAACTCACTGCACATAGACAACGGCGTTATTTCTTCTACCTCAGTGGCTGCGAACTACCAGACTCATATCTCACATATGAGATAGCCGACGACAAGCTGACTCTCTTCATCCCTCCAGTAGAGCCTGACGAGGTCATCTGGTCCGGTCTTCCCATGAGCCCCGAGGAAGCAAAGGCGAAGTATGATATCGATGAATGCAGGACGACCAAAGATGTCAACTCCCACCTGACCAGCACATCCGAATCCGCACAGTCGACCATCTATGCCATTCCTGAGCAAATCTCCGAACACGTCACGTTCTTGTCCTTCAAAGACAAGGAACTCAGCCAGCTGAAACCCGCCATCGAGTACTGCCGCGTCACAAAATCCGATTACGAAATCGCACTCATCCGCAAGGCCAATGTGATCTCCACTGCTGCTCACGTGGCCGTCATGAAAGCCGCTGCTAAAGCAAAGAACGAATGCGAACTGGAAGCTATCTTCCTAAAGTCATGCGTAGAGCGCAACGCAAAGAACCAAGCCTACCACTCCATCGTTGCAGCTGGCGAACACGCCGCAACTTTGCACTATGTCAACAACGCCGCGCCAATATCGAGCCAAAACCTCCTTTTACTGGACGCTGGCTGCGAGGTTGACTGCTACGCGTCAGACATTACGCGTACATTTCCAATCAACGGCTCCTTCAACGACGAGAGTCTGGCGATCTATAAGATAGTCCTGGATATGCAAAATCAATGCATCGCCGCTCTCAAGGCCGGTGTACTCTGGGATTCTGTCCATGAGCTTGCGCACAAAATTGCCATCCAAGGCCTACTCAAGCTTGGGATCCTGAAGGGTGACGCAGATGATATCTTCAAAGCAAGGACGAGTGTCGCATTCTTCCCACACGGGCTGGGGCATTATCTGGGAATGGACACACACGATACGGGAGGCAATGCAAACTACGCGGACAAGGACAGCATGTTTAGGTATCTGAGGGTAAGGGGAACCCTTCCGGAGAGGAGTGTGATTACCGTTGAGCCCGGCATCTACTTTTGCAAATTCATCATCGAGCCTTATCTCAAGGATGATAAGCAGAGCAAATTTATCGACGAGAAGGTGTTGGAGAAGTATTGGAGTGTTGGGGGTGTGAGAATCGAAGGTAAGTGCAGCTGTTTCTCAGAGATAGATAGAATATTGACTTTCTGCAGACAATATATTGATCACCAAAGAGGGTATCGAGAATTTGACGCCTACGCCGAAGGAGGTCGATGACATTGTTCAGCTTATCAAGTCAGGTTAATAGATAGACATAGTCGGACTCGTCTGATCTGTTGAAGAGGGTGTATAATGACGAATATGTGTTAATTTAGGCGAGGTTCAGGGACGATAGAATTGCAGCTGCCTGAGAACCGTTGTTGTGATTGCACATAGTCTTCTTACGCCGCAATTAGCTTAATCCCAGAAAACCACCAAAGAAATATTAACCCCATGGGAAAATCGAACATATGCCTACCCACTACTCCCTCCAATAGGGAAAATACTATACCACATGAAGCGCTAGCGCTATTAGGCGACACCGCCATTCAAGATCTACATGAAATGATTCACACATTGCAGTTCGATCTGAAACTTCCAAGCACTTACCCAAAAACAGAATTGAGTCCTTTTGTCTCTGCCCGCTCTTCTCTACACATCATTATCATCCTCCTCCCCCGAAAAATGGCAGACTCCCAACGCCCCAAAGTAGGCGTAGGCGTCATCATCCACGACGCAGCGGGAAACATAGTCATGGGCGAGCGCGCCGGCTCAGCACACGGCAGAGGCACCTTCCAATGTCCTGGAGGCCATCTCGAGCACGGGGAAACTTTTGCTGAAACGGCGGTGCGCGAGGTGCGGGAAGAGACGGGGCTGGAAGTAGGTCATGTGCGGTTTTTGACGGCTACGAATGATGTGTTTGAGGAGGAAGAGGGGTTGAGGAAGCATTATGTTACTGTTTTTGTTACGTGTAGTATTGTTGGGGAGGACAAGGTATCAAAGGTAAGTTTTTGATCTGTTTCTTTGCTTGGAGAGAGAGGGTTTGGCGGTTTTCTATAGGGAAAGTTGGATGCTGCCATGTCCATGCCATATACATCGCCGTCATCATACACACTACACCAAGCTAACCCCTCCACCCCACCACCAGTCAATGGAGCCGCACAAATGCGCCGCCTGGGAATGGGTCCCATGGAGCCAGATGTGGGCATGGGCCAAAGCACAGGCAGAAGCCGAAGCACCGCCACCACCACCCAAAGACAAACTCGAAGACGACAAAGCTCAACCCGAAGCTCAACCCAAAATCGAGCCTAAACCGCTCGAGAAGAAAATGTTCCTGCCGCTGGTCAACCTCTATAGGGAGTACCCTGAGTTGGAGCATTGCCTTTTATGGCGCGCTTCGGCGCATGACGAGCGGAAAGGGAGCGAGGCGATTAGTGGATGGTCGTCTCGCCATTGGTAGTGTAGCTGAGCTTTATTGAACGAGAGTGTTTCTAGGTAAGCAGGTGGGAAATCTGTTCGTTCGTTATCGGTGTTGGAGGTAGTGTGTTTGGGTGCAGAGTTGGATGTGAGCAGGCACTAACGAAAGAGCTGATGCAGATGTTGGATATGCCTAGTTGGAAAACGTTGATGGTGAGTTGATAAGGGGTCAGGGAGGGATTCACTGCGAGATAGCTGAACTAGCAAAGTATGTGGTTGAAAATATGCCTGTATGCGTCCCCAATATATACACCTATGCATATCCTATTCCTACCACCCGCTGCTACAACATGCCTCCAATGCCGCGTTATTCTCCCTCCACGCTGTGCTGAATAAGTGTGCATAAGTTCGAAGATTTGCAACCGGACTCCCAAAGCCATATAAATTGATCGTCTGTAATTGCTTCGGCTCAAGTTTGTGCTCTCCAGAACCCTTCACTTCCACCCACTCAACCCCGCCCAAGGATCATTCCCGCCCTGTTGCCCCCCCTGCTGTCCTCCTTGACTGCCCTGCCGTTGTGCACTAGAATAGCCTCCAGGCCCACTCGGATACCCTCCCTGCGAAAAGTGACTATAATCCACATTCTGGCTCGGCGGCGGTCCTGGTGGCGGCGGGGGCGGTACATATCCCTGAGGTAAATTAGGTTGCGGCGCACCAGCCCACTGTTGCTGACTCGGGGGCTGAGCCCATTGCTGCTGCTGTGGCAGTGGCGGCGGAGAGAAAAATTGCTGGTGCGCGGGGGGCGAAACAGGGTTGTACTGATTGTGTATGGCTGGGTTGTACACCGAAGAATGTGACGACTGGTGTTGGTGTTGAGACTGCGGATACTGTTGATAGCTATCTCGTCGTGGTGGTGCCGGCTGATAACCATTTGAGGAACCACCGAATGATTGCTGTGGCGACATATAGGCTTGCTGTCCTGGGGCTGTGGTCATGGGATAACGCGGTGTCACGGGCGGTGAGGCAGCAGGGTTGTACGCTGGGTGGCCGGGACCGGATGAGGAGTAGGCGGGTGTCGAGGATAGTGGCGGTGGTATATTCTTCTTGCGGGCTCCACCCTGTGAGACTGGTGAACTTGAGGGGTCTACGGACATACGATCCATGAGGTCTTTCAAACGCTGTTGCTCTTGATCTGCGCCCTGTGACTTGCTCTGCTCAATCTTTGAGAGCAGCTGCCCGCCCTCTGACCGTCTATTGTTTACGAAGGTTTCGACATTCTTCTGCAAACTTGATACAGTGTCCTTCATCTCTGAATAGAAGCTTTGAGCGCGCAAAAGGCCGGCCACGAGGTCGTTGAAACTCTGATACACTCTTCGATACTTTGTCATAACCGTGTTTCTCTGCCTCGAGTAGGCTTCGTATTTGCTCTGCTCAGATCGCACGCGCTTATCCTTTAGCAAGTCCGAATAAGTGCGTGTTAGCTCTTTTAGAAGCGATGCCTGCTTGTGGTTGGCTTGTAAGACGCGGTTCTGGTGCGGCCGGAACTTCTCGAGCTCAGCCTTGAAAAGTTGTGATTCCTGGTTTGCGATCGCTTTCTTGTTAAGAATGAGGACGTTGGAGATGTCGTCAGAGTGGACCTGAGGATGTCAGCATGTTGTATAACTTCGAAAAGACGACGAGCACATACCTTGTCTTTGAGGTCTTTCAGTATCTGTGTCCTCTCTTTCTTAACAAGATTCAGTTTCCGCAGCAAGTCTTCAACAGCTCCGATCTGGTCTGCAACAGTTGGGCCATCATCGATATCGTCATCGATAAGGTTGCCTTCTGCTGGTCTTGGACTCCTGCCTTTCGTTGCGCCTGCCTTGACCATTGCTCTCGAGTACAACACATCTGCCTCATCTGTCTCGCCAGCTGATCGCATCTCGTCAAAGTCCGCTTCGCATTGTCGAAAGGTGCTATACAGCTGTGCATCGCTTGTGCTCGCTTCTTCAACCGCGCCTCGATAGTTTCTGATGTCACTTCTCAATGTGGCCGTTAACCGTGAGCTCGGCTGTTGTGTCCATTCAGGTCCATACTTGGACCGCATCTTTTCGCAAACGCTCTCTTCCATATCAAGCTGCTTCATACTTGCGTCAAGCATGGTTGTAATCTCCGATTTCTCAGTGCTGAGCTGGTCAAAAGCTGTGGTGAAGGGCTGGTGGCCTGCGAGCTCCTCGCACCACTGTCGGAAGTCATCGTCGACCATCATATCCTGGTCCATGCCTCCTCTTAGCACGTTGAGGCTATCCGGAAGCTTCAAGTAGTCCAGACTTGCCGCCATCTCATCGTTTGCAACCTCGACACGCTCGCTTTCGGCTCGTATCAGCTTCGCCTTCTCTTCATCATATAAACTTGCAGACTCGGTTACAGCCAGCGGCACAATCTTCTGGAAAATGTCGGGCCCGATAATTCTTTGAATGTCTTGTCCTTGGTATAGTTCGCTGACGGGTATCGCTTTCGCTGCTGGTAGCTTCGGGACCGGTGTCAGGGCTGCCTCATTCGGGATGCCTTGGTGGTAGATGAAGTCATTGTCTTTGGACAATTCAGCCAGTTTTTCTTGAACATTTGTTAGATGCTTCTTTGTCATCTCAGCCAGTGAAGCCCCAGTTTCTGCGGTCAAATTCGAGTTCGCTGGTGTGTTCGACGGAAAGCCGTTCGCTGCCCGATTTGCGTCTTTGGCGTTTGCTTCCGCAACTTGGAGCCTGCAAATGGCTACGCCATGCGAGTTCGCGTCGTCGTCAGCAAGTGCCTGGTAGTATTGTGCTAAAGAGGCCATGAAGTGCGATTTGATCTGCACCTTGGTTAACGTCAACTCCGCCTGATGTGTGTTGAATCACTCACCTGACAAACTAACAGCCAGACCTTCTCAAACACTGCATTTGTAACGTTCTCTTGCGCGCCCTCCGTAGCTTGGGTATACAGAAATGCAGCCTGGCTGGCCAGCTTGGCTAGCAAGCCAACTTTCTTCCCGTCCGCAATCTGCTTCTCCAGAAACACTTCTTGCGCTTGTGCCAGCATAATCGCTATCAGTGTCTTGACCGTCTCGCGACTCAGATCTGTGGATGGCGCGTGTAGGAAGTTCTCGTTGATGTATGTGAACATGCCAGCCGAGGCCTGGAACGAGTGGTACGAAGTCTTGAGACCAACATCTTCATGGCGATTCTGATGCGCGGCGTTACAGGATAGGACGGCGGAGATGTTGAAGATGATGGATGCTTTCTCATATGCGAGGGAGTACTGGGAGGTTGGTTTGTGCGTGAAGGCATCGAACCTGTGCTTGGTTAGCCTAGTCTCGTCTCCCGCTTCCTCGTGTAGATGTTGGAGAGGTACCATGTAAAGCTAATCTTGATATGGTTCTCGTCGACTGGGAATCTCAGGTCTAGCAACTCCAGCTGGCCATAGTATCTGTAGAGCAAGTCCCTTCCAGCAGCGCTATCCTTTCCCGCCCCGCGCATGTCCTGTCGCAGTCGGTTCAGGGTACCGCATTCTTCGGAGTAGCGCTCTGGGTCGTCGCCGTAGGTTGCGCGTATGTAGCCCTTCAGCGGGGCGACCCAATCGATCTCGTTGGTTTGCTTCAGGGGCACCGATATCATGGGTATCTGCGTCGTCATGGTGGACAGCTCTGAGTAGGCCGCCACTGGGCGGGCTTTTTGGAGAGGTATGGCTGCGGAGAGGCCTGGTCTCTCTCGGTGGTGTGGGTTGCGCAGTCAGCTGTCGGTTGCAAAGCTAGCGCTGAGTATGGAACTCTCGTGTCGCTAGCTGGCTACGTGGTTCCTGCTTGGTGCTGCAATTGTTCTTCGGGCAGCAATAGAGCGGTCACGCTGTCCGAGGTCGCGTCGAAGGCATGGATGTGCACAGGTGGGATGACGTTGCAGCGCTGCGTTGTCGGGTGCTTGTTCACTTTGGTATGCACAGTCCGGGAAGCTGCATGGGGCAAGTATCAATCCGGATCCTGGGGAGAGATTCTTGCGGCACAGCAAAGCTTATGTGTTGGTGGTGAAGACGATGTCTCGAGGGTTTGGTGTTGGCGTGCGAGACGGGCGGGGCAAAGGCGTCCGTTCGACTGCAAGGCACCATGCATAAGCAACACCTAGAGCCTCTCTCCCTCACCATGGGACGCCTGCAATCACCAATCCTGACACTACGCGCTACCAAGCCCACACCGCTATCGACATGCGACTCTATGTCCATGGTCACACCGTCCCTAGCTTGGGGGGGAGACACCGTGGGTCATCCCAGGCGTGCGGCTCGCGCCGGCCAGTTAGATCCCGTAGAGACCGCGGCATGGCGTCGTGTAAGCGCTCGTTATATTGAGCCATGGGGACGGCCATGGACACGAACATGTAGTGGCAAAAGCGCCGAGGAAGCTTTCACGGTGTCATGGTAGACAGGTACATTTTTCGGTCTTTTATCGGTTCAAATCTGGTAATATACAAGGCCTGAGTCGAGAGGCATGTTGCAAGTACTATACGTACTTCTATAAATCCAAACGCTGCTGTTGACGCCAAAAATGCTTTCAAGTCGAGTCGTCTTCCATCAGACAGGTGCCCCCTAACACACCAGTCTCCGTATTGTACAGTGTCCATAACGGGCGCGGTGACTCCCCTCACGCTGAACCAGACCCCTTCTTCGGTTCGTCGTCATCCTTCTTCTCGTTTGCCTTCGCCTGTTCCTCCTTGCTCAAATACTTGTGTTGTCCCGTAATGTTGTGCCATGCGCTCTTCAAAAAGCTTTCGTTATCATGAGCATCTGACAACGCTTCCCTGACTTTTCGCTTCTCTGTAGCCTGCTGCTCTTCCCTCATCTTGCCCGGATTGATCACGCGTTTCGCATGCTCATCGCCCATCTCGTCAGCCAGCATTTCGAGAATCGTCCGCTGGTTAACACTCAGGTACTTTGGCATTGCGACCTTGAATTCCACCTTCAGATCGCCCTTGCCCGCTCTGCGTCCGGACGATAAGATCTTCATGCCCATGCCTGAGAGTGTGACCCGATCGCCAGTTCCCGAGCCTGTGGGGACCTTGACCATGACATCTCCGTCTAGTGTCGGTACCTTGATTTCACCTCCAAGTATAGCAGTGGTGAACGGGAGTGTCGCTGTGTGGAGGATGTCGGAGCCGTTGCGCTTGAACTTGGAATCGGTTGCTACTCGGATGAGCACATAAAGATCTCCCTTCTGGCCTCGTACCGCTCCGGAAGACATGGCTTGTCCAGTGAGCGGCGCATCTCCTTCCCCACTAACGCGCAACCGCATGCCGTCTTCTACGCCGCCGGGGATATCGATTGTGATCGTTCTGCGATCCTTGACCGCGCCGTTGCCGCTGCACGTGTTGCATGATGAGCCTCTCGGTATTGCGAGCCCAGATCCTCCACAAGACGAGCACGTTGCGCTCATGTGGAAGCCACCCATGCTCGTGATCCTTTGACCAGTCCCGCCACAGCTCGTGCACTCTGATTTCTTTGCCCCCGACTTCATTCCGCTGCCACTACATGTGCCGCACTCGACCATAGGCGTGATGTGTATATCCTTTTTAACGCCCTTTGCAGCATCCAAGAACGAGATATTCGTTTGTACTTCGATATTATCACCAACCATTATCTCTTCTTGAAACGGGTTTCGCCTTCCTCCGCCTCCTCTTCCTCTTCGCCCTCCTGTGAAAGCTCCGAAGAGATCTTCGAAGTTGATATCCTGGAAGCCTCCCGCGCCCTGTGCACCTCCGAATCCACCAAACCCGCCAAATCCTCCTCCGAAGGGATTTCCTCCCGGGCTACCGGCGCCCGCCCCTGGATTAAAACCGCCGTTTTGATCGAACGCAGCAGCGCCGTACGAGTCGAATGCCTTCTTCTTCTCTGCGTCGGAAAGGACTTCGTATGCAGATTGTGCGGCAGCGAACTTCTCCTTCGCACCAGCATCCTTGTTCGTATCAGGGTGGTACTTTTTAGCTAGGCCATAGTATGCTTTCTTTATGTCGGCAGCGGAAGCGCTCTTATCGACGCCGAGGGTCCTGTAGGGGTCGGTCATTGCATATGTGGGCGGGGACGCATGGAAGAACTACGAACGGCACATCAGTATACTGTTCAGGCTGACGAGGGAGTTGAGAGGACACTTACTCGTATTGGCGGTGCATTCTGCTGTTGTTTCCTCGGTGCGATAGATGGTCTTTTCGATTGCGCACTTGATGCTTGAGAGAACCTCCGTCTTTGGCAAGCAGAAACCATACGGAGGGGAGCCACCGCTTTGAGCGGCAATGGACCAACCAAGCTCATATTGACGACGTGGGAGTAAGGATCAATGAATGTGGTGATGCTATGCTGCACAGGTGCGGTGCTCGCGAAGTTGGGATGTCGATAAGTTCAACTTTTTAGTAGGCTTTGAAATACAGCCAATGACGTGCGGGAGCCACCGGTCCTCGGCACGCGGCGCGTCCTTCTAGCATGTTCTCGAGATACACGCGCTTCAACTGCATTGCAATCCTACGTGCACTTTGGTTACGTGAATATATTGGGTGATCGCAATTGTCTAGAAACATCAGCAAGTGTCATCGCATCACAGTGTGTGGCCGCTCCTTCTTTGAGTGAAGTTGTATCCCTCTATGCCGTGGTCCAAAACTTTGAGAACACCAGGAAAATGGTCCTAAGGCATTCAACACACACTGTGAAATTACCAAATATTCATTGCGTGACGGTATCTTAGAATCTGATGCCCTTGACATGCCGTTACTCCGCAATGTATGCAAAGAGTGTGGGTTTCTCATGCCCTAGCTGCCCACAGTATCTCTGGCCCCGCGCCAGGGGATTATGCGTTCCCAAGTCATAGTATGTTCTTTATCCCAAACGCCGGCCCAATGCTCATATTCCATAATGTATAGTGATTGTTGGCTAGCATGCCTAATCAGGGGTATCGTTGAAAACGCCGAAAGTGCAGCGAAGTTATGCGTAGAACGACTCGGGGTCATTTCCGTTGTGGTGCGAACCGGACTCGGAACTCTTTGTCTATAACCTAGTTCAGTATATACTACTCGATGAAAGTTTCAAGGGTGCCATACCTTGGTGTTTCGACTTATACAGCCAGTCGACAATGACGTCGCTCTCGGTGACACCGAGTGCATTGAAGTTCTTCCGCACTGCTAGTGCTAGCTGATCCTTATGTATCCGTCGTTTCGACTTGGGACGCGCCATTGTAGGTGAGAGGCGTCCGATGCCTTGGCTGAGCACCACATGGCTAAGAGGGTTTTTGAAGGCCGAAGGAGTGTCGAGGCGGTAGGTTCGCCGGTAGCCCTGTAGCACGGAGGCTTCCTGTGAGGCCCATTTGATCTATTAAAAGTACGTTTGTATTAGTGATACGCGCTTGACGATTGCCATGGAGTGTTGTAGGGTCAGCGCGGCTGAATCATGCCATCACTTACATTTGACGAGTTCAGGTCGTTGGAGGTCTGCCCACTATTGGTAGAAGCATTGTCTACTTCTTTCAAGTTGCTTCCGTTCGTAGCATTCGCGCCGCCATTGCGACGGCCGCGGGCATTGGTACCCTGGAGACTTTGTAGCTTCTCCTTGAGGTTTTGGGGAACATCTTCAGGATTGCGTTTAGGAGGCATTTTGAAGGCGAATATGTCTAATCAAAGGGATGGGTGGTGCACTTGAACCGCATGCGAGGCCTGTAGAGTGTCGTATGGTGTCGGCGAGGTTTAAACATAAGGTGCTCGAGAATTGAACCACTCGATCATGCGAGATTTCGTGAGGAGATTCGCCGCCAAGGATTTGTGACGTCTGGTTCGCGCTTCCCGCGCGCAGGGTCTCGCGCCTTCCCTGTCTAAGCCAGAGACTGGATTGTTCCTGCAGCACAACACTGTCAAGCTCCTTTTCCTGCGATTCAAACCAAGTCGATCCAGCACCTCTGCCATCTTCCATTAGAGGGTCAATTCGCACTGATTGCGTACTTCTAGCAACTACTTTGCTCGCCCTCGCGAGAACATGGCACGCACCCTAGATGGCGAAAATCTCAACGGCTTAGTTGGTGGTGCGACTATCGATGGTTACCTTCGCAGCAATCTGTGGCCTTCATGATAGAGTTCTAGACGACTGCATACCACGTCCCCGCAAAATCGATACTTTGGTAGACTGATAGCCTTTGGGTTGGATAGACACAGAACCTACCAGCTGCCTCGTGAAGGCAATACGATTGTCAAACGTCGGGTACTTCGCCGAACGATGGCCGATATCTTGAGAGGCTGAAGTGATGGCAAAGGACCCTAATGAACAAACTAGAGAAACTAATGGTTCGCGTAATAAATGATAGTGAGTGGGTTGCATGCAAAGACTTGAAGGCGAGAATCGGCACTACACGAAAGTTTTCGAGCCCGTCCGAACGAGGCCGAATCCCCGGCCGTATCTTGCCATTAGCCCGACCGCGTTCATGCAATAGCCTGTTGGGTGCGCAGATGAAGAAAATAGTAATTCGGATAAGGATACACATGTCTCAAAAGGAGAAACACTCTGGTACTTGCCCATATCTTAAAGGTCAGCTTCTCGAGTATGGTTCGACCCATATTTTGTATCAACAAGCAGATATGTCTCACATCAATTCAAGTTGGACGCATGCTTGCCAGAATATGCAGGGTAGACTGAAGCCTATTGAAAAGCAATCTCGAAGTCACTCAGTCTATGATTCCCAAATCCCATATACCGACGCTTAACTCTTTCGATACTGCATCACGTTGACAAACCGCGTGATCGCATTAGTTGACTAAGTCCAACTCAATGAACTAGCTATCAGACTGACTTTAGATCTAGGGACTTTGCTCACGCTGGACTTCACCTCACCAACGACGGAGACTACAACGTTCCCGGCCCTCTCACCTTTAGTGTAATGTAAAGGTCTTCCATCACCGCTGCCAAACCCGGAGCCGCGAAGCTCGCTCCCTTGGCCTATATAAGCCCGTCTTCATACACTCCAACTTCAATCGACTCTCCACCACACTTCTCTAGTATAGTTTCTCGAGCGGACCTACTCTACTGACAGCCTATTACAACTATCAATACACAAGCTTAGCTATCACTATCTACGCCTTATGTTTTGACAACTCAGTTCTGAGCTCCAAATCTCTCTCACTTCGGGTTCGGCCTCGACTACTACAATAGCATCGGTTCCTAGGTATGCAGATTAGCACCTGCCGTGCTTCACTTTGCAGAGCTGACAAACTCTCAGCTTATTGTTTGCGTCTTCACCCTCTATCCACGGGTTTGGCCTGTTAATGTCCAATCGGGACCCAAATCTATACAACCACTCCTCTCCATCCGTCATGGACCTACGCCGCTTCAACCCTACAGTCAATGCCTTTTCTCCTTCAGGTAACGGCAACGAAGGCCAACCAAAGAGCACCACATCCAATCAGGTGAGCGCTCCTCCCTCCCCATACCTTGAAGCACGCGTCTTCAACTTGGAGGAGGAGCATGCAACCCTGTGTAGCGATGTCGATACTCTCAAAGAGTTGTATCACGGCCTCTCTTTCTCCATCGACAAGTTGAAGAAAGGTAGCTGGCCGGTGAACATTGGCCCTTTCCACGAAGCGGACCTCACCCGGTCCCATCAGAGCGCCATGCAATTCAAGTCTGAGCTTGAGAAGATCGCTAGTGAGGTTCATAGGTCAGTCAACAGTTGTGCTGACATGCATAAGGGGAATGGTACTGCCACAACCAAGATGAATGGCAGTATGCCTCCGCATAGAAAGGCTCCGAGTGTTGCCAGCAACGGGACGGTCTCCAAGTCGCTTCCTCCTCACTTGCGACGCGCCAAGAAAGCTGAGACCAGCCCCACGAATGGGTGAGTTATACGGCAGCCTGGGATATGGTTCATCAAGCCGCGCTCAATGCTAATCATGTTGCAGGACCGATAAGCGCATTGCAGATACTTCGGAATTTAACCGCCAGGTCACCCACAGTCGAGTCGATTCTGTCTTCCAGCAGCAAATGGTCCCTGCGGCTGTACCGAGCCCTCCGGAGTCTCCAACCACAGTCGTTGAGGCCGACCTGCCTTCCAACCTGAAAGAGCTTTCCCTACACAAAAGCTGGAAGCCACACTACCTGACCACGCTACCCACGCCTCGTTCAGATGTTATATCGAATATTCCTAGCGTAAACATGGTCACTTTTCACCCAGACTTCATTCACAACACGTTCGATGGCGTCGTTTGGTCCCCTGGACTGAGGTTCGTCAAAGGGCAGGGGCCATGCATCTTGAAGAATCGCACATACTACCTCCTTGATCCAAAGACTGAACCCTTCCTGCCCAAAGAGCCAGGCGAGCACGGCGCTAAGCTTACCGCGTTCTTCAACAAGGCACCAGAGGAAGAGTTTGGTGATTTGATTGCTGAAGGCTCTAGTTCTTACGAGGACGTACCCATGTTCATCATGGTGGGCAATCGTTATGTCTACTTCGGCAACTATTCGCAGACACGGTGGTCCGACAAGCTCGATCACGACACAATGATAGCCAAAGTACCTCAGCACATCAAGGAGTACTGGGCTACCGAGCTCACTGCGACTGGTCGAGAGCAGTGGGTCACCGAGGAGCTCAAAAGGCACCTTTTCAAGAAACCTGAGTATGAAGGACGCCTTTATGCTGCTCTGGACGAAGAGGCAACAGTCAACTCCGTGAAAGAAGTGGAACTCAATGAAAAGATGATCAAAGATGTCAAGAAATACGCAGAACAGCTTCGTGAGTGGGAGCGCGAGGCCAATATGAGGGTCTCCATGATCAAGGAGGACTTCATTATGAAGGCTTTCGAGCGCGTAAGTCGACTACACATTGAGAAGTCAAGTATTATTGCTAACTGGTCCAGGCCGATGCAGATGATCCGCCGGCGTTGCGTCTCTGGTGGGAGTACCTCCAGTGCGTGGACTGGAGGAAGGACTTCTACGACTTGTTGGTCGCTCTCCAATCGCGCGCTCCCGAACAATATCTCAAGTAACGGCGCATTCCGCCTACTCGATGCGATGACTTCCACACAAAGACGACGGGAAACTTCACCCGACGAGACTGGCTTTTGAAAGGTGACCTGTTCACGGCGCTTACACCACAGTGGGTATGGTGAGCCACCGAGCGGAAGGCTAGGAACTGGCGTAACGGCAGTACTACTCTTATTTCATTCTTCGCTCCCATTCCCATTTTCTGATTCTCACATGCATTCTTCACGGCAACATGGAACTGGACCACGAACATTTACTGGCAATTTATGGACCACATCGTGTATCTATTAGCAGGAAAAAGTCGATGGGACAAGGTAGTGAACAAAAGTGTTTTCTCTTTAAACTCCAACTTACTCAAGCCTTGTGGAGTGATCCAAGAGTAGCTCAGAGCAATAGTAGTAGCGAGAGGAGAACGGCTCAATTAGTCAGCTGGCATGCTACCCACAAATGCTAAGATTGAGACACTTGCTTCTTGCCCCTCTCCAAACAACCCGAATTACTCCACTGACGTTATATTTTTAGGCATACTTATCTCACGAGGGGTATCATTGCATTGCACTATTGAACAATCTATTTCCGAATCAAGCGACTATCTCGGCTCCAAGTCCTCCCTAACCCTCAAGTCATGAGCAGCGCTACTCACTTCACATGCCACCAAGCTATCGGTCGCGATGGACGACGTCTCTTTAGGCAAAACCTTAATATCTGTTCAAGGCCTTCGTAGTGCAGACACCAGCCAGATCCGGGGACGCACGTACACGGACTTACAAAGCTAAGGGGTTATACCCGGTTTCTTTCCTGATCAACGTGCTTGACCTGTGGGTTAACCAGGGCTTCTCCGCAAAAGCAGGGATGATGAAAAGTCGTGCAGCCAAAGGATTGGCGACATGACGAGGTGCGACGACTTTGCGCGTTAGCGAGCGCCTTCATGCAATTCCCCGGTGGCTGTTAAGAGGATTTTCAAAGCGCCTACGCCCTAGTTGAGCTATCGCTGGTTCTATGAAAGTACTTTGAGTACGGAGATGTTTGTGATTACATTGATTCTTCCAGGATAGGCTTCGAGACGGTCGCCAGCCATAAGCTCAGCCCTAAAAGGAGGTGTCGATATGTTCCAGGCCAGCTACAACGATTCTCCTTTCGAAATTTCGTCGTTTCTCAGGGGTCTCTTGTAGAGCCAAGATTGCCTGACCGTCAACCGCGACTTTGGAAACGTCAAGCATCGCTCTACTAAGCATCACTGGTCGTCAATTGAGTTTTCTATCATATATCGATGACACACACCTCATATAGTAAGCATTGAGGTCATGGGCACGTTGCCAATTTCCCCGCGGATGAAGTGCTCCGGATATATACATCCCTGCGCATTCATCTATAAATCTTCACAGCGGTGATCTCGTCCGTCGGGCCATCCAAACGGCCGACGCCTTTCATGCAAGCCTTGCTTTACTATTGGACCTTTTTAAAATTCATATATTTTTGGTCCCATCTAGCCCGGTTACACAGGCCCTATACACACGTCCAGGATCCAGGGTCTCGTACGGCTACAACTGATTCAGCATAGAACCAAGATGTGCGGACTTTGATGTCACTAGGAAGTGGAGATTTGGTATCTGGAAGCGAGATAATATCCGGAGTCGTCACGAGGGGTGTGCCTGGAATGTTCTTAGGGGTGGATGGCGGGTATATCTATGAGCGCTCTACTGCTTCTTACGCGGCGTTTAGATATCGTGCCATTCTTCCCCTTCTTCAATATTGTATAATTACTGAGAAAGAGTTAACATGAGATTCGCCACAGCATTTACAGCTGCTGCATCACTGCTTGCGACTTCAGCGGCGCATGGTGGCGTAGACGTATATACCGTGGGCACCACTACATATCAAGGGTAAACTTTCTTAAACAGGAACTAAAAAGCAACGAGATCTAACGTGCTTTAGGTGGTCACCTTACAATTCCGCAGCCGGCCAGAAGACTATACAACGCCAGTATTCCTCCTACGATCCACTCCTGATCAAGGACCTCTCGGTAGGAGCGTTTCAAACGAATGAATGTCTAAAACGCTGACAAAAAACTACAGTCGGTCAACATCCGTTGCAATAATGCTGGCATCCTTGGCAGCGGTGTTACGGGTACTGTCGCCGCAGGCGAGAAGCTGAAGGCTCACTGGAAGCAATGGACACATCGGCCTGCATCTATAATGGTTTATATGGCCAAGTGTCCTAGTGCAGATTGCAATGGATGGGATGGAGCTGGAAAGGTGTGGTGTACGTTAGGACTGCCCTTTAGCCATATTGATATGCTGATCCAAGCCATCGTACAGTCAAGATCTACCATCAAGGTCTAATATCTGGCACTCAAAACGCGGGTATATGGGCAGGGGACTCACTTGTGGATACTCTTGAGGCAACCGTCACGATTCCGGCTACTCTGGCGCCAGGGGAGTATCTTATTCGACATGAGCTCCTCGCTCTACACCAGAAGGACAACCCGCAATGTTCGTCGAATTACCTTTGCATTGTGTAACTTCAGCTGACACATTTCAGTTTACCCCGAATGTGCCCAGTTCACCGTTACTGGATCTGGCACCATTGCTCCTCCATCTTCCGCCCTCGTTTCCTTCCCTGGGGCTTACAGTGCCACTGACCCAGGTGTTGCTTTCAACATTGACTCTGAGGAAGCCAAGAAAGCTACTACCTATCCCATTCCAGGCCCTGCTGTGTGGGATGGCACGGGTAATGCGCCTGCTCCTGGTACAGATCCTGCACCAGCGCCGGTGCCTACAACTTTGGTCACTAGTTCGACGCCGAAGCCCACGCAACCGACTTGTGCACCGGTGAAGAAGTACGGGCAATGTGGTGGTAAGAATTTTAGTGGGTGTACGGTGTGCGAGAGTGGGTCTGCGTGCACAGCCAATGGAGATTACTATAGTCAGTGCACCTAGAGTTGTCGATCGTAATTCGATTGGCATATCACCCCATCAACTTCTTCGCTTCCCTTCAAGGTTCTCGATGTGTTCGCTATTAATGGACCCGGGTGGCCTTCGCGTCCTTATTTGTATCGCGATGAAGTTTGACTCTAGGGCCCTTGGTCGCTAAGTCCCAACTAGTTCTTTCTGGTTTCTCCGTTTGCAACCTGCTATTTTAGTCATGTGAAGCCTTTTCAGATCTCAGTACCGTGCTGAACAATACAATCATCTTTAAGCAGGGACTGGACAGCACTCATGTCGAATTGCCAAGCTAAGGTAGTGCTGAATGACATGTCTAGAGGATGGTCTGGGCATAACGCTTCCGTAAAAATGCTATTAGCTTGAGTGCAGAGTTGGCATGATTTGAAATGATCCCATGATCCAGGATTCCCTGTACATCTTCCCGTTCGTGTGACCTATAGGACGCCTTTGCCGAACTGGTTTCCAACGTCGTTGTAAATACTCGTTCCACACAAGCCGGTTTCTTTGATGAAGCTAGCCAATAACTACGTTTCCAAAATCCCCAAAAAGAATCGAAAGTGAGGTTTTGGATGGGGGAACCTCGTGCTTCGAGTCGAGATTCTTAGGAAATGAGCTCAAAAAGGAGCATTCACTCAAGACGTCCCGGTAGCTTTGTAGTAGGGTACCGGTATATCTTCTCTTCCACATTTGTCAAATAGAGCATCGAGAACGTATTGAGGTCATTGGGGAGCTTGAACTCAGCATAGACGACGGAAGTCACAAACCTTGCATAGCTCGTATATAATGGAACGAGACCAAGTTAGGACAGCGATTAGATACAGGACCTTTTGTTGGGTGCAACTAAATTTTAACGTACGAGCTTGATACGATCGGCTTCGATCCTGCTACTTGCGTGGCCGAACTTCGGACAATCGCGCCTACGTCAGTCGAACCACTGCCAAAACCAATTTTCTCGTCGTCAACTAATGACCCGAAGATCCCCGCCCATCAACAGGGCAAACTTCGGCCAGAAATGCCTGCGGGGAAGCTGGTGTATCCGGGGGATTTTTAAGTGGAGCATCGGACCGAGCACTTGTGGAGAAAGTGCTGTGAAAAAGCGGCAGCTTACCGTCTTTAAGTTTAGCGTCGTCCGAATATTAACACAACCGCCGACGCTTACTCTAGAGGTAAATCTCTTTCAACCATGAGCCTCATCACGTTATCAGTGGACCGTCCGGTATTTCCTTCGGCGCTTGAACATTCAACGTGCCCCGCTCGTGTTCAAAATGCCGCGGCGCGCGTGAGTGGCAGAGCTGGCTACGTTGTCATGATGAGCCTTGATTCCGGCTTGACTGAATCGTGACGGTATATGTGTGG
This sequence comes from Cucurbitaria berberidis CBS 394.84, assembly GCF_010015615.1. NCBI lineage: Eukaryota > Fungi > Ascomycota > Dothideomycetes > Pleosporales > Cucurbitariaceae > Cucurbitaria > Cucurbitaria berberidis. Next base: position 2,153,647 of record NW_024468938.1, read on the forward strand.
AGTGCTAAGGCGGATATCAAGGTCCGGGCTTAATAAAATGCCTGGGCGGGATTGCTGGGAGATAGTTGTAGTTGTAGGTCGACGTAAGTGTAGGTTCGTCAATCGATGATTCTGTCCTAGGCCAACTTCAGACTCAATCGACACATGGCGCTGAGTCTGTTGATCCTACCGTCTAGATAAAGACGGATACCACAATTCAAACCGTCTACCAGGATGTACAAGTTCCACGCGAAATTGACGAGGCGCACGCAAGTTCCCGACGGGCGTCTTGGCGATACTTCTCCACTCATGAGAATGACGTTGCAAGCCCCATGGGGCTTCCACTCGGCAGTCAACGGGCAAACTTCGGTAGTGGATGGATTGACCATGTTGTGGGAACTTGTGAAAAGTTTGGATGTTAGTTGCCGATCCGGATGCCTTGGAACGAAGCAAATGTTGGGTATATAAGCTTCACTGTGGTGGCTCCTTAGAATATCCGTAGTTCAGACCTTTCGAACTCTATCAAGAACGAATCATGGCTGCTTCATTTTTGTCGGTCTTGCTTTCGGGCTCTGCACTGCTGAGCGCAGTTCAAGCCCAGGACTTTGGTGGTGGTGCACGGGATGAGACTGCATTTCAATATGTACAACCCCTAGACACGGTCATCTTGTCAGAGTATGGTTCTTCGCCACCTGTGTATCCCTCACGTAAGTCTTTATCCTAGCTTGGTTCAGAGATCAGGTCCATGTATACTGACGTCTGAAAGCAAACATCACCGGCGTGGGCGGATGGGAAGGTGCCCTTGAGAAGGCAAAAGCCTTTGTAGCTCAACTTACGACCGAGGAGAAGGCCGACATGGTGACTGGCCAAGCAGGGCCCTGCGTTGGCAACATCGTAGCTATCCCTCGTCTTGGCTTCAGCGGTCTGTGTCTTCAAGATGGACCTCTTGGTATCCGTGTTGCTGACTACGCAAGCGTGTTCTCCGCAGGTGTCTCAGGTAAGGCTGATCTACTTCAATACTGCATCAGAATTTGGCTAGCTTTCGCAAAATACCTCGAAGCCCTCCTGGCTAACACATGTCACAGCTGGCGCAACATGGGACAAAGACATCATTTATCAGCGTGGTTTGGCAATGGGTCGTGAGTTCAAGGCCAAAGGCTCGCACGTCGCTCTAGGTCCTGTTGCAGGACCTCTTGGTCGCTCTGCTTATGCTGGCCGCAACTGGGAGGGGTTCAGCTCTGATCCCTATCTCAGCGGCGTTGCAATGGAATTGACAATCAATGGCCACCAAGACGCAGGCGTGCAAGCTTGTGCAAAGCACTGGATTGGAAATGAGCAAGAGATTCAACGGAATCCCGTCTATGACACCAAGGTCAAGACTACCAAGCTTTCAAACGCTGTCTCATCTAATATTGATGACCGCACCATCCATGTCAGTATATGATATTAAATCCATCTGGCTTGTTACTGACTTTGTAATTAGGAACTCTACATGTGGCCATTCGCTAATGCTGCCAAGGCCAAGGTTGCTTCATTCATGTGCTCTTATCAGCGACTCAACGGCTCGTACGGCTGCCAGAATAGCAAGAGTCAGAACGGTCTTCTCAAGACTGAGCTTGGATTCCAAGGTTACGTCGTTTCAGACTGGGGCGCTACACATACTGGAGTTGCTGCGATTGAAGCAGGTCTGGACATGAATATGCCTGGTGGACTTGGTCCGTATGGAACACTCTTCCAAAAGCCGTCTTTCTTTGGGGGCAATATAACACTTGCTGTCAACAACGGAACGCTTTCTCGCATCGACGATATGATTATCCGGATTATGACACCTTATTTCCACCTTGGGCAAGATCAGGCCTTCCCAACCGTCGACCCTTCGAGCGCCGATCTCAATGTGTTCTCACCCCGGAGCAATTGGACTCGCGAGTTTAATTTGACAGGTGAGCGGAGCCGCGACGTTCGTGGTGACCATGGCGCGCTCATTCGCAAGCATGGTGCCGCTGGTAGCGTTCTGCTGAAGAACAAGGACGGCGCCCTCCCACTCAAGGCTCCCAGGAATATCGCTGTTTTTGGAAACGATGCCAGCGATCCCACCCAGAGCAGTGTTCTCAACCAGGACGTTTATGAATACGGAACGCTTGCTGCTGGTGGTGGCTCCGGCACCGGTCAGTTCAGCTACCTGATCACCCCTCTGCGAGCACTCCAGGACCGTGCGGCTCAAGACGGTGGACTCGTCCACTACTGGCTCAACAATACTCTGATTGCTAAGGCAGATGTCTCTAGTTTGTTGATTCCGCGTGCCGTCCCAGACGTTTGCATCGTTATGCTGAAGACGTGGGCTCAGGAAGCAGAAGACCGCGCTCATCTCTCAGTGGACTTCAATGGGAACGGTGTCGTTGAAGCAGTTGCAGCGGCATGCAACAACACAGTTGTTGTTACCCACTCATCCGGAGTGAACACCCTTCCTTGGTCGGACCATCCCAATGTGACTGCTATCCTTGCCGCTCATTACCCCGGTCAAGAAAGTGGCCACTCTTTGGTTGACGTGCTTTACGGGGATGTTAATCCCAGTGGCCATCTACCATACACCATCGCCCTGAATGGTACTGACTACAACGCACCACCAACAACCGCAATTAACACGACCGGCTTCGATGACTGGCAGTCGAACTTTGACGAGAAGCTTGAGATTGACTATCGCTACTTCGACGCCAAGAACATCAGTGTGCGTTATGAGTTTGGTTTCGGTCTCTCCTACACCACCTTCCAGATCTCAGACTTGCAAAGCTCGCCTATTGAGAGCAACATCACCTCTTTCCCGGAACAACTCCCCATCGAACCTGGAGGCAACCCCGCGCTCTGGGTTCATATCTACAACGTCAGTGTATCCGTCTCCAACACCGGAGAAGTAGCAGGAGCCGCCGTTCCCCAGTTGTATGTCGGACTCCCTTCCTCAGCGCCGGCTGGTACTCCCATTCGACAACTGCGTGGATTTGAAAAGGTGCATCTTGAGAAGGGTGAATCACAGACCGTTGGCTTCGAGCTGATGCGTAGGGATCTAAGCTACTGGGATATCATCAGCCAGCAATGGGTAATTCCTGAGGGGCAGTTTACGATATGGGTTGGCTTCAGCAGCCGGGACTTGAAGGTCCACCAGAGCTTTACCGTTGTTGGGGGCTATTAATTGAGACGAATGCTGTATGATTAGAATCTTATAGCTTAATGACCTCATGATGAACATTCAACCATTTCCTCCTCTTGCATAGACTGCTCTCTGATATGCTATTAAGATGACTGCCTTCTTCTGGATGCGAGTCGAAACCTCCTCATCCCGATATCATCGCCCGAAGGGGTTCAGTGGATTAGTGTCGTGAAGACTTTCTATGTTGGGGGCATTGTAGCCTGCAGGGTGCGCCATGAACAAGTGGTTCTCGGGAGTGATGGAGATTTGTATGCGGCAAAAGAAGTTATTCCTAGCTTACTGCAACTCGAGCTAGAGCAACATGACGGCATCGGGATGATCAGTAGCACATATTACCTTGACGATCCCAGTATGCATAAGATGCTAATGTTGTTAAAATGATGTTGTCAAGGCTCAAGCAGGGCACTCAGAAAATCGTCACAGAAAATCGTAGTGGTGTGCATAGTACTAACTTACTAGCACTGACGGAACACTCGGATGTCCGGCAGAGTATCAAGGTGTTATGGTCTCAAAACGTTGCGTGCTTCTAGTTGAATTGAGATAGCAGGCTAGGTAGTGTAGTGTGCTGAGGCGACGGGTTATAGTCTTTCACAGACTAGACTTAATGCGCCTAAACATCCGAGGCACCAACTCATGCTTCTCTATCTCGCCACCATATCGCGACTTCGGTTAAGTACATGGCTGCAGTCGTTTCAACTTGAAAGTTTATAATGTGGCAACAAGACACACCAAGACGTACCACGCCATCCCGCAAGCTGTCAACCGAACACCTGGGTTTGGAGGTGGCCAAAACCACCCATTAGCACGCCAAGCTATTTCCCATATCCTATCACTACTGGCCTGCGTCGTCGCCCTTAGGCACAACGCTGTATCCACAGTCCTAATGGAGGTATGCGAAGACGGCACTTCCTACAGTAGCGCCCACGTGACGTCAGAGTTGGCCCGTCAACCACCTGGGCATCAACCACCGAGTCAGAACCGTTGCACGCATCGCTCACATCGCTCTTTTTTTCTTCGCTTACTTTTTCCATGCTTGTCGCTTTGCTGATGAGCTCAGCTGATTTCCTCCGCTTCTTTCCCTGCTACTGCCCTGATATTGCTCGCCTTGCTAACGCCGCGCACCATCAATTACGCTTTTGATTGCAGCATCATCAAGCCCTTATTCGAAGCGTAAAGGCTGCGATTCTTATCTCGCGACTAGGCATTTAACCGGCCCACGCCTTCCCCTTCTGGAGGCGTTCCGCGTCGTTACATTTCTTCTTACACTAGTGGTAGGTTTACCTCCAGCCTCTCTACAGTGCGCGAGTCGGTGATGCCATGATCGCCCAGTTGCGACGCGCGCTCCTGCGATGGCGAATTCGAGACGCGAGCAGCAGGGAGTCTCATGGCAGTCATTTGCCAGTTGCGACAATCCTATGCAGCTGGCCTGTGCTGCTGCTGTCAGCATCGCGTCCTGCCAGCCACAGTCTCAAGTTCCCCGTAGTGGGCTTGGAGCTCGACTCCTGATTGCTTCTACGAGATTGCCAGAGCGTCCTCCACCAGTTCCCCGACAACCGCAGCGCGCGACCAGGTTCGTCGACAGCTTCTTCGAGCCAGGCACTGCCGGTACTTGGCAGGCCGACCAAGTACTGTAACAGCTCCGATCACGTCCCGCACCTATGTCACTCATCACGGCGCCAGCACGCTTCGAGGTGCGTTCTCCAGTGCGTCATCCAGGTACCAGCAACGCTATGCCCTGTAAGGGGCATGCAGGCCGAATCGTCCGTTGCGAATGTGCGGTACCGTAGCTATGATAGGTTATTGCTATTCTCACCAGTGGCCTGTGCGACTCATCGCTTCGCAGGACGCGCATCGCTGGCAAGCCTTCAGACGAACCCTTCGAACCGCAGCGATCAACGCTTTTAACAGCCTGTCGCGCAAAGATTTTTTTTTGCCCACCATCTTGCCTTCAATCCTCATGCTGCCACATCCCGTCGTCTCCTTCTCCTCAGCCTCTGCGCGACCTTGAGCGGATCAAACGCGCTGCAACTTGGCATGCGGTAGGGTCCTCAGCCTTGCCCCAACTTTCAGGTGGAAGCCAGGGTGGTGGTCATGTCGACAACGTGCTCGAGCGCTCCTGCGGCTTGCACTCAATTTTAGTTCTCGTCCACGCCTTCCACGCCTTTTCCAGAACAATTCCTATCCCGCCCTCCCCGCTGCCCATGCAATCTTGGGTGAGGTGATCCCACACTTGTATAACAACCTGTCGCACCAACAGCACCTGGTGCCTGCCCGGACAGACGTTCATCCACTCCTTCGCCCCTACGTTCGTGGCGGTCCCCGGATACCCTTCCTCACCTTCCTTTGCGCTGTGTACTTTTGTTCTGCGGTCGTTTTCAGTTGCTGGTGTTCGCATGAGGGCTCTCGTTGGCATGTTAAGAGTCGTTTGTCAGCTTCGCCATTCCAGCTAAACCCACGGGTACCTCGCCAAGATGGAGGAGAATCTAGACATCCCGGAGGAGTCCATGCGACACATTGACGCTCTACTGGCAAGACACCCTCCACATCTAATTCAGAGAATGTTCTCGCAAGCACTTGAGTCACGTACGTCTACCGCTTCTTCCCGGACTTAACGAGCTAACAAGACCTAGGTCGTAACTCCGTTGCTTCATCTTTCATGTCCACAACGACGACTAGTTCCAACACAACATCTTCGTCGGCATCATCATGGCGATCTCGGCTTTCGATTGCATCCACCTTCTCGTCGGCGACGGGCAGCAGCGACTTTGCTCCTTCCATTGCCTCGTCGACTTCCTCGCGGTCAAGAATGAGGCGAGCAGAGCCGCGTTCGTATCCAGCCGGACTTGATCCAACGCGGCCCGTGCCTGCTGTATTGACCCCTTCTTCGGAAGTTAGCAGTCCACTTGACCTGAAAATCGAACCAAGTTTCACTCCAACCGACGATATTAGTGTCGCATCGCCCATTCTGCTCCCCGATGACAAGTCACAAGGTCAACCTGGTGAGCCGTACATGTTTTGCACGTATTGCGCAGAGCAAAAATCACAAAAGACTTTCAAAGCAAAGTCTGACTGGAAGAAACACGAAATGAGAATGCATGAAACTGGTGAAGACTGGCCGTGTATAGTGAATGGCTGTAACCGCATTTTCGACCGTCCGAAAGACTTCATCAAACATCACCAGCGCTACCATTCAGGGCGACCCTTGCCGTCTCTCACAGACATCGGAATCACCCTTCTCCCGAGAAGAGTATTTGGCTGTGGGTTCAATAAGTGTAAAGAGGTTAGCATCGGATGGGATGAAAGATGTGACCACGTAGCGAAGCACATGAAGAATGGCGCCATGTTCGATCAATGGAAGTACTCGAATGTGATTCGCAATCTGATACGACAGGAAGCGCTGCATGATACTTGGAAAGAGCTGGTAGCCTGCTTGGATGAGAGGCTGCGAGAAAGTCGATCACAGATTAGCTGGTGTCCTGACAACTCGAGGATCCTCCGACAGAAGCTTCAATGCTGCGATCTCAGACCGAGCCGGGAAGAAGTGCTCATTACTGCTTTGAGTCTACGTGCTGACATTCAGCTGGACCCTGTTCACCAGCAACTGCCATTTGGCTTTGTCACTCCGAGCAGAGATTCAGTACCGCATGTCGACAAGCTGTCGCGCGAGCAGCGCATGCACATACTCATTGGAAACTCTAACCCACAACTTTGCCGAAGTCGACTCGCAGCCCTCAACGCTGCGTTACTCCGAATCAGCAGTACTATGTCCCACGTTCCCGACTACGACTGCGGGTCTTCGCCATTCATAGAATCACAATCACCAGCTGACGATACAGCCGGCCGTCGCATTAGTTACATGGACGTTGACCCTGGCGATTTCCTTGACGTTGCGCAGCCGGCTATACCCGACCTACCACCTATAAGTACACAAGCCATGAACGTGCCTCACCCCCACACGCCCGTCATGGACCATGAACAGCAACCCCATCTACAACAACACGATTACGCCGAAGAACCAAAACCTCCCGCCAATCCACTAGGGTGGTGTTACCCAAGCTACTTCGACGCCGCGCCCCAATTTGAGGAGTCACAGTATTATGAGCGTCCGTCATTTGGTCAAATTATTTCGAAGCCACTACACAAAATTGGAAGTCGTCTAGGCAGCTCACGAAACAGCTCCACCCACTCAAGGGCTTCTTCACATATGAGCACACCTGAACTGGGTGGTGGAGGTGCCGACTACGCGATACGAAACCCTGTTGCCGCAATGGGCATCCGTCATTCTCAACAACACAACCCACAACAACTTCAACAGCACATGATGCCTCAGCAACCGCCCCAGCAGTTCCGAAACTCCGTGCAGATGCACGATCAGCTCCATTTGTATTCAACGCAAAGCTAATAGCATGTCACGCATATCATAGAACCCTTTTTTTTCAATGTCCAGCGAGCATATAGACGACTTTGGTCACGTTTCTTTGATACCCCGTGCATTCGGCACACCATAGACATGTATGATAGCATATTCTGATAGAGTAGGTCCGTAAGAAGACCAAAAATTTGCTCAGCATTTTGATATTCCGTCCACTCTTGACTACAACAATGCTCGTGCCTCCGTGTCCCTGAAATTGAGATGAAGATCTAGTGCTTTGGATACTTGTCACCTTACGTAACGCGGAGGGCGAACCTTACCTAGTGAGGGCAGAGTACTAAAGACTCGTAGCTCACGTTACCGATAGCTGATGGAGCCTAGTCGGTAATCACATAGGAGTGATAAGTTTTTGAAGGGGGGTATACTAGCTCTTGCAAGAAGGCAAATTAGAAGTCATGCCTTGAATTATACTATCAAACGAGAGAAGCTATTAACACACGCCGCTTGTGCGTATGATACAACGTACAATATACCACTCATACAACCTTTTTGAATGACCCCAACCTAGAATCTTACACAAGCGTATCAAGCAGTCCCTGCGTCCTTTTCTCCGCTTCTATTCCCAGTATGTCCAGCCTGCTGAACAGCGGCCGCAGCACCGTCAACGGCCTTGTCAGCACCGTGCTTGGCCTTGGCTCCCTTCTTCGTCCTATGCAACTTAGCCGTAAGCGAACTCAGATTCGCCACACGGAACAAATAGTACGTCAACACGGCGATGAAGACATTGAAGATAATGTACACAAACAACAAACCGAAGTTGCGCCAGCGCTCGCCGTAGTAAATGGAGCTGCCAGCGAGGAACTGGTCCGCATTCTTGAGCGAGCAGTAGTGGCAGGCAGATGTAGCGTCGGGGTTCTGGATCGCACCGCCAGCCATGGACGCGTAGGTTTGCAAGTATGCACCGCACGTTTGGCCGGCAGGAGGATCGAAAACGGAGACTTCGCTCGTGGAGCATGTGACGGGTCGGCCTGCTAGCATCGTCGACACGACGCCGCCCACCCAGTACGTGAACGGCGAAGCGCGGTACATGAAGCGCCAAAACCCAGGAAGTTGACTTGCAGGCTGCATCACGCCGTTGAAAAGGAGACTCATGAGTGTGAGGAGGGAGACGATACCCGATGCTGTTTCGGCATTGGGCAGCGCGGCGACGGTCATGTCTGCGAAGGTGGACGTGTATATGAGGAGCTGGATGGAGAACATGAGGACAAGACCCTGCCGTCCTGAGGATTGGGACGCGCCGACAACGGGGTAGTAGAACGAGGCGAACATGAGTATTCCAGCGAAAACGCCGTATGGCAGCTCGACGATGACGTTGGCGATCATGAAGGCGATCCAGGAGTATGCTTTTGATGGACGCTCGCGTGATTCGTAGAGGGAACGTTGGGTGATGAAGAGCGGTTGGATTTGCTGCACCAGCGAGGAGAAAATGGTAGTCAGCATAAAGACAGCGAAGATGATCGTCTGCATGCCTGCTTGTGAGGAATTGGCTTGGAAGAAAGAGAACCCAATGAACAAGCCGGCGACGGTGCAAAGACCCATTTTCGCGAGTACGTAAGAAGGCATTCTCCAGTATTGTTGGAAGGCGCGGTATGTGCACTCCCAGATCTGCGCGGTTAACGGCATGGCAAATTCCCCGCCACCGGTCTCTTTGGCAATGTCGAGTTTCTCGTGCTGCTTTTCCACATGGATGGCATCGATCTGGCGCTGTACGCCTTTGGCCTGCTCGCTGCCATTCCAGACGTCGAACCAGTCCTGCCCGTTTTCGTTCTTGATCTGATTTACGATCTCCAGCATGTACTCGGCAGGGTTTTCATCAGCGCCGCATTTTCTTGCGCCGTTGTTTTCGAAATAATGCAGGAGGGTTTGCGAGTTTTCGCCGAGTTCGCCGAAGTACACAGTTCTTCCACCGCGTGCGAGAAACAACAGACGGTCGAACTCTTGGAACAGGATTGCGCTTGGCTGATGGATGGTGCAAAGGATGGCTTGGCCAGCGGAGGCAAGTTCCCGAAGAAAGGCTATAATGGACCATGAAGACTACGCTAGTATTAGCAAAAGCGCGACACAACTAGAGAACCGAGAAAGTCTTCAATGCCCTTTTGTTTCCAACTGAAGCCATAAAAAGCATCGAGGCTAGTCACGCTGCGGTAGAGGATACATACCTGGCTGTCGAGACCAGACGTCGGCTCATCCAAAAAGAGTAAAAGCTTCGGCCTGGCTGCCAATTCCACACCTATGGTCAATCGCTTCCTTTGTTCCACGTTAAGACCCTCACCAGGAACACCAACAACAGCGTTGGAAAAGTCGGACATGTTCAACATCTTGATCACTTCCTCGACGTATGCATACTTTTCCTGCCTGCTAACGGACTTGGGTTGTCGAAGTATGGCGCTAAAGCGGAGTGCTTCTCGCACGGTCGAAGTCTCAAGGTGGAGATCCCTGATACGGTCAGCACTTCGTGCCGATAACAGATGTAATATTGGGACTTACTGTTGCTGAACATAGCCAGTTGATCGTTGGAACGCGGAATCCAACGGCGCCCCGTTGACAAACATGTCGCCCGTGATCACACCCATGGTAGTCCGTTGCGCGAGCGCGTCCAGAAGAGTCGTTTTACCAGCTCCGCTAACGCCCATCAACGCTGTCATGGTACCCGGTTTTACATAGCCTGAGACATGATCTAGCAGACGTCTGGGCTCGCCCTTGATTTCGATATCGTAGACCACATTTCTCCAGGTAAGGATGCCTTTCTGCTCCTCAATGGCGCTGACGTCACCAGCTTTCTCTTCTTCTCCTGGCCTAGCTGTGCCGTCGGTCTCCTCATCGGAAGAGCCTTTTCTGTCTTTCAGCATATACGCTGGAACGTGACCGCGCTGGAAGACGAGCTTCTCTGCCGTGTTGGAGCTGGAAGAATTGATCTCAACGGCAATGAAGTAAGTGGCCATGAAGAAGATCAGGAACGCCCAGAGAATGCCAAAATTCCTCCAGACGTGAGACCAGCTATACTGGTACGAGACCTCGATGAAGCGGTCGCCAGAGACAAATGCCTGACCAGCAACCGCACCTTGCGTGTTGCAGATGAAGCTGTTGCCATTTTGGGGGTATTGCGGACCCTGGGGAACGAATCTGTCGCACGGAAAGTTTACCCCATGAAACTCATTCGCCAACAAGATTTCGAACGCGTAAAATATGGGGTTGATATGTCGTAGCCATCCGAAGTAGACAGGCATCTCCGGAATACGAATGACGAAGCCGGTATAGATGACAAGCACGAGTACAAGCACACCTGCACCAGCCATTGCCTGCGACGCAGTCTTCGTAACAGCAGCAGTAGTTCGAAAGATGGCTGCCATGATAAACGTAGACATGTAGGTGACGATGAAGAAGATGAAGAATTGACCGGCAGTATAGCGTAACCGGCCCAGGAAGTACAACACGATATCGAACACGGTGGCCTGGATGAACTTGACCGGTATGTCCGCGACAATACCGGCGATTGCCTCCGTGGCCGGATGGTAGAATTTGTACGAGTTGTGTTTTTCGACGATCGCCCGTTGCGAATAGAGCCCAGAAATCTCACCGATGGACACAAGTGCGTTGAAGAGAATGGCCAGGAACAGGATGGCTCCTCGTCCCTGAAATGAAGCTGACCCTTCAGAGTGGCCAAAATACATGGAACCAACGACAAGAGCGACGATTAGACTAAGACTGGCTTGGGTAGCAGTTGAAGCAACGTCGCCCCATATCCGCTGATACGCCCTTCGGACGTTCAGTTTAACCTGCATAGGAATACTTATGAGATATGGTGATTTAGGGCGGGCATGTTTGGCCTGAATGTAGTTCTTCTGTCTTCTTAGGTGTTCGAGAGTCCCTTGCTCGTTGACAGGGAATTCCTCTTCGAAGACCTTGATCTCGCCTAGTAGGTTCTGGTACTCAGGCGAGTCGCGCCAGTACTTCTCAAACTCTTCGGGGGTACGAGGGACCTTGTTCTCCATACCATTCCTAGGCTGGCGCTCCTGAGGGTTCGTAACAGCTGTCAAGAAGTCACCCGTGGTCTGGCGGGGAGGAGAGTGCCATCCTTGGCGCTCGAAGAAGCCCTTGGCCATATTAGCGGGTCCGAAATAGATCTGGCGACCTTCGTAGAGAACCGTGGCTTTATCAAAGCAGTCGTAAACGCTCTGGCTGGCTTGGTATATTGCAATGGCTGCGGCGCCACCAGTTAGGTCGGAACCAACTCGAAGTGACTTGACGAATTTCAGGGCGGTTGCTGAGTCAAGACCCCGTGTGGAATTGTCCCATGCTGCAAATGGGGCGCCCGCGAGCAGCATCTCTGCCACTGAGACCCGCTTCCTCTCGCCACCAGACACGCCTCGGACAAAGTCGTTTCCTACTTTCGTATTATATGTGTGCGATAACCCAAGGATAGCCATAACAACTTTCGCCACGAACCGGGCGAATTCTTGTCGAGACGCCTCCATCGGGCGGTTGGATGGCGTTCGAACTGCCTAGAATAGCAAACTCGTTAGTAAATCATCATCAGTCATGGATGTCTTGTGTAATCGTGGAGTACTCTACCAAACTTTCCGAGTCCATGTGGCGTCCCGAAAAGTAGGCGGAGAACGTCAAGAGTACCCAAGACTAGTAAAACATGCAAAGGTACATACCGCAGCGAATTCCAGCGTTTGCCCCACCGTCAAATGTGGAAAGTGCTTGTCGACTTCCTGGTTATACACAGTCTCGCCCTTGAACTCCTTCATCATTTTCTGTTGCGGGATACCATTGTAGTGGATCTCGCTCTTGTCGGTCTCTAGTCCATGCAGTTCGCCGGTCAATGCCTTTAGTAAGGTACTGCAACCGCTCCCTGGGCGTCCTAGGACGACACACATCTCCCCAGTCTTAATGATTCCGTCAAAAGAATGTAGAATTTGCTTGCGATCTGTCTTGCCGAAATTCAGGTACTCGCGGGCGCGGAAAGGCGCCAGGAAGATGTCTGTGACGGTCTTTTGCAGCTGCAGTGCCTTGCCGGAACCAAAAACATTTAGATTCTTGTAGACCACGGAGAGTTGCTTCAGTTCGATGCCTTGATTCTCTAGTTGCTTCCTATAGGTCTTCAAGAACTGAGGAAGGTCGAATGAGTCGCTGCTCGGATCCACAGCTGGATCACCCGGTTTTGCGATCGTGAACTGCCGCGATATCTTCTGCGATGCTGTCGTGAGGACCCGCTGCAGGTCACGTCTGCCTTTGTCGTCAATTTCGGCGCGCGTGACCCGTCGTTCTAGTGGATACTGATCGAGCTCATCGGCCTCTTGTTCTGCAGAGTCGACACGCTTATTGTCTTCATGGCGATTGTAAGAGGAACTGGAAGAGCAAGAAGAGCCCGTATCTTCGATAGGCTCTAGTTTTACTTCCTCTTCCCTCTGCTCGGGATAGCCCGCGTTCTGCGCCTGTGTCTGTTGTCCATCGTAACTAGACATTTCCGGTTTTAATTGCCGTTCGTTCTTCGTAGAGGAGTGAGCTTGCCTCCCATGAGAATGTTCATCGGGAAAGGAGGTTTCGCGGCCTAAAGGCATTCGGAGCAACCCAGCCGCAGGCGCTTGTTGTCCGGATGCGGATTCAGTAAGTTCACCGCTCTGGGCTTGTGATGAAGCTGGCTGGCTGGCAGTCGTCGTGTGCATGAATCCCTCACTGTATGACTTGGACTCCACCATTGTGGGGACCGCTTTTGCTGTTATACAATTCAGTAATGTTCACATATGATATTCTCCATAGTTATTATCTACATAAGACCCAACATCACAAATTGAGGGATGGCGTCGTCATAGCCCTCGGCCTCGCATGCGGTCAACGTCCGCACTTAGCGCTCAACCCAAAGACGGACAAAGAACAGTTGAGCGGATTCATCTTTCATATGATGGGAGACTTGGCCAGGAACTCTACGGATTGAATAATGCCTCCGTGGGTCTATTAACTCGTCCGTTGATCGAGCCATCAGCACTAAGCTCGCAGGTAGCTAGGCGGAAGTTTGTTGAAGTGGGTATGAGTGCATAGTTGCGGACGTGTGCGGATGATCGGAGGGTACATGCACCGTCATAATCCCTAGCTGCTGAAAACCGCACAAGTCTCCCCAAGGCATCTCGACCACACAGAAGCGTCAATCCAGGTTTGGCCGTCCTCGAAGTGTGGTTGTGGCGGGACAGAGCTGTGAGGGATGAGGTGTCGGTTGCACATGCTTTCGAATTTAGTCCGTGCGCGACAGGATTCCGGACTCGGATTTCATGGACCCTCCGAGCACCGCAACCGCGACGATCTCACTCTGTACCGACCCTGTTAGGGACGAGATGCGCACTCATTTGCCTTCGCCTGCGGACGAAGGAATCCATTTGCTCAGTTCGTGGCGTCCAAACACTCCGTAGATCACGACATCCATGGCAATGATGTGTACCCATTCATGCATAACTGAGTGCGATCTTGGAGCTTAAGAGTTTTTCTATATCAGACTTCCGCAGTGACCGGATCAGAAAGCACTAAGACATTAATGTATGTCTTCTGCTTTATGAGCTTTGCGTATGGTTGTTGATATGAGCGGAAGCAGGCAATGGACGTCTAGAAGAACTGACAAGTGCATGCCTTTGAACCAGAGCAGCCTGGATTCCCATGACAAAATCGACGAATTTTCTTAGACTGGACATGACTAGGGAAGAAGGATCGGAGGCCAAAGCATCAACTTATGCATCAACACACATTCCTATATTCTGATTTTCTCTTCGGAAATGTATAGAATGCGTTGTTGGTCATGCCTCGAAACCTGATTTTACGTAGATAGTTCGCCTACGCCAGCGTCCTTTTCCAAGCAGTCTACAGTTGATGAGCTGAAGATCGAACAAACATAGGGACATGGAAAGGACCAACCTCTTGACCATACGGGACAGGCTTGCGTTGCCTCATCTTCTGGCGCTTCTCCTTTGACGCTCGCTGGGTATCTGCATCTTCCGCTGTCCCACTCCAGGAACGTCTTACTTCAACTTCAACCCTTCCAAACTCTTCTCCACAACCGGTATATACTCTGCCAACCGATTGGGATCCCGCATGATGGCAAGCACATCCTCCTTGCGCCCCGCTAACTTTTCGCGCACTACTTCATACTTCTCTTCTCTCGCCGTATACTCCCTAATCACCTCATCCGTGCCAAACTCGACAAACACCCTTGTATCCCGTATCCTAAATACGACATCGTCTAGGCGCATGAAGAAGCGCACAAGGAGAAGTAGGCGTGCGGGCATTACGCGGATCTTGCAGGAGAGCATAGCGATACCGTTGTCGGCGAGCTCGTCTTCGTAGAGCATGACTTCGTCGAAGAAGTGAATGGGGTCAGGTCGCTTGAGGAGGGCGAGTGGTATGGGAGAGTTTGTAGGCTGGAAAGCGGGAGTGGGCGGTGTTGAGCCCTTGTAGTCGGTGCTGTAGGACCAGTCGAAGGGCTTCACGACTTCCTTGATGTCTTCAAACTGCTTCTGTCTGGTAGCATGTCAGCAGCGAGAAAATAGGTAAAATCTGTGAACAATCAAAGCTGTAAGGGTGAGAGAGAGGCCTACCGATTCTGCTGCCACTCTTTCGAATACGACACCTTGAACATTTTCTCACCTGTCTTGTCAACCAAGTCCAGTGCATCGAAGGCGTTGAACTCGATGTGCCAGCCGCTGTGTGCATGCTCTATGCGTACGAGGTTGTCGCCGAATATCATCTCTGGCGGCGCGATCCCCAGCTTCTTGGTCATTTCTTCTATAGGGCCAGCCTTGAGAATGGGTAGCTTGCGCGTGGTGATCTTGAAGCCCTCCTTGATGATGGAGGTATCTGCATGGCCCGGAGCCTGGGTATCGAGGGGTGCGCCATTGAGCGCCGACATGGTAGAGGCCTCTACGAAGTGGTACGAAGATTGAGCTAAATTATGAGACCTTCTCGCGCATACGAGTCTGTCCCCTATGGGCGGCAGAGCGCGGGGGTGGGTGGGGTAGATCGGAGAGTCACAGCACCGACCGATGGTGGTTTCCCCTAGCAACCACCCGTAGGCGCTTGTTTGTCGACACCGCTCGGGCTCGCTCATCTACTCCAACATCTCCACTCCCCATCCCGGTCACACGCTGGGCATCGTCCGCTTCCAACAACAGCTTTTTCGTAGTTTCTTTCTCCCTTCTTGCCTGCATCCCTCGTTTGTTCCCGCGCAGCATCCTCAACAGCATTCGAACAACATGGAAGTCGCCAACCTGGAAGCCGCTTTCGAGCGCATCACCGTCACAGATGAGCACGACGACCAGGTCACATCTACCACCAACTATCCTAAAACAAAGGTAGCCAAGGCAGCTTCTCTGTATACAACCATTCATTAACACTGCAACAGCCTTCCCTCGTGACGGCTGCATCATTACCCGGCCTATCATCGTCACAATCAGCCGGCAACCGCATGAAGCTACCCCATCAAATACCTCTCCAGAAGCTTGCAACCACAAATGCAAGTAAGAGCGCCAGCATTGCGAAAGTTACCATCACAGCGACAGCAAGCCGCCCTGCGGAGCTCACCTCTCACCGACGTACACTCACCGACTCCGCCCTCTACACAGTCCCTTCCACCCCCAAGGCCTGGCATCTCGGCATGTTTGAGATTGGTAAACCCCTCGGAAAGGGAAAGTTTGGTCGCGTCTACCTCGCAAAAGAGCGCAGCTCAGGCTTCGTTTGCGCCCTGAAAGTACTCCACAAGTCCGAACTGCAGCAAGGCAAGGTGGAGAAGCAAGTCCGACGAGAAATCGAAATCCAATCGCACCTCACCCATCCTAATATTCTTAAGCTATTCGGCCACTTCCACGATGCAAAGCGCATCTTCTTGATCCTTGAGTTCGCCGGCAAAGGAGAACTATACAAGCATCTCCGTCGCGAGCAGCGATTTCCAGAGCCCAAAGCCGCACAGTACATTGCGCAAATGGCTGCAGCACTCAAGTACCTGCACAGAAAACACGTCATGCACCGCGACATCAAGCCCGAGAACATCCTCGTTGGCATCCATGGCGAAATCAAAATCTCTGATTTCGGGTGGTCAGTACACGCACCCAACAACCGACGAAACACCATGTGCGGAACGCTCGACTATCTGCCCCCGGAGATGCTAAAGGGTGGCGGCAAGGACAACTTTTACTCTGAAAAGGTTGATCTGTGGAGTTTGGGCGTGTTGACATATGAGTTTCTGGTGGGCGAGGCGCCGTTTGAAGATACGCAGGTTATGACCCAGCGTAAGATCGCGAGAGGAGAGTATACGGTGCCGAATTTTGTAAGCCCGGAGGCAAAGGACTTGATTAAGAGGCTCCTCGTCCTTGATCCGGAAAAGCGTATTGCGCTCGAAGATGTGGAGCGACATCCATGGATCGTAAAGCATTGCAAAGGTACGTTTTTTCCACGATGTGAAATGTGATACATACACTAACATTGTACTAGGTAGCGAGCGAGCATACGATCGCGCCTCAGGAGGCAAGTTTCGAAGCAGCTCGGAGTCGGAAGACTACTGAGGTTAAGCTTGAGAAAAGACGTTGATGACTCGGTGTTGTTTGTATTATATAAGAACATCTGCGACGGTGAAAGGCGTTAAGTCAGTGAGCGCAGCTGCATGGTTGATTAGTCGCATTATTTGGAGTTTGGGAACTAAGCGTACATCGCGGCGTTTGGACACAGCACAAGGATACTTTGATAATGAATGCAATGCAACAAACTCAAAACAATTCAAAGAGTCAACGTGCGAGTGTAGATGGCAACGCTTCATGAACCAGACTTATCGCGTCGACGCCATCGCTATGCATATTTTACCCGAGCCCTTCCGTGCATTATACAGTACTATCGATACATTCCTTGTACATCGGCCATGTCTATTTCCAGCCTCCCGTCTCTTCCCAATCATCGATAGATCTCATCGAACGGCCTTGTGTCCCTAAAACAGCTATCCCAAACCTCATTCACGACCTTGCCCGCATGCTCTTGATTCTTGATACCCGGCCGCGCCATCATACTCAGCGTAGCACGCCGCCGCACGCAGGCCTGTAACTGTTCTGTGATAGACCACTGATTGCGCGTGAAGAATTCGCGGGAAAATCTACACTCTCCACTCAACGTCGACGCCCTAATCTCCAAGCACGCCTGGTGCCGCAAATTGTCGCTCTCAACCTTCCATTTGAGGTGATCCCAAGCGTGAACCATTTCGTGGGCCATGGTATCCTCCTGGTGGCCGCGGTTGCGAAATTTGTTTGCGCAGAGTAGAATGCCGTGGTCGAGGCTGAAGCCGCCGCTCTGCTCATTCGTGCACATCCGACACAGTATGTTCTGCCCGTTTAAATCGCCACCTAGCTTATAGACCTCATCTTTCAGGAAGCGGACGATAGGCGAGTATTGTAGTAGGTATTCCTTGTTGACCTCGCATCTTTTGCATATTGAGTCGGCTTTTAGTGTGTCTAGCTCCTCGAAGTAGCCCTTCTCCAACTCGATGTCTCGGCTTCCCGTCATGCGGCCGAGCATTATGTTGAAGGTACTGCTCCAATTGTAGTATATAGGGTCGATCTTCTTGGGTGGAGGTTGTTGGATCGCAGCGATTGATGCGCCATCGGGCGCTTGTTCGGGGGTCGACATGGAGGTATGGGGAGGGCGATGGAGACGGGGTAGAGCGGGATGTGTGGCGTTAATGCCGTCAGGATGTGCGGGGAGATGTTACAAGCTCGTGGTGGTAGGGCGCGTTGACGTTCCCGTCGCAAAAAGCTGGAGATGTCGTAGATTGCGGGAGCCAATCGGCAGGCGAGGCGGAGCGCACCTGCAGGCGGTGAGTGAGTCCTTGTCTCGAGGGCGAGCGAGCTCGGAATCTTTATCCAGTCATGCATGTCACATATAAAGGAACCCCATGTCCTAAGTCTCTCCACTCACTTCAACAACCACTACCGGCACAATGGCTGTCCATATGCGAAAGCAACCCGGGCAGCTCACCGTTGTCATCAAACTCGGTAACTACAATCCTGTACCAATGTCTACATGAAAGGGAATATCAACTTACCAACACACACTCAGGTACCTCTTCCATAGTCGATGAGAAGACGCACCAACCGCTCCTTTCTATCCTCTCCCTTATCGTCGAAACAGCATGCAACCTTCGTGCCGCCGGCCACCGCGTGGTCATCGTCTCCTCCGGCGCAATCGGCGTTGGCTTACGACGTATGAACCTACCTCGCCGGCCGAAACACTTGCCCAAAGTTCAAGCGTTAGCTGCAATTGGGCAGTGCCGCTTAATATCGCTATGGGACCAGCTCTTTGGCAATCTGGAGCAGCCAATTGCGCAAGTGCTCTTGACAAGAAACGACATTGCGGACCGCACACAGTACCAGAATGCACAGAACACATTCATTGAGTTGCTCAGTATGGGTGTTATTCCCATTGTGAATGAGAACGATACGCTGGCTGTGACGGAAATCAAATTCGGTGATAATGACACGCTAAGTGCCATCACCGCCGGCATGGTTCAGGCAGACTACCTCTTCCTCATGACCGATGTCGACTGCTTGTACGACAAGAATCCGAGGACGAACCCGGATGCGAAATCGATTAGTGTGGTGGAGGATATCGCCGAGTTGGCAGCGGATGTTAGTTCGGCGGGGAGTGCCTTGGGGACGGGTGGGATGAGCACCAAGATTGTAGCCGCGAGGTTGGCGACAAGTGCAGGTGTTACAACTATCATCACAAAGAGTAGTAAGCCAGGGAACATTTCGGCCATCATTGCGCATGCAGAGGGACAGAGAGAAACGAAGCTATCAAGCCGTAATTCGGTCACAAATTTCCTCGAAGATAATGGCGTGTCGCTATCACAAGCAGCAGTGCTCAACCTCCATAACACGAACCACGAATTGTCCGCCTCAACAGGATCACTTCAAGAAACTCAACTAGCAAGGACGCCATCTCCACAAACAGATCAGCCTGTCCCACTTCACACCCGCTTCCTACCCATTTCCAACCCCATCCGCGACCGCTACTTCTGGATCCTACACGGCCTTGCCCCTCATGGAACAATATACATCGACCACGGGGCTTGGACCGCACTCAGCGACAAAGCAGGTCTACTCCCAGTGGGTATCGTAGATGTAGACGGCCATTTCGCTCAGCAAGAAGCTGTCCGCATTGTCGTAGTCAAAAGGCTCCCTCGCTCCTCCCAGAGAGTATCAATATCAGCAACAAATGATCAACCGCTACCGCAGCCTACCACGCCCAGCGCGGCAGCGCACGCGGTTCATGCGCCTATTCCCATACGTCATCCGATACAGCATTCAGCGTCGACAAGCCAGATTCTCCAGCCACCGCAGTATGAACTACACAATCCTGCGCCCTTCGAGATTGGAAGGGCAGTGGTGAACTATTCGGCGACGGAAATCAGGAGGATCAAAGGCCTGCACTCTACGCAGATCCATGAAGCATTAGGGTATGCGGATAGTGAGTATGTAGCGCTGAGGGAGAATATTGCTTTCTTCGGCAGTGAGAGGAGTAGGCCGACTACGCCAAACTTTGGGAAGAGTAGTACGAGCGTGAATGGCACCGAGGGTATTGAGTTGCATTGAGTCTTCGCTCTATCTAGTTGATATAGATGCATTCGGTCTTGGGAAATGGGTGCATTATGGCGTATAAATGGCGTTTCAGGGAGCCTACTCTAGAGTTACGTTAGATGCTTGGACAACCACATTGCATGATGAATCTTCATTCCAAAGACGTTTGATGAATAGTTCCGTCACGTATTTTACTCTATTCAATAATGTCCTGCACTGTGACGCGAGACACACACCAAAGCGAGACAAAGGACAGGTACGTTGATATTCAACCATGATTTCTAGTCAGCAACGCTTATCCCTCAGTATAATTTGCCATAGCTTTACTCTATAGGACCTGAGCAATGGTTCCCTAGTCTACATATCGAAAATTACTAGTTGTTTAATATTCTTTACGTCGATTCTAGGAGAGCGGCTTATTCGGCTTCTTAAAGACACTTCCGTCTCCTAGGGTGCACACCGACCAAAGACGGTTTTACATCCCATTGCTATCTTTAGTGATCGGTAAAAAAAACATTACTAGTCTATTAGCCAGCGAGTATAGACTGTGTGGTAGCTGAATTACAATGCCCGAAGATCTGCACGGACGATGGACTGGTATCAAAACTTATGTAATAACCTTGGCAAAGTAACGTGGTTAGCAGCTTGTGGCTGTGCGTCAGCCTTTCTTGTGAAAGGATCACTAGTCATCGAGAGAACTGCTGATATGTGCATTAGGTTCTCTCCGAAGGATTTCGCAATGGAGCCCCGCTCTAGGCCTCCTTCCAAATAGTGGCACGCAGGACAACTCCGCGTACTCAAATGCACTCGTTCAATAACCTCTCCAAACCACTTGCAACCTTCATAAAATCTCCAAGATGCCCTCTGAGAATACCCACGATGCGACTGCCGACCTCAAACAAGAGAGCTCAGTCGCCCGCTTAGACCTCCGCGATGACGTAAACCTTGCAACCCCAAAAGATCCAACAGCACCCCAAGAACTACAAACAACTCAGGAATCACAAGCGGCCAAAGAATCTTATGCCGACTACATCAAGAATCTGCCACCACCGTTCTGGGCGACCAAGACACCACAGACGAAACCAGTGAACGACGAGGCGATCGCGGCCAGAATCAACGCTGTATGTGCGCCAGTCACAGCCGAGCAGCGCGAAGAAGATGAGCGTCTGAAAGCCATGTCCTGGCGCGAGCGGTGGCGTGATCGCAAGGCGAGACGAGAGGCTAAAGAGAAGAATAAAGGTCCCGATTTAAGACCTGTAGAAAGGGGGAGCCGAGCACAGTTGAATGTCTTTGGTGTCAATACCAAGGAGAAGTAGGGGAAGCGGCGACGTATCTACACAAGAAATGTGCTGTAAATTGCATAGGACATTACACAACTACAAAAGAAAACAACAGCTATAGTATGCTCGTATCTCTGTGCCGCAATTGTGACGAGCATGTTTCATTCTCGATTGCCGACAAAGTCATCAACTACATGATTTGTACCTACTCCCGCAGTAAATCTCTCAGACTTCCCCAGACTTCCCTAGGAATTTTGTTAGGAAGTACCATCTTTCGCAATTCACGTCTGCTGGTATAGCGTCTTTTCTGCTGCAGACTTGTAACAGTAAGTATTGTAATTACCTTATTAACTTCTTTTAAGGAGGTACTGTTGGTCCTGCGCCTTAACTTGCATCGACCTTCGGCCGCGTGCATGATGCTGGAGAGTCGACCGAGGAACCTCGCCATGATCTGCAAGAAAGCGATAGGAGATGGGAACATCTGGAGGGACCCTTTTGCTAAGACCTGACTTGCCTTATCTATATCTATCGAGTTGCTGTTATTACTTGTATAGAGGATTGACAGGTGCCGCGCGTCAAAGGAAACATTGAATAAGGGCGGCAGTAGGAATAAGAGCCACAGTTATTTTTAGAGAGTATGCTCTATGGGGTATAGACATGGCGTGGAGTAGATTCGATAATCACTGCTATGTATCGTAAAATGCCACTGTATTGACCGCTTCTAGAAGGCACGGAGACACTCTCGGAAAGTGTTTCTCTAGCCGATCATCGCAAGACGTTTAGAAGACAATCTTTACCGCTCAAACCTTCTACTCCGACCACCGAACGATCAATCAACGCTCTGCAGACTTCAGAAGAGAGGGTAAAGAGGCAGACCAGGTTCTAGAAGCTGTTACAAAATCATCGATATCTTAAGCAGCAGTGGGAGATTTATAGCTATGATGTAGGGATATAGAAAACATATGCTATTCAATCGATTGCAAAAGTTTTAGATTGGGGTTCTTAATACGGGGGAACATTTTGAGCTTTTGATGCAAAAGTGTCTCGCCACACTGTGTGTCTCGGGTCACAGCGGGTAACTTTAATCAACTAAGATATTACAACACAAAAAGAAACAGAAGAAAGAAAATACCCATAACCTCACTTACCTATCCCTCCTCCAAAGCATATCATGCTCCGCCCACACGCTCGTCCTCTGCTTTCTTCCAATAATCCGGCCACTGCCTTTCATCACCCCTATAATCAGGAAACCACAACTCCCTCTTTAGAAGCTTGCCCGACTTACCACCCGTCGTTCCTTCTTCCCGCTCATAAGTGTTCTTCTGCATCAAGTGTTCATCCAGGAAACGCTTCAAAATATTCGGCGCCTTGGATTCAAGCGCATAATGACCTCCCCACATGCGACGCCACTTTACTATCTCTTTTAAGCTCTCCGCAGATAGTGGGTCTTCGGCTTGCATGTCCTGGAACGTGCTGTTGTAGATGCGTTCTAGCCAGGCGCGCGCACGCGCGGGCTGTTTGAGCTGGAGTTTAGAGTCGCGCAGGTCGTTGCGGATTTGAAGGGAGAGTTTTTCAAGCCAGAGGGGAAGTTCAGATTCGTTGATTTCGAGGAAGTTTGGAGCTGAGCGCTTGAGTTTCTTGTGTTGCCCCTCCACTGGGTTGGCTTCCTCACGCTTTCGCTTTGTACCGGTTACGTTCTGATTTGCAGCTGTGCTATTGTTAGGGCCTTGGGATTGTGCTGCTCCAAAGCCAACGAAACCGGGGCCTGGTTTCGCCAGGTTCTTCGGCTGTTGTGCCTTAATCGGGTCCGTGTCATTGTCAGACTCGTCTGGTTCAGCAACAGGGCTGATATCAATAAAGTCCATCGTATCATCTTCATTGTTCTGAAGCGTTCCCTGGAGTGTTCCTAGTGGTTTTGGGTCCCGACTCCTGAAGTCTGATAAATAGCTAGCTGGATAATACAAAAGCTTACCGCGGAGGTCCGTTTTTGGTATACCAGCAACACGCTTTGTTAGCATAGGCACAACATCCGCAAGACTCCACTCCTTGTCTTCCTTGTTCTTCTTAAAGAACGGATCATTGTTCAACCAGTAAAAGATGTCGTCCTCCTGTAAAGCACCAAAGCCACCAAAGATCTTCTGAAGGATTGTCTTTTTGTGCCAGACTTCGAGGTTGTGAGTAAGAGAGGTACCGATCGGTTTTAAATTTACCCACTCCTTGATCTGTTTCGCCGGTATTCGTGTAAAGTTCACGGTTTCCAAGCCCAGCGCGGTTATGTTT
The DNA here is from genome assembly GCF_010015615.1 of Cucurbitaria berberidis CBS 394.84. Taxonomy (NCBI): domain Eukaryota; kingdom Fungi; phylum Ascomycota; class Dothideomycetes; order Pleosporales; family Cucurbitariaceae; genus Cucurbitaria; species Cucurbitaria berberidis. The sequence goes on from NW_024468938.1 coordinate 2,177,422, forward strand.
AATTCTGGTAAGACGGGTTTCGGTGCATTCGCCCTAGTTACCCTAGGATGCGCTACGGCTGGTATCGGAGCTGTCACATTGGAAACAGACGGTACTGTAGGAACGGCTGGCACTTTAGGAACGGCGGGTACTTTGGGAGCGGTTGGTCTTTTCGGAGCAGGTACTTTGGGAGCGGCAGGTACTTTGGGAGCTGCTGGTCCTTTGGGAGCGGCTGATGTGTTGCCAACATCTGGTACGTTGGGTTGCGTACCGATCCTCTCGTATTTTGCCTCCATACGTTGTTGAATTTCTTGTACTGTGATCTTGATGTCAGGTACACCATCTGAATCGATGAAGATATCAGTTCCAAGGGCCCAAACGTCGTTACTAGATTTGAAGACATTAACGTCACGAATCCAGAGATGCTGTAATGTCTCGATATCGTCCTTGAAGTGTCCGCCGTATTGCACGAAAAGAATGGCTCGGTGCGTATAGCTATTGGAATTGGCACCGATCCTCGAGTCTTTCCGGACTTCGTCAGTAACATACTTGCTGAGCTTGTCTAAGCTGACGGTGGCCCAGTCGATATTTCTGGGGTCCTCAGTCCCCGTCCCATCATCTGGCTTCGACCGTTTCTTACTATTGCCTGCATCATTGCGGTCACTATCGCCGTCTCTTTTTCGCTTCCGTGCACCATCAGGCTTCGGCATTTTCTTGCTACTGTCTGCGGTGTTGTCATCGTCGTTGTCATCGTCGCTATCGTTGTCGCTCTTTGGCTTATATCCGCGACTAGGCCAATGTGCTAGAGCTGGCCAATGAAGTGGGCTCTCCCTCAAATAAGGAAGCACATCCTCGGTACCATAATGCCATTTGATCCACCATCGAGTGCCTTCGATGTCTTTCTTGTGGTCTTTGGGAATAGTAGGGTCGTTCACCCGCCAGTCTTCCACTTCCTCGTTGGTCATATCATCAAGATCTCCCACGAAGAAGCGATAGAGCATACCTCTTGCTCGTTTGTGCAAGTTGTTACCATCGGCATCCTTCACAGCCGCCATGGCGGTAGGATGGAGATTTCGAATCCAGTTATCCACTTCCGTGTCGGAAAGGGAAGCAAACAGTGGCACTTTCAATTCAAGATAACGCTCGTCCAATCGCGCCGCTAGCCCTTCGGTGGTCCAAGTCTTCACGAATCTCTCCTCAACACTAAAAACTTTTACATCTCTAAGATATCCTCTCAAGTGCTCAAAAGATAAGTTCTTGAAACTCCCTTTGAAGATACGATGGAGGACAGCCTTGATAGTTGCAGCAGATACTTTTGGGTCTACCGGAACATTGAAGATATCGCTCTTGTACACTTCATACCATGGTCCTGTATCTGAGCTAGTAAGCTCCTCGAAATTGGGAAGCTTGTCTTTGTTGAAACCGTCCGGATATCTGAATACTGGATTCTTGGTGAGCACTCCGTTCGCGTTACTTCTATGAAAGGCCTCCAGAGACTCTTGTATTACTTTGCAATGACTGACGGCATCCTGCAAACGCTTTTCTTTTGGGATCGTTTTGTCCAAAGAGAGGTACTGCCGATACTCAGACAGCGGGCATCCCATATACGGGTCAGGCAACTCTTCGTCATCGCCAGTTCTACCTTCCCTATCATTGTTCGCCTTTGGTGGACCACCTTTCTTTTGTGGGAGTGTTGGATCTTGCGAATCCGCAGCTAAGCTGAGAAGCTGGTCTACAGTTAAAACGCTGTGTAGCGCCTCGATAACCTCGGGCGTGAGGTTATCGCGATGGTTCGCAGGCTGTAGACCCTCTTGACGTCTCCGCTCGTGCAGAAGCTCATACTCAAGTTTTGATCTCGTGAACCAAGAATCGAAACCAAATTCGTTGCGACGTGCTACTCGCAAATTCTCGTTGTTGAAGCCAGCATCCAGACCAGGGTTGATAAGATTCTCTTTGTTCGCGAGGAGATGGTCCACGAAGGCATATAGATGAGGCCCACAACGTCCGTGATCGGTCCCGCGATGTGCGTCCTCGAGTACCATATGCGGAACGAATTTCAGAGTTCTTGTGTTAAAATCACCTTTCTGTAGACCAAGTAGGATATCAAAACCGCACAAGACAGTTCCAGCGATTGGTGCGTTCAAGCTAGTTCCTCCAATCTTCCACTTGTTGCGTCTCTTCGATGCTGTAACCATGCCGTCGACGTACCGGGCTGTCGAATGCTCCTTGTCACGTCTGTCGATTACGATGAAAGACCAGTGGTTCCCTTGAGCCACCCCTAGCGTTTGCTGTGTGTGTGCGGTATCTTGTTTGATACCATTGTTGATCGGTATGACTACTATATCCCGGCTCCTTAGTTCTTCTACTAGCGGTGCCCAAGTCCGTTGGTAAGTTTCCGTATCTGGTGCATCTAAGAAATTGGGCACCGTAGCGATGCGGTACAATTGCCATGCTGTAGCGGTTCCCGCAACGAAGACATCTTTCAGATGCTCGTGCCGGCGTCTCAAGAATTCAAGCGACCAATTGATGTGAGAATCTTCCCAGTAAGAATCAACCGCATCTTTAGCTGCCTTGGTCACCGTGAACTGTCGAACTGTCATACCGCCGACGCCGTGCTGTGTGATGTACGTGCTGTTTAGCCATTGGGCCTTGTTTGTCGGGCGTTGTACCGGTGGAGGCGTATCGATGGCGGCCATGTTTCAGTCTGTAATCGAAGAGTCAAGCACAAATGCTTTGAATTTGGTGTACAGCGATCATGGACGATCGATCATCTAGAGATATACTACTTGTCTTCGTGTCCTTGACAGCAGTTCAAAGGAAATACAACAAAGGCCGCTTTGGGGAGAATTTTCAGCCACACTCAAGATATTGAAATTATAAAGAAGGGTGTTCATTGTCGTCGTCGACAAAGAGTGAAGCGCCATGGCGGCCTTTGAAGCCCGCCGCAAAGACGCTTCGCATGCACGTAGCAGCTGTCCGCATCTTCAGCAAGATTAGCACGTCAAGTGACCAGAGTCTAAGCTAGGCGAATAATAATTAGTATTATAGTGTGTTTAAGCAACAAAGTATAAGTTGAGGTGAGCCTGCTAGCAGTGGCAGCATGAGTCGGTGCAGTGACCGCTTGCGCGATCAATAGCTCCCTGACGTCATCGCACCACTACATTGAAGTATCCACCCGGTTACCGATCACTTGATCCGACTACTGGACACAACAATACGGCGGCAACCTATGGATAATCTTTGAAAAATTGAAAGGTTCAATGGCTCTTCAAAGTCAAGAGGAGCACGACCCTAAGAATTTTTGCATACCCTTCTTCTTATTAGCAGCCCCTAGCATTTAGAATAACTTTCCCGCCCTTTCGATCCGGTTCAGACTCCGTGAAATTTCAAGACCTTCTTTTGATCTTCACATACACTTTCGCTCACTAATGAGTCAGCCTAACATGCGGTAAACCTCCTGCGTGTATGGGATTATGACAACAGTTAGCAAAATGGCAAGCGAGTATCGAGCTTACGGCACAAGCCAAACGTTACATTCCAAGCCGAGTACCTCATAGTCATTCAAAAGACTGACAGGACGTACGAACAAGCGTAAAATACATTGAGCTTGCACCCCTGGTCCTCATACCCATGGTTCGAGCCCCTGGCACTGAATTCTCACCGCCACCCAGGGCCTTGTATTGTCAATCGATACCCTCTTACCCACCTAATACCATACCCCTCTTTACAAGAACCATGGATTTCAAAGTCCAAATGTAGTCTCCTCTCATTCCCCACCTTCCTATCGTTTTTTCCTCTTTCCTCCAGCAAGGCACTCATCCGATACCTCTCACATCATCATTTGGCTCTCTCCAAGAACACCTCACTCTCACGATGTCACGGTTCCCTCTCTTCTCTTTTCGTTCCTTCTTCACTCTCTTCACAAAAGCAAATTCAACGTCTTGGCCAGGCGCTTCCCGCTTCGCCATCCCTCTACTCTGCTCCTGCCTCCTCATCGCCATAGCGCAGTTGACCGTAAATCTCAGCCTGGGCATCAGGCTGCTGCGCATAGGTGACAGTGTTGTGTGCCAGTACGATCACGACACGTTAGGAGCTGGAGATGATGTCAGGTCGCTGCCTATAACGTATGCGAACCGGGACACATGGGAGACGAACAAAAAGGACTTTCTGGGCATGCATAAGAATAGGGGAAAGGCGTAAGTAATCCCTCAAGATGATGTGGCTTGAAGGCCGTCAGCATGTTTGCAATTCGTCGTCGACATGAGTGAAGATAGACAGCTTCGTCCAGTTCTGAACCCAGGCTATCTCTCACTCCTACGCCTTACTGACGAATGCCTCTCTAGTGAAATTGGCGCCGCTTTCTTTGGCACCCCTCTACTCACCATCGCCATCATGGTGATCCATATCTGCTTGCACTTCCGACGTTTATCGAACCGCGCCGGCATGCTATTCGCGATCTGCCTTATCACCTTGTTCCTCATCTCCAATGGACATGACCACTGGCTCAACATTGACGCGAACAAGCTACATAAGGAATATAGTTGGTGCTGGAAGAGCAGTGAGGAAATGAAAGGACTATGGGCCGAACGAATGACAAGGTGGCGATTGTTGGTGGCAGGAGAAGTCTTGAGTGGAATAGGCGGACTGTGGTGAGTTCATCCACTAATCACTCCGTGTCACAGTGTCTTGCGTTCAACCTGGCATTTGTTTAGCCAGGCACAGACAGCCTTACGTACCTAGACAAGACGCCTCGCAAACACAGATACTAACCAAATCTTCCCAGTATCGCGTTGTACTTCGCCCTTGCCACAATGGCAGCATCCACGAACCGCTATTACGATCAACAACGCTCAACCCGCCTCCACAATCTTCGATCCACCCCATACCCAAACGCGGACGGCAACACCAATGGTGTAGGAATCCCCTCGTCCCATCTTTCACCACCTCAAGCATCCACTGCCAACACACCCGCTAGTGGGTCTGGACTAATACTCCCCCGAATTACAGTAGGGCCTAAAGAGCACATGGCGGAGGCGAACAGTGAAGTGTTTGAGAACCCGTTTGCAGATCCTGAGCCTCCGGTTAGGACTGTGTATCCGGCGGGCGCCGTGAAGCCGGGTGCTACTACACAGGATCCTGAGACGGGGGAAAGGAGAAAGGACAGCGCGCGTTGAGGGCGATATGAACAGCCTTGCGTGATTGGTGCTTCTTAAGTTAGATGGACGAAACTGTGTTTTAGTTTGGGCGAGTGCGAAGGACGGATTCTAAGGAATAATAATCGATAGCTATAGAATAATATACGAAGCGTCGCATCTCACGGCTATAAACTGGTGAATAGCTGCTCAACACGACGGGACAAAGACTCATTACATCCAAGGAAATCATGTTCAAGAAAATTCCAACGATTTACATGCGGCTGCGGTAAGGTCTCGGAACCGGGGGTTGGAAGTACCTATCAGGCAGCTTATTGCCATACTCATCGAACCTATAATCCTCCTTTTCCTCAATCCACATCTACTCCACAATCAGCTTCTTGCTGACTACAGCTTGCTGTATCGATGACCACTCACCTCGCGTTCCGCATACTTCCTGTCCAAAGGCACTGGTTGGGGATTCAGTATCTCTTCATCACCAAAGCCTGCGTCTCCTTGAAACCTACGGTGGTAATGGGCCGCTCCCACAGGCTGGGGTGCACCGTACTCCGCGTACTGTCCATAAGGCCCGCCCTGGCCCCCACGGGATCGGTTACGCGCTTCGCTCTGCATCCAGGTATCGCGCTCGGGGAGGCGGTCCTCAAAAGACTCCGGGCGGCGGCCAAGAGGCTCGGGGAACGGGCGTTCGTCATGGCGGCGCTCCTCGGGGTATTGCGGGCGGCGTTCGTAGTGATCGTGCTGCTCGTAACGCTCGTCGTATTGAGCCTCATAGCGAGGATCGCGGCTGTGCTGAGCTTCATAGCGGGGATCGCGGCCGTGCTGAGCATGGACGTCGTGCTCCTCGTAGTGTTGGGGGCCGCGCTCCCGCTCGTTGACGTAGACGTCGCGATGTTCTTCATAGTGAGCTGGAGGAGGGCCCTGGCGATCATGCTCGATCCAGACGTCGCGGTGTTCCTCGACCCTCCTGGGAGCAGCGTCGCGCTCGACCCAGACGTCTCTCTCGACGCGTTCGGTGGTATGCTGAGGAGCGTCGCGCTTGATGTCAATGTCGATGTCGACGTGGGTGTCTTTCTTCGACGACGACTTCTTGGGCTTGTGCTTCTCCTCGACAGGCTCAAGAGCCGTCAAGTAGCCGAGGACCTCTGTCAAACTGGCATGCGCGATGTTCAGCTCCTTCTCCCTGTTCTCCAGCTTCTCCTTCTCGCTGACAAGCCAGTAAACACGATGCCTAACACCAACGCGGCGTCCATCCTCGACATCGCCGCCAACACGTTCAGTATGTGGCGTGATATTCTCGAGGGCGCCGCGCACGTCTCGCATGGCTCCATATACCCATTTTGACTTTTCGGGATTGGATTCGAGGGCATCATGGACTTCGCGGACAGAGAGGAGGCGCTTGACTTCATCGAGATCGGAGCGTACGCGGCCGATGATGCGCACGTAGACTGCATTGGAGGGGCCAACGTCGCGAAGGCGTTTGGCTCTGAGCATGAACTCGCCGAGTTTGTAGGCACCGCCAATCGCACCCGCGGCAGCGCCGAAGGTGAGGATTTCCCCTTTAACCATGGCTGGTAGTGATGGAGCTTAGGGATGTGCCGGATGTGGGCTTTGGATGGTTCAATTGAGGGTAAAAGTGCATGCGTAGCTACGGATGCCTGGTGGGAGCATCCCGCGCAGGTTTGACCGGCTGCAGAAGTGGGGATTATCGGGTGGTGTTGTGGTGAAGTCGCTCTGTTGACGCTTCAGCTCCCTTCTGTTTTGGAGTGGCTGGGGATCCAGGGTGAGGTGCATGAAGGCTAGCCAGACCGGGCACTAGTATGCTGGAGCTCATCAGCCCTCACGACCAACCCGAGGTCCGTCCTGAGCGTGATCGCACATGCGGAGCTGATGGCTTTTATCATTTCTTTTTACCTACGTTCGTCTAGCAGGGTGTCATCGCTATGCCCCTGGAAGGCTGGCGTTTGCTTTCAACATCACTTGTGTACAAATGCTTCTCCTTAAGTGGCCCTGGATGATCCCAGTAAAAGCCACGGGCGCCACCATGCCAGCACATCGAGCTGCCCGGAACACGCGGTTCCCTCTACTTTCCATATCTTGCGATGAAAGCTCTGACCTTCGGATCGCTCAAGCTCAGGTCGTTGCCCTCAGCTTCTAATAGCTCACGATCCTTCTCCTCTAGTTCCCGCTCCATAGCCTTCAACTGATCGTCCAACTTTGACTTGGTTAGGCTGACCTGCTGGAACGGCGTGTGCTTGTACAACGCGTTCAAGACGACCTTCGAGTCGCCGTCTGCTTTACTTGATCGCTCAGCTAGCGTGTCGTGTGTTGAGAGTGAAATGGACTCGTAGTGATCATGTAGCTTGCTGGCTCGCTCGAGTTGCGCTTTGGCCAACGCGTCTTGCAGGGCTTCAATGCTGTCTTGGTTGAACGAGATGCCCGTTCGACGAAGTGCATCCTGAAGCGCAGCAGGCAGATCGAGAGTATTGGTGGGCTTGAGCTTTACCATAGGCGTAAATGCGGAAGAGCCGGATGTTGTACTTCTCCTTTTGGTGGTCGACGTCACTGCATGTGTATCGGGCATGCGCTTAGTTGCAGCTCCATCGATATGTGCGAGCACCTGCTGGAGCTCGTCGATGTTTTTGGTGCTAGTAGTAATGGTGTCAAGGCGTCTGCCCATGTAGTTGAGTGTTGACAGAACCTGTCACTGTTAGCCATTTCGCGACGCAAAACGCTCTGATACTCACATAGTTGAGCCAAGCACTTCGCGCCTGCTTGTTCTCTCGGTCCTTGCGGTCCTTCATCTCGTTCATTGGCTTCCTTATGTCGTGCTCAACCACCATCTCGGCCACGGAAGCAATCTCGCTATGCAGCTCTTCCATCTCCGCTTGCAGCGCTACTTTTCGCTCCGTCAACTCCTGTTCTGATACATCCGAATCAAGATTGGGCGAATGTTCAGACAAGGTGTTCAGATAGACAGTGTCAACCCGAGCCTTGATCTCTGCTGTGCGGAAGGAAATGATAGCCTTGCACCATTGCTCAATCGACTTCTCATCCTCGCTCACCTCAACCTCCGTCACAATCTGGGAGACAATGCCTGGTAGTCGACCCAGGATTTGGTCGTCTGAGCTAAGTCGTTCGGCCAAGTAGCTCCTAAGTGCAGACTTCTCGGTGTCTATCTCCTTTTGTGTCTCGGTCAACTGGTCGGTAAGAGAGGTTGAGACATCGTCAACCTAGTGACTGAATCAGCATATACTCTAATAAAGACCTCGCTTGACCTACCGCAACATCCAATCTAGCCTTCTCCTGACCTTCTTTCCTTCTCCTCTCATTCCTCGCATGCTCGACTTCCAAATTCGGCTTGTCAAGAGCTTTTAGCTTCATCAAGGCGCTTTTCTGTGCCTCCAGGACTTTGCACTGCTCCTCAATAACCGCTGTCGAGCTCTGCAAAGATTCAATTGCTGATGCAATCTCATCATCTAGGATGGGACGAATGGGCTCGCCCTCGCTTTCATATTGGTGCAGCAGCCCTTTCTTCTTCAGCGTCTGATATCTACAACCACATATCAGCAACTGGTCTGAGAGTTTGGCAAGATACTCACAGCTCTAGCTCTTCTGTCGTCAATAGCGTCTCCTCATGCAAATACTCTTCTACCCACGCTGCGGCTTGCTGCTTTGTATCTTCATTTTCGAAGCCTAGAAGTATCTTGTCCAGGTCAACATTGAGCCCTCTCTCTTCTAGCACGTTTAGTAGATGGTGAGCTGCTTGTTCTTCCGCCATGTTTCCAAAGTTGTGTGATTCGGCGTGGTGTATCGGTGAGCGTAAACATGGTTAGAGTAGTTCGATACGGGAAGCCGCACCGACCGGTCGCGCAGTCGCGCTTTCCGAGACCCTGACGCGTTTTGCCGCTATTAACAACATACTTCAAGCAGCACGTTTCCACTACACAAGACGTCCTCTTTTCGTCTGTCATTATGTCTCCCGCCGCTGTCGACCCCGTGATCACACCCTCAAGCAATACTGAGGCCGCCAAAGAAACAACAAACGGCACCACCACCCCACCCACCAAGACGATGTCCAAGAGCAACCCCGCGCACGAAGAGCACCAATACCTCAACTTAATCAGAGATATCCTCCAAAATGGCGAGCATCGACCCGACCGCACTGGGACCGGCACATACGCCATCCCCTTCCCCGCACAAATGAAATTCAACCTCTCGCAACCTTCGTCCGAAGCCTCACAACCACCCGAGCTCATCCTTCCCCTCCTCACAACTAAACGTGTATTCCTGCGCGCCGTAATTGGCGAGCTACTCTGGTTCATCGCAGGCTCCACACACTCGAAATCGCTCTCAGATGCAGGGATAAAGATCTGGGACGGCAACGGGTCGCGCGAGTACCTAGACAGCGTAGGCCTAGGACACTATGAGGAGGGCGAACTGGGCCCAGTATATGGTTTCCAATGGCGGCATTTTGGCGCAGAATACAAAGGGCACGAGGCAGATTACACAGGCCAGGGTGTCGATCAATTAGCAGAGATCATCGAAAAGCTGAAGAATAAACCGTATGATCGACGCATTATATTGAGTGCGTGGAACCCTGCGGACTTGAAGAAGATGGCGCTTCCGCCGTGCCATATGTTTGCCCAGTTCTATGTTAGCTTTCCACGGCAGGAGCAGGGCGCCACAGAGAAACCGAGGGGAGTGCTACATTCACTGTTGTATCAGCGGTCGTGCGATATGGGGCTTGGTGTGCCGTTTAATATCGCGTCGTATGCGCTATTGACGCACATGCTAGCACATGTGTGCGATTTGACGCCAGGGACTTTTACGCATACAATGGGGGATGCACATGTTTATCTGGACCATGTGGATGCGCTGAAAGTGCAATTGGAAAGGGAGCCGAGGGATTTCCCGTCGTTGAAGATCAATAGGGAGATTGGAGGGAGTATAGATGGATGGAAGGCGGAAGATTTCGAAGTCGTGGGCTATAAACCGCATGCGAGTATTGCCATGAAGATGAGTGTATGATCACGAGAAGTGTTGGAGAAGAGTTTTTGTATATGTGTATCATGAATTGGCATGGCCATGGTTAGGTACATGACAGTCCGAACGAGGAGCGTTCAACGTGTACATTGAGCGGATTGCCATATGCCGGTCGTTATAAATCTTCAACGGCGAAAAGGCTTCCTAAAAAGCTCTCACGATTCCGACCCGCCCCTAAGTTGCATGTGTCCTCTCAAACCTAGTTCCTGCAGCCGGTACTGTGAACTGTTCATCCTCCTAGCTCTTCCGTCTATTGACGCCCAAGGCGAGAGCATCCCATTAATTCATACCCCAAAACCGCCCAATATCCGCCGGAACAGCGATCCCATTGCGCTCGGCGAACTCCTTCCAGTCGTAGATCGGTTCATCGTAGAAGTCTGTCAAGAGCGACCTCCTCACGAGACAAGTATACCAACGCTTAACGTACCGGATGTGCCGAGTTGTCTGAAAGACGTCGCCTCCCCTGCCAGTGATCGAGGCTTTGAGACACTTAGCGAACCAGAGCGGAACCCCAGTAACCTTAACCTTCTTGACGGTTCCGTTATGTCGTAGCTCAGTGAGGGCCTCGAAGATAAACATGCAGTTCTCCACGCGCTCGATAATATCTCCATAACCTAGCTCTTGCTGCGCATCATCGTAGACATAGTCTTGCCCATATCGCGCGATGCCCAAAGTCAAGTTCTTAAGCCTCGACTTCTCCGTCGGTTCCTCGCTATGCCTCCTCAGTTCTCTCACAATCTGCTGTAAGCGCCCCCGGAATGGACCCCAAGCTTGATCTGTTGACTCGTTGATATTTAGCACTAGTCGGATGTTCCTCATATCACGGAGCAGTGCCTGGCTGTGGTATAGTCCAAAGGGGCCCATTGGAACGGAAGAACCACGCTTGTGACCGTCAATGTATAGGGAAATCTCGTTACGGTCGAAGAAGATGGCTATGTAGCAGTGTGAGTCGTAGTAAAGATCTAACGCGGAATAGACTTACCTCTAGCTTCTTGTGACATAGCCTTTACACGGATCAAGCTCACGTACATCCTTAAGTGAGCACGCATTTTACGTGAGGTTGCAAAGTTACCACTACTGCCCATTCTTCGAGCTTCCACGTTCCACTTTCGTTCTCCGTTCTGCTTCCGCTTCGTACGACACGCTTTGAACCTAAAGCTGAGGTTCTGAGGGAGCACGTATTTGATGATGTCGTGCCTCAACTCCGCGGGAAGCTTTTCGAACGGAAAGGCGTCATAGGGCACCGAAGCAAAGTCGACTTTGTTCGTAGCATTGGGCATCATCAGCTGGACAGTCTGACTGGAGCTGATCAACTCTCTCGCAAAGTGGGAGCTGTCCTCGGTCTCACTCGCCCGACCAAGCCCACTGGTGAGATTGGTCGCCGAGCGCGCTGAACTGGTATCGTCGGTGATCATGTTGGTGGTACAATCTTGACCTGCTCAAGGTGTATGTGGGTGTGAGTAAATGTCGGGTGAACGGTGTGTTGATAGAATCGAGGCAACCGGTAGATTTTAAGTGCGCCAGGAGCGAGGTTGACGGTGATAGTGATAGTGATGGTGAGTATAGTGAAAGTGAAGATGAGAGTGTTATCAATTATTAGGCAGGCTAGGTGAAGGCTATATGCTGTACCATAAGAGAGAGGGAGAAAAGTGCAATCTAGAGAGGATTTTCAAAGCGCCTACGCCCTAGTTGAGCTATCGCTGGTTCTGTGAAAGTACTTTGAGTGCGGATATGTTTATGATTGCATTGCAATCTAAAGACATCCTAATTCCGAGAGGTTCTTCGTAAAGTACATTGATGCCAATATGAAATTGGTACTAAAAGCGGGTATTGTAGGGTACAATTTTCGAGATCCAGAACCTATCTTTGAGGAGAGCATACCGATCGAAGATCTGCATCTTGGAGGAAATTCAAGCTAATTATGGTTATCCGCAAATTGGACCGCTCCTGTAGCAATCTCTGCCAGATGCAGATCGCAGTGAATTTTCAAAGTCTTTCCAATCCGCCGATGGCCCAAAGAAAGGAAAGCGTGCCGCTAATTCACCTCCCCAAACTTCCCAACATCCGATGGAACCGCAATATTCTTGCGCTCGGCGAACTCTTTCCAATCATAAATGGGCTGATTCCAAGTCTGCGATGTGACCATTACCTCCCCCCTCACACGACTCTTGCCAAACGGTCTCCTCTTGGATTAGACCGCCGTGAGTACATTGCCTCCGTCGCCTCGCACGCAAGTCTCAAGGCAGCTGGCAAACCAGGGCGGGACGCTGGGGATTTGGCAATTTCTGATAGCAAGGGCAGGCCGGAGAGAAGCGAGAGGCTCAAGAGCAAACGTGCACTTTTCTACACCTCCAGTGTCGTGATACTCCTCACCATCCGAGTCATAGTAAACCATCTCTCCTTATAGGCGTAGGGTGCGGATTTCCCTCTATATTAGTCTCAGACTAGACGTTGGTGTTTTTGCCCATTAGGTCACAGTTGCTTGTCAAGTCGAATTCTGAACAGGAAAACTAGTAGTCGGCAATGTTTCGAGCTATATTCATGTCAACTTGATATGTCTGCCTTACGTGTTAGGCAAAGCACAATTATCACTGTACCTACTAAATCACCGCTACTTATCAACCACCCATAAGTTGTCGACATCCTCTGGAGTAGGGATCCCGTTGCGCTCCGCATATTCTTTCCAGTTCAGCGTCGGCTGGTACCACTTGCGAGTAGTAACCCATTCTTTCTTCGTTGAAGTGATCCCTGAAACACGACATCGCCGACGTCGCTTGACTTGGACAAGCGGCCAATCCACCTCTTGAACATCTCCTCCCTTCCCTTGAATGCACAGCTGAAGAGACTTCGCATACCACTTCGGTAACCCAATTATCTCAACGTTTCTGATACCGCGCAGGCTAATCAAGCTCTCAAGACAAAACATCAACAAGATGTTATTGCGCATTCCTGCTTTCATTTCGACTTTGAGCTCCTGGAGTAGCGACTTTCGGTTCTCGTCATCAGCGTATTCTTTGAGAAGTTCGACAAAATTCTCTAAGCGCGACCGCTGACGCTTGCCCACCCAGTGGCTGTAGGCAGTGGTATAGATGCCGTCCTCCGTTTCCGAAAAGCTGCAAGTGAGAGTGACGTCGATATGGATGCTGCGCAAATTGCGAAGAAGTGGAAGCCGGATGTTGTCCCCAAACGGTCCAAAGATGTCTGGTGACCGAAGAGATAGCGGGAAGTGAGCCTCGCTGTCAACGGTGAACCTATACGTATTCGAGCCGTAGAGAACCGCTAGGGACATTAACTCAAGCTGTTTCAACATTATGTAAGGCTAACCTCGCGTTTCATTCGATGTGAACTTGTTGAGTAAAAAAACCTGCGTCTCAACACAGGGATGTTTACGGCATTCCTCGCTGTTATCTACTCTTACCCACCTTCCCTGACCACTGGGGCGGCAAGATAGGTGTTTGCGGGGGTTGTAATAATGAAGTACGAATTGACATCCAATTATATACGGAGTGGGATCCCCACTGCTTGATGATCCACGGGCGCTCCATTGCCGTGAGCCTTGTTCGTTTTTGCCACGGGCCTTGAAGAAAATAGTCAGATTGTGCGGTAATACGAATTGATAGATGTAGAGGCGTATTTCTGCGGGAAGGTCTAGCAACCTAAAGGGTTCATCAGGGAGAGATGCTCGGTTGGCAGTATCTTGTTTCCTCATCTGTGTCTCGTATAAGGTTTCTTCCTCGTCGGGCAGGCTAGATAGATCTGATTCCGAATCAGAGTCAGGCAAGGGCAGGTTCTCGGTTGTCATGTTGCAGGTTGAAGCTGTCAAAAATGGCGGTGTGCTTGTTTTACGCGTTGGCAAAGGTCCTCAATACTGGGGAGGCTGCAAGTTACAGTATGATGAGGATGTGTAAAGAAGAGGATTTACTAAACGAAGCAACTGGCCTTCAGCCTTGTGGTGAAGTGAAGTCAAATTGCTGACGAAGGACGGAGTGTGCTCAATGAGGAACAACCGAGAAGCTCTGCCCAAGATGTGGTTGGAAGCACAGTCAAGTACTCTCGGGCTAGCTTTGGGTGGGGTAGCACAGCTTTAGGCAGCGACCTTTGGCAGGGTTGGCTGCAGTGCCGAGGCGAGGATATCGGGCGCCTAAGGAGATGAGTTTGAAGGACAAGTGGAAAGAGGCGCTGCTAGAGGGCACAGCAAGGATCTGAAAGAGTGACAAACATGTTTAAAATTGTTCCTTCTATCAGTTTATGATTCGTTCGCTGGTTCCTCCATACCAAGTACATGAGGCAAACAGTCCTCTACTCCATGAAGAGGAATTTCATGTTTGTGTTGGAGTTGTTTGAAAGCGAGTGTAATTCCTCTGAAATGGTTATCCGAGCACCCAGCCTGCTATCTGGGCTCCTTGGTCGAATTATAGCCTAGATGCCCCGGGCAGCCTTCAAGTCCCAGATCGGTCATGTATAGGAGTGAAGTCGCCATCAATAGATGCTGCTGGTCCATACGCGAACCGAACAAGTGACCACTTCAAGTGTTTAACTTGTCGTCATCGGACGAGCTGCTGTTGGAGTGGTGTAATGGTGGACACGACGAAGCGTGCTGTTGAAAGACAGGCCTCACGACAATGTCCTGCCGTCTTCTCCGTGACTTGCTGCATCCTTTGCCATTTCCTTCGTCAGCCACTCGGCTTCCTTTTGCATTTCCTCGTCGCTCCTAGGCTTGCGGCTATCATTGTCGACAGCGGGGAAGTGTCCTTTGTTCTCATCCTGGGGAACATGACTCTGAGCAGCCCTTTCCTTCTCCCTCAGCTGCTTGTTCAGATCTGCGTCTTCACTCTCCATCATGCCGTATATAGCGTCGGTGCCGCCCTGCGCCTCTAGGTCCTCCTTCTGGCGCGGAATGATATGGGCATGTACGTGTGGCACGCTCTGTCCGGCATCTACACCATCTTGTATCGCAATGTTCAGGGACGAGGCATCGAAGACGCGTTCCACCATGCGCGACACGCGCTGCACGGTCAGAAACAGGTCTTGTACTTCGGCAGTAGATAGGTCGTTGAAACGCGGCACAGTCCGGCGTGGCGAGACAAGCACATGGCCTGGCAGGAGGGGTTTGAGGTTGACAATGGCGAAGGACAGACGCGTTAGGTGGAAGACCTAGCTGCTGTTAGTACTGTTCACGAATGCCTTCATCAAGCAATAACAGCCTCTCGACGCACCTGGCTCGTCACCACAAAGGTGCCAAACTTGATGACATCCTTTGTAAGCGGCATGGCCTCCTTTCTTCCCTGCCAGATACAGCAGATGTCGCCGTCTCCGAAAGGTAATCAGATCAGATACACGCCAAGACTGGTCACGAAACTTGTCTTGTCCAGGTCGGCTCCGGGCGGCGCGCTTCCGAAACCAAGAAGCGCTTCTTCACAACTTCCATGCATGCCGCTAGCAGCTCACTTACAGCTCACTTGGACAAAGCGATCTCGGCCCTTCTTGCGGGTGCCGTCACTTGTCGAGTTGCAGCGGGCGTGGTGGCCTTCTGCCCATCTATTCGCCTTTACAAATGCAATCCACTCAGCTTCGTGGGGACGACATCGTGGGGTTCATGTCCAACGTGGTTGCATGCATACAATGACACGACGGCGCCTGCGCCCTCGCCCTTACTCATGAATGATGAATGAGAGCCCCCTCGGACACTATAAATCGCCTTCGTCCGAGCAACGTGGTCGTGGTCAAGACTGAGCCTTTGGACGCCCCGCCGACCTTGTCATTACTCGTTGTTTGTGGCCTGCTTTGTGGATCGCCTTGTGGACCCTCCAAATCCAACAATTCTTTCTGGCGACTATCGCCTAGTAGCTCAGTCTGCCTCCCTCCTACCAGAGATTACCGAGAGGGTCGCAAAAGGGAGCTAAAACACGCTTGGCTCGACTACTGGGTTTCGTCTTCAAACAAGTTGCCCTCCACCACGTCTTGGAGCCTCACTATCAGCACTCTCTGCAGTCGTATAGGCGACTACGTGGATAGTCTTGGGCCCGCTGATCTCCGGTACGCATCTATTTAACTCGCCTCAGCGTGCGGAAGTCGAGACATTCCGGCTTTGATTGTTTCGAACCAAATCCGGTCGGTCGAGTACTTCGTATAATAAGACAGGGTCGGACTTGGTCGCCGGACTGCATCCGCAACCTTTTTCAGCAAATTCCAGGGCACCCAAGCCGAACCCACACCGACCCTCGACCATCTGCTGATATAAGACGAGAATCACGCGTCTTAGTTCTTGAATCACTTTGCTATTACACTACAAATACCACTCGACATTTAAGCGCCTCGAAGTCACACAGCAGTACCGATACCACACAACACAACAGTACCAATATCACACACAAACAACTAGCAATGGACATCGCCGCCTCCTCACGCCGCTACTTCGCCATGCCCTCGCCCACACCAGAGGAAAAGATCTCCCTCCAAGCCTCCAACACAGTCTACACCTACCACTGCTTATGCAGCCACCTCCTCCTCGCCACCACGACGCCCCTCCCCTCTCTCCCGACCCGCCAACACGCCCGCGACAAGGCACACATCATGCCGCTGCCCCCCGCTCCCACAGCGCCCACGCGTAGACCCTCTGCCGCAGCGCAGCAACCCTCACCCATGGACCACTACGGCCTGCTTCTCTCCACGCACCAAGACCGCGACGCGGAGATTATCACGAGCGACGACGGCTTTGAAAAGCGCTACGTTCAGCGCTGTGGGCGCTGCAATTTGGTCGTGGGGTACCAGCTGGATTGGCAGCAGTTTGCGGCGGATCGGACTGGGCGCCGGGACGACTGCGTCTTTCTCCTCCCGGGCGGCTTTGTCAAGACGGCGGATATGATCATGGGCAAGGCGGCTTCAGCTGGTACCGCTGGCGGTGGCATCGGCACGATGAGTGTTACGGAGGTCAAGGTGTAGGCTCCCCGCCACCCGCTGATGCAGCTTCTACATCTCAGATGCAACACCTTCCTTGACGGGAAATAACGATTATCTCATACATGACGTCTCTTTACGACGAATGTTTTGGCGTTGTTTGGATTTTTATTGGGTTTATGGTTCGGAAGAATGCGACACAGCGCGCGCGCGCATGCGCAGCGAGCGAGCAGCACTACATTTTTTACACAAGATACCCCCCACTGGCGAACGCGCAAGGCTTCTCATGCTACGAAGATAGCCTACATGTTTCTAGACAAAGCGTCCCTTATGGATCCAAAAACAGAGTTGATTTTTCCCTGTTTATATAAACAAGCTCGACCGACCCTGCTACTAGCTAGCTAGATAGACTGAGTGACATGACCAACTCCCCACCTTGTGTTGTCTTGTTGTGATGACAACGCCCACCAAAAGGACCAAAATTCAACGCCGGTATCCGCATGCACAACCGTGATCCGTTTCATACATGCCGCGTAATAAACACGAAGAGAGAGATATATATAGAGCAGCCAGAAGAAATAAAAGCGAGTCTAGTTCTCTGCAATCGTCTTCACGAACTCTGCACACATTGTTAGCAAACTGTCTCTCACATAAGAGGAGGGGAGAGTAAAAAGAACGTACCCCTGTAGTCAACCTCATTATTGCTAGCATCAATCGTGCTCTTGAACAGCTCATCCACCTCCTCCTCGCTCATCTTCTCCCCCAAATTCGTCAAGATGTACTTGATCTGGCCCTTTCCGACAAACCCGGAGCGGTCCTTGTCGAACACCTGGAAGCCGCGTATGTATTCTTCAATGTCGAAGGGTTCGCGGAAGCCGCCGGGGCGGTTGAGGATCTTGGAGAAGGTTTCAAAGTCGACTGTTGAGAGGGTCTTTGTTAGCTGCTACTTGCTTGGTCTACTTGTACTTCGAGGAGTGGGGAAGGTGTTGGAGGGGAAATGAGAGGAGAGACAACGTACAGTCTGTTCCCACACCGCGCTCCAAATCCGTAATCTCAGCGAGTGTAGGGTTCTGCCCGCATGCGCGCAACAAGTCGCCCAGCGCGCCGCGATCTACACGGCCGTTGCCGCGCTTGTCGAAGAGCTGGAATGCTTCGCGGTAGTTGGTGGAGGCCTGGTGGTTGTTATCCATTGCTGTTCTTTTCTTCGCGAGCTGCGTCGTTGTAGCAAGGCGGGCTTGGTAGAAGATGAAGAAGAAGCCGTTTAAAGTAGAATGCAGACAAGTGCTTGTTTGGAATCCGTGTAGTACACGCTCAAAGCAAGGGATGGCTGCTCGTGTCGCCCTGTCGTCGCTGCTGCAACGACTTTGGTTGAGGCGGGCTCGACTAGCCAACCAACGAGATGCGCAGAGTGGGCCCATGTGATTGCGCGTTAAAGGAAAGGGGTCTTGCTTACCATTGTGTTCGGTGTTTAGAAAGAAGATGTTTACAACAACGTATATACTGAAGCTTCCAAGAAAGTTGTGTATGCACTGTGAGGGTCGGTCGGTCGTCTGAAGGGGCTGTTTCTGGGGTTTTTGAGCGGGGGCCACGACGTGCGTCGAGCGCAAATACTGCCCGCCTAGGGTGGGCGCCGCGGTCGCTCTGGTAACCAGCGGTGAGTCTGCACCTATCGACTAGCTTTGGGCCCGGCGTCTACACGACTTCCACCCTCGCAACATGGCGCGACGGAGTTTGAACCGATGATTGGGAGCTCATAGGATAATTCAGCGCCGGATGGACAATTGTTTTGCCGTTATCACGACTTCATCGCTTCATCCTACACGAACGAGTCTTGGAGGTGTAAATACGCGTCAAGCAGCTTCTTTCAAGCAAATGGTTAGAACCACCTCATGCACACTGAAATCCAGCATAGCTCGCAACTGAGGCTAGGATAAGTTATGATAGTAGGGCAAATACACTTGAAGTACATAACAAGTCCGCTTAGCTACTCAACCTTCCTATTTATGTACCCCAATAAACGTCCGTTCCCCACGATACATATGTATACTCCTCGCAAAATGATCATCGTCCGCCTCCTCCTCCTTGATCCACACACCATCCACCATCTTCGCCCGAACCATCTGTTCGTCCAACCCCCCAGCAATCCCTCCACCAGCCAGCCGCACCTCCGACGCCTCCACAACAGTTTCAATACCAGCTTGCACGCTATCCTCCTCTCCCCACGGCAGGGCGTCAATGTCAATCTCCTTCTCCTTGCCGAGCAGACACATGATGATGACCATAGCCCCAGCCTTGGACATGACCTGATTCGCCTGTTTACACGCATCGTCATTGCAGCACTCCAGACATCCCTCGAGACAATGGCACGTCTGCAGTCGCTGACACGCCTGTGCGAGCAACGTGTCGATGAATTCGAAGGCCTTGGTGCTGATCCCCGAGCCGCCCGCGCCCCCCTTTGCGTCGTAAAAAGTCAGTCGTGCAGGGCGCTTGCGTTGAGATTCCTTCCGGGCAAACTCTTTCTCAGGGACTTTGCACTCTGTGCGCACGTCACCAGGCATGCTGATGACGAAGTTGGGCATGAGCGAGAGGACGGCGTGCTCGGCTGCGTGGATGCCCGCTGCGATGTTTAGTCTCCTGCTTTTCAATATGTCCATGGCGGATTTAGGCACGTCAAGCCACATGCCTTTACTGAACAGTATGATGGGCGGGTTGTCCACTTGTACAGCATCTAGAATGCGTCTCTTCTTGTCGATTTTGAAAAACCCGTAGACGATTTGCTGGATCTTGATGGGCCCGTAGAAAGCCTTTGACCTAGAGCCCGGGATACGACGTATGGCCTCCGTCTCCACTGGGTCGATGTCTGTATAATCCCGCTGTTGCGTCGTCCAGTCTACTTTAACGTATTCGACTTTGGCGAGCATGCGCTCTTGGCTGAATTCCTTGACGAGGTACGTATTGCCCTGATGCAGGAATATACCGCCGTCATACAACGTGAAGAACGCGCGGCTTGCCTCTAGTTCTTCTAGCACCATATTCTTACCATTAGTGATGTCGATGATGGCGAAATGGTCTTCTTCTGTATCTCGAATGGCGACAGAGCGCGATGGCTGAGGCAGAAACCGCTCGTTACAGTAGTAGAAACCCTCCTTATCTCTGCGCATGCGCTCTCGCGCGATTTTAGGAAGGAGAGGGCCAAAGTATGCCTGGTCTGTTTCGATATTGATGGGCAACTCATGGGCTGCGCATTGTACGTGGCCTTCAAGGACCAGCATATTCTCTAGATCGACCTGCAATGCGCAGTTTGGCTTGGTGAAGATTTCGTCGGGGTTTGACATGTAGTACTGGTCGGTGGGAAAACAGTCACCAACCAGTACGGACAGAGAGTCCTTGTTTCTCCGCCCAGCTCTGCCGCTCTGCTGACGAAGATTGGCGATTGTGTAAGGGAAGCCGACTGTGACCACGGCATCCAAGGATCCGATATCAACGCCGAGTTCTAGGGCACTTGTAGCCACGATACCGCAGAGCTTACCATCGAACATCTCTCGCTCGATCTCTCGTCTGTCCTGCGGCGTATACCCACCCCGATATGACATAACCCGGGCTATGACTTCCGTTCTCTCGAGGTTCGTTAACTCTGTCCTAACAGCAGCTAGCAACGCTTCACACTGCTTCCTAACTCGACAAAAGGCGATTGCTCTTACACCCCTAAGCATTAGCTGGCAGAACAACTTGGCAGTTTCTGCCATACAATCTCCGCGCCCAGACGTAGGGTCTCCAGGGTCCTTGAACGGTGTGTTCCAGCACAGAAACTCCTTCCGGCCTGAAGGCGAGCCATCGAAGTCGGTCAATTTGACCTCTTCAACACCGAAGATGGTCTTCATATGTTGCTCAGGATTGGCGACTGTAGCCGAGCAAGAGATGAACTTGACATGGCGGTTTCCCACCGCAGCGCATACCCTCCGTAAACGCCTCATAATGAAGGCCATGTGCGCTCCGAAAAGACCGTTGTATACGTGTAGCTCATCTACCACAACGAAGCGGAGATTTTGAAGAAATGACCGCCATGCGTCCTCTTGGGGTAATATTGTAATGTGCAGCATGTCCGGGTTGGTGAAGACGATGCGGGCTTCATCGCGGATGTAGTTCCGGTCACTCATTGGCGTATCGCCATCAAATGTTTCTACAAGAACGTCTTCGAAGCCAGGCATGAATCGCAAAAGCGCCTTCATACTCTTCCTTTGATCCTGAGCCAATGCTTTCGTAGGGAAGATGTACATCGCTCGAGTATTAGGTTCTTGCTCGAGCTGGTGTAATACAGGTATCTGATAGATCAATGACTTGCCGGAGCTAGTCGAGGTAGATACAATAACATTATGCCCATCGTACAGGTTGTTTATAGCTTCAGCTTGATGTGCGTAGAGCTGTTCAATGTTCCTCGTGTTGTAGAGCGCGTTCACCAGGTTCTGAGACATGACGAAATTCAGGTCGCCATAGATGGGTTCCTGTGGGTCGAATACACGATGGCCATCCGGAACAATCTGCCCAGTATACCACTCGAGCGTTTTGATCTCGTTCAGGATCTCAGGGATGGACTTTCGCTCAGTCGGTATCGTGGCTGGTATTCGCGATTTTTCCAAACCTGGCGTTGAATCTCTACTCCCAGTCGGCAGGGGAACAAAAGATACAGAAATCTCGTTGATCTTCTCAACTGCATCCGCACCCTCATCTGCGCACTGATTGAGGAACGCATTGACCGCCGACGTGAATTTCACATTCCTTTTCTCGATCAGGTTCATCATCTGCTTCTGACTGAAGACGGGCATCTTCAGGTCCTCATTGCGCAGAGTCGTCGTTGCCTTTGTCGGCTCGCCGGTCTTCTTGTGCTGAACCTGGCGCTTCAGATCGCCATCAATGAACTCAAACAGCAGCACCTCCTTGTGCTCGCCCTTATCCGGCTCGGGCATTAAGATGACATAGTCCTGAGCTCGTCGTCCCTGCAGATTGTCTTCCGAACCCATCAGGTTGATCTGTAGCATTGCCTCGTCTACGTATGCGAAGTTGATTGCTTTCGGAATCAATGCCGTGATTTGCGCTACATCCTCGATCACCAGCTCGCGCTTTATGTGTCCTTCGACCGTGGTTCGGAGGGTTTCGAGGGTAGTTGCGAGGTTCTTGCGCGTGCAGCAGAATGTGTATACGAGGTTCAATGCGCGATGTACCTGAGCAAGCTTCGTGAAGTGCTCCGGCCATGGTATCGCCGTCTCGACGAGCGTGGAGGATCCGTGACGGGCCAAAGGTGGCTTTCCGGTGCCATTCTTTGCCTTTGCTATTCTTCGAGGCTTCTTTCCTCCATCAACCGTCTTTGTAGGTACGGTCGTTGTCGTTGTCGTGGTCTCTTGTGTGGTTTCGTTCAACTCTTCGCCTGCCTGAACGCCTTCAGGAACCGGTGTTGTTTCTGGAACCGCATCTTCGTTGCGAATCGTTCGTTTCCGCTTTCGTATGACTTGATCTGAGACTGAGGCGGCCTTCAGACGGGGCATCGTTTGTTCATGATGTTGTTCGCGCAAGTGCAATGGCGGAACAGAACTTTGTTCGAGGGAGAGCGGAAATCGATGACGCAATGGCGCAATAAAGGCACAAATACACGAAAGAAAGATCTAAATTCAATAGCTTGCTTTCTCTGTACACTATAGCACAGCAACTGGCCTGCCTTGCAATTCGTCTCCAAGTCGCTGTGGCGAGGGTCGACCTACAACGCGATGCAAGGGCGACGCGGAATCACGGCATCACGTGCCTTGCAAGGCTAATTCCAGTCGAAGCATTTGTGAAGAACACACGAGCAAAACAGTCTTTAAATGGTTGCATCTGCTAATTCAACCACATTTCAGCTCACTGACTATAAGAAGCCGACAGCAACATGCTCGGTAGTAGCATAAAACACACCGCCCTGGGTATAACGCATATCAGCATCGCTCCCGCATCCCACAACCTCGCCGCCCTTGAGTGTACAGAAAGGAATATCGTGCCATGAGGACCCCTCGCTGAATGCAATACCAAAAAAAAGACATGCCAAATGAATAGGCAACATGCCATAACCTCGTAAATCAGAGACAAGAATCCCACGCCAGTGTGGTATGTCCGCCCAAAAGCAAAGAATTAGCATAATAAACAGCAGTCCCCAACCGAGCTGCGCTATAGCGCCAAAAATATCGTCTGTCACATTGTTCTCTTCACATAGTACCTGCACCAGGGACGAGCATCTCAATACACTTCGTCAGCAAATTACTCGCCTCGTGCAGCAGCTCCCACCTCGTCTTCCTGAACATGTCTCTCATGATGATCAGTAGGCCTAGGCACGCATTTCGGTCTGGAATCTTGACTAGATCATCAGGCGCCCTTACGCCACCGACTCTTTGAAGGTAGCCCTTCATATCTTTGACTTTGTCGTCATAGTTTGTGAGTTTGTAGGGCTGTTTGACAGGCCCATCAAGTGCGAAGCCGTACGACCACACGATCAGCGTGGCAAAGTACAGCACCCACGGGCGGTTAAGGAGGTAGTCATCGCGTGCGGAGTAGGAGAGGCCGACATTGGGTGAGGTGTTGGTAGGGTTCAAGCTGTGCTCTCCGGCGACCATGACATTGGAGAGGAAGCGTAGGGCGTAAAAAGTCGCGTCCCGGGCACGAGCAGTGGGTGCCCAGATCTCTTTCATCCTTCGCTGAGCGCCGTTGTAATCTTGAGGTGTTATAGATCGGCCGAGCAGTCTGGGAGCACCGGCGTAGATTTGGCAATCCACAATATCAACATGCATAGCCATGTGTGCCAAGTGGTGAAGGACCGTGCGGGATTCGAAAACGTTGTCGTCGTCTATACCATTCGAATACGAGTATGCGCTTGGCGTGGAGAGGTCATTCGGTTGGGAGAGCGAGCTATCAAAGTCTTGCTTCCAAAAATCAAAAGCGCGGGTCAAGGACCCTCGCCATTTATCGCGGCCACCCAGTGCTTGCGTCACACCAAGCGAGCTCACTTGGAGATCCCGCTGGTTCATGTGCCACGATACGCTTAGCAAACCTGCCATGAGAATAGTTCGCCCAAACGAGTTGGTTCGCACACTCTGTGCGTTCAAGGTCTTTTTGAGACCGTCCAGGAAGGACATTTGCTTGACGCCATTGGCGTGCAGGCTCGCTTCTACCCGGGCTACCTCTGAACTGCTCGTGGCGGACCAGAGAGCTTCGTCGCAAGGCAGTGGGAGGCGCATCTCGTGAGCAACCATGACCGCACTGTGACCGAACATGGTGGCGTGTATGCTGTCCATGAGGAACGCCGCGAATGCTGCTCGCCGGGTGGCTTCATTCGTAATCCAGTGGTTCCACCACTGAGCAGGCGTATTTGCCCCGCCAAGTGAATTGCTCTTTGCATCTTTGACGCTTGGAGGCGAGTCCAACGCGGATCTTCCGATCAACGAGCTTCCGCGCCTCATAAGGGTCAGCGTCGTGGCATGGTGAATGTGTGCCCGTTCGTGCAAAGGGCGCGTCGAGTACATCTTCTCGAATACTTCGAGTAGAAGCAGACCCTGGAAGATCCAGAGCTTAGCTGGTGGGCGGAAATCGGCATCCATGAATAGATCCCATCGCAGGTGCCAAGCCAAGAAGTTGGACAAGGCGGAGCAAGCCTGTGTTGTTTCGTGCCCGTAGTTCTTCTCCAAACAAGATGCCCCGAGACACATGATGGAGAGTAGTAGAAGCTCTGGGCAGGTGCTTGCATTGAAAGTCGGTTTGTGTAGGATCGGAAGCTGCGGATGGAAGTGAACCCAGTACGAGCTGATGTACGTCTGCATCATGTGCAGGCTCAAGACGTGGTGGTCATCGTCCCTGTTACCTTCTAGTAAGTCCTCCTTTTGCTTCTTAACCGGTGCATGGTCAGTCTCGTTGAAGCGGCCAATGATCAGGTCAAGCAGATCCTTTCGCTTCTCTTCTGAAAGCGCAGACTCTGGTAAAGTAGTGTCTAGGATGCTATGGACAGCCATGGGGTGTGAGGGTGGTGCCGGGTTGTTCAAATATCCTGCAACCGATGGGTCGTAGTTGAAGAAAGGCGCTTGTAGTCCGATTTGAGAAGATGCGCCGGCTACGGAGCTAGCTCCGCCCGGATAACCCATTGGCGACGCGCCGCCGGGGCCGAACTGATTATCGTTGAACAACCAAGCAGCGAAGTCGTCGGCCATGGCAAATGGCGACCGACTGTATCCTTCGCCGCCAAACATTGGGATGGCATAGGATGGTGTCTGATCCATTATGGCCTCTGAAACGCCGTTCATCCGGGTATCTATCTGCGAAGTGGACTCGACCCCATTCATTGGAGTCTGACCAGCGGTGTTGTTGTAGAACTGGCTCTCCTGCTCTCTCGATACAGGAGTGCCGGGCGGGTGAGGGTACTCTGGTGGAGGTAAGGACGAGAAAGGGGGAAATTTTTGTTGTGATTGGAACCCACTTGCTGAGCTTTGATAAGCAGTTGACGCGGCGGAGGAAGGATATGAATGTGATGGCGTAATGGCGGAATTGTAGGGTGAGCTCGAGCCGTAGGATGAAAGATTCGAGGTTTGTGCGCGCAACTCTGGGCGGGTGAAGTTCCCATTGCCCACATGTGGGGAGTTGTGGAGAGATGTACGACCTCCACTGTAATTACTCAAAGGGGCTGGACGTGGTGGGGGTGCAAAGCTACCGGTACTCTGGGACTGCATATCATAAGGTTTGACCTCGGAGCCGCTACGATAGGCATCGTCGCTCCCTGTTCTCTGCAATGAATCTTGCCGGCTGATGGTGGCAGTCGAAGCGGGAGAGTGAAAGGTTGGCGGTGACATTTGGCCCCGGGGGCCATTGTTGACGGCTGCAGGTGCTGGAGAATGCAGTCCATGTTGTGCTTCATGCTTGATGCTAGGCACCTTGGTTGCTACTGCAGTCTTCCCACCCAGTGCTGCCGTCACTATAGGGTTTAGATTGTGCAGGTTGAAAGTGTCCTTGCGCAGCAGCTGCGAGCCTCTCGCTGTGTGTCTTTCCTTGTGTCGCGCGCATAGGTCTTGTCGGACAAAGGAACGGTAGCAGTCGGGAAAGTCGCAGTGGTAGATTTGCTTTGGGTTGTCTGTGCAAGATTATTAGCATGCTTTGATTATGAGAGGTGAACAAGTCAAGATGGTGAAGGGAAGTTGAAGCATGTCATGGACTGGGGTCGCTCACGATTCAATTGGTGTCGGTACAAGTGCTCGGCCCTCGAGTAGCTCTTCCCGCAGCCCTCGTGTGGACACTCAAACTTCTTGTCGAGTCCCTTCCTGCTCCTCCTTCTCTTCCTCGAGGAGCCGTTTGCGTCCCCGTCCGCACCATCTCCCGTATCTCCTTCGTCACTCCTGTCGCGCCGCCGCCCTCGGGCCTCACCACTATCGGGTGAAGCGGGGGTCGAGGGCTCACGGGCGCCTACTGTGGTATCCATCTTGTCTCCAAACTGCGACTGAATCTTGGCCAAGTCGGACGCGTGCCCTGCATGCATGGATAGGATTTGGGCAGTCATGGCCAGTGGGCACGGCGGTCAAAGTCGTGTGTCGCGCCTTGTTATTAGACAGTGCGCGTGTCTGGGGTAAAAAGTGGAGGTTTGTGTAGCCTGGTGGCGGGACAACTCGCGTGCGCGGGTGCCAGAAGGTGTTTGTGTTAGTCAAGGGAGGTGGGCGGCGATCCAAAGTGGGCGTGCATGCTGCTTGAAAATCAATCACGCTACAGGGCTAGATGCTTAGGCAGGGAAAACGAGAGTGTGTGGGCTGTTGCTGGCGATCAGAGAGGCCTCAAGCAGATCAGGTACGGGTGGCCAGATGTCGAGGTTGGATGCTTAAGGCGCTGTGGTCGGGAGCAGGTGTGGGTTTAGTGGATACGCGCGCGGAGCCTTGTCGGATGACTTGCAGCAAGCGGCCTCGACAGTGGTTGCAGAGGCGGCTCGGGGTGTTTGTATGTGTGTGAGCTTTTGGCGGCGAGAACCCTGAAGGGTACGTGGGGAAGAGGACAGGAGGACGTGGAGGGTGGGAGGAGACGAGACGGGGCGCGGGTAGGTCAGTGGATATGGAGGGATGGGATGGGATGGAGCAGGGCGGCGCCCGTAAGTAGGCTACCGTGAGGGCTAGACTAGCAGGAGGGAGCGAGCCGAAAGGCAGAGAGAGGGACTTTGGTGTCCGCAGTAGCCGCGATAAGAAGCCGTGGAGCGTCGCTGGACGGGTGCTGTGGCGGTGGATAAAGTGCAAGCAAGCATTGCATTTGAAGCAACAAGCCTCCCCCCTCCCCTCCTGATGAAGAGGTGAGTGAGGGGTAGCCGTGGGAATTTTCCGCAGGCGTCAGCAATCATCCATCGTCCATCCTCAACGAGACGGCGGCGGCGGCGGCATGCATGCACTGCGAATATGCGACGCCAGGCCTCGACTCCTCAAGTCAAGCACCACCTGCAGCGCCCGGCAGCCTTCAGTAGTCGCAGAGTGTGGAGAAGAAGCGCGCGCCGCCTCTGGGCGTGGGGGGCTCCTGTAGAGGTGACCATGATTTGTCGCACATAGTCGGCAAAGGCCAGCAGAAGACGTGCGTTGCTATCGACGTGTGCCTGTCATGCACCCGCCTGCAGACATGCCTCGCTCCACACTGTCATGTACCGGTATGGATCATCATCAAGGCACTGTCTAGAGGCATTCACCAGCCAGACACCAAACATGACTACATGACTACGTGACTGCTCCCGTGCTGCCCGGCCCGTATCCGTCCTGCAAAATCAGACTAATCTCCACACGCACCAGAGTCTCCATTTCCCCATTGGCTCTGTCCACCTCACTGCTCGGCTCGTCGGCCTGGTTGCGTCTGTGCTGCAACGCATCTCCAATCAATCATTACCATGACGCCTTACCCCAGATCTCTGCACCTGCCAAGGGCTGCCACTGGTCGCTTCCGTAATGAGGTTGGTGAAGAATACACCTGCCCGCCGCCAATAGCGAGCGGCCAGAACGTCACCTTTGTTTTTGAGGTAACAAGAGCGAAGCGCTATACATCCGTGTAGTATATCCGTGTAGAACGAAACCTCTTCTTGGTTGCACGGCTAGGAGACGATACACAAAAGAGCCTCACCCCAGGTTTACGTCTGCTATGGGCCCCAAGATCCACGCAGTGTAACCTGGCCCTCGCGTTCCTCGAGCCCTCGAGCCCGCCATTTGCGCCCCATCGCCCAGGCCAACCTCTCCTAAGCAATCCTACCCAATCCCTGCTTGATAGCACTGAGCATACATCTCCGCCTCAGCCTTATCAACTGATGTTTGCTTTTTCCTGCCAGGTTCAACGGCCCTTTTAGAGGGCCTGAGAAATCCAACTAGGCAAGACACGCACAGCTCGCCAAAGCCTCCCTATTCCATCTTTTGATACACTCACACGCATCTAACCGCTATATGCCCTAGTCCTTAAACACGTACACTATAGTTTCTAGTTCAGCAACCTGTAATCGTACCCCTGTTTTCATCCTCATCAGCCTTATCGTCCCGCGCAAGAGAAGCCTCAGCTATCTCCGCTTCTCCGCCTTCGCAACCATCCCCTGCTCGCTTGTTCTTTTTTAGGTCGGTAAAAGCCACAACAGCCACCTGGCCATCCTAGCGAGCGCGAGATGAACTCGTTAGTCTACAGCAACCTGATCGTCTATGAAATCTAGAACATGACGTGCTCCTATGATTACGATGTCGAAATCTGGGCGTCTCTTGAGACTTGGACTCGATGTCTTTGCAAGAAATCATCGTCTTATCAGGACTGCGACCACGTCGTTGATTCTCGCCTAGTATGGGTAGAATCCGATTGATTTTCTAGGACAAGGACAGTGTACTATTCTCTCATCTCCCCTGCAGCGCAAGCACACATGGCTTCTCCCTCAGAACACAAGCGGCACCTTCACATAGAGATACAAGATGTGCAAAACCTCAACACCATGAAAGCCTCTTCTACAAAAGACACCATCCTCTACCACTCACAAAACGCAACCCGATGAAACACCCTCGCCAACCCCGGCGACCAAACACACTGCGTAACCTCCCGTCCATCCCCCTTCTCCCCATCTTCTTGACACTCTACCTCTTTCGCCATGCTCGGACAGCGCAGGACCCCCGCACCCTCTCCTTTATTGGAATACGTGCACCCTGCTTCGCCGAACAGCCGCATGGTGAAGTTGCCGCGCGGCCAGGGAGGCGATTCCCTGTCTTTGGGCGACTCCCAACTGTGCGCTTGCAAGAGGGGCTTGTCGCATCCGTCTGCTTGCGCCCCGACGGTAGTAGGGAAGAAGGTCCACGAGTTTTTGTTGGAGCCGTGGTGGACTTCTTTGCGGAGAATGATGGAGAGTGCTTTGGTGGGTGGGGTTGGGGGTGTGGGAATTGGCTCAGGCGGTGTAGGCGTTGGCTCAGGAGGAGGTGGTGCTGGAGCATCAGCTATAGTCGAAGAGTTCCCCGCGCTTGACGATGACGACGAGTATGACTGCACGGACGTGATGAATGTGGTAGATATCTGCATCACCGAAGACATAGCAGTACTGTTGCCGGCGCCGAAAGTACCACTCGCGCTTGCTCCTCGGGTATGACAAGCAGACAAGGAAGAGTTCCAGTTTGTGATTGATGTGCTGAGAATGGGCTTATCGCTTTGGAGGTCCGTGTTTGGAGGTCCTATGGTGGGTGTCGGGAATGCGTACGGTGGATTGGGCAGACCATCCGAGGTCATACAGTCCTCGTGTGTGCAGTTGACCGATGCTGTAGTACTACCTGGCACAAAGCTACTTGCAACCGTAGTAATGTTAGGGATGATATGGCTCACGTACACGACGCTGTTTACCGAGGTGGAACAGTCTTGTAGCGTGGTGCTCTGATTAGGTGATTCCTGGACGGATGAAGGTTGTGTATCGGACTGAGAAGTGGAGTTGGACCACGGCTGCTCATCTCGCACCTTAACATGACGAGAGGCTATGGCAGCAGAGACATTGGCAGACCAAAGAAGAGTACCGACAAGGACTGAAGTAGATATGAAGGTCCTCATATCGGGAATCGAAGGGAAGTACAGTGTGAGACGATGCGAATTGGAAAGAAGAGTGTGATGAGTAGTAAGAGGTAAGGTGATCAATCGTTGTGTCTCTTTTCTAAATAAATGCTGGCTATATTTAAGGAAACATATTGCTACTGCGTGCTGCGCCAGAGTACGTAACAAACACACAACTGGGGCTTATTTTCGCGCCGCGCCTCGGGGCGATGTATACATGAAGGAGGCGTACGAAAAGAGATTTTAGATATTGATAACACAGACGAAAACTTGAGCGGGGCGTACGATCTTCGCCCCCAATTGTGTGGAGACGAACGCGAATGTGAGGGTGGCGTGGTGCAGATAGCCCCAAGCGCCGGAGATGTAAAGGCGGACATGAAGACGGCACAGTAAATACCTCCCTATATTTAAGTCAGATGATGCGGCAAGGTCAAAGAGTTCTTGGCCGAAGTTTCAGGTTCATATACGGACCCCGAGCGCTCAGCGCGTAGATGTAAGCACGAAAGCGGCGTAGAGCATTTCTCACGCTGAGCCACTCCGCACGGGTAAGGGAGATCTCGGGCGAGGTTTCATATATATGTTATCTTTGTTATCCACGAGTGCCACAAGACGAGACAAAACCACGTCATATGTTCAGTTGTGCGGGAAAATGATAACACTCCCCCATGAGCTAGTTCTCCAAACGAAACTCCCGACGTAGGAACCAAGTCAGCTCCCCAAATTTATGTTCGGGATGCTGGTGTTCTTACGCATAATCAGTCGAATTCTTAGAATTGATAGCCACTGGACGGGCAGAAGAGGCCCAACCCGAACAGCATCGTTATTTGCTTGGTCTTACCACTTGAAGAGAATGAGAAATCCATCCTTCGAATGGCACACCGGAGTCAAACCGAGGCGATGATACTTTCGCACTAATCAACTCCTCGGCTGTCTTCCCTTCCATCAAGATATCAGGACGTCTTCACTCTCATAGTTTGGGCCACCTTCAGCCTCGGTGTAGTAATCCCATATCCTCACAAGCGGACAATGAAACTCTTGTATTCCTAACACTCCCGCCTCTTTCAATTGCTCCATCAAATAGTTATATAGACTTAGCATACCCAAGCGTGGGGCCGTGATACCGGCGCCAGCCTTGAAATCGCGTTCAGTCTCTTCATTCTTCCAGAAATGCCATAAACGTACCACAATTGCATCTTGTCCCTCGTACTTTTGTGTACCATGAAACCAACCACGGGTTGGACGGGTCACGTATGCGCACCGGTTCGGTCCATGGGGCGCATAGTGGTAGACCAGACCACGCGCCCCATCGACAATTTTCTTGGACTCAGGAGAAATGCTAGCCGGGAAATAGGCATCGAAAAATCCGACATTCTTAGTGAGGTACATCCAGAAGGAACATCGCACTTCGTATCGAAACGTCTCTAGAGGCGTAGAGCTAAGCTTTGCATGCTCCTCGTGTTGCAGGAGAGAGTCCATAGATTTCTCGAATTCATTCAGGGAGTCATGAGAATTCCACGCTATGATACCTCAGTCTCTCAGTGTTTCTTGATTCTGTTGCTTTCAGTGCTCACCTGTTATATAGAAAACGGTTAGAGGAGACTCAGTCATGCGACCAAAGCATTGCGCCATGTAACCAGGCGTTTTGGTTGTATCGACGTAGGTACTAGCCCGAAGCCATTTTTCCCCATCCTCAGATGTGGCATCGTCAATTGTGCAGGTCTTCGGGACTGTGAGCTTTGTCCAACAAGATATTAACGGAGGCATGTTTGAACTTGATTAAAAGTATGAGTGAAAGCAACAAAGAAGGCCCTTTTCGAATATTCAGCACTTGACGGCATGTTGCAAAGCTAGGTGCAGAGGGCGGGTGTTCAAATGCCATTTATATCACATTGGAGAGGCACAGTGATACGAAAGTTGGTCACGTACTCCTACCATACGAAATACTAAGTACGAAGTAGTGTGCTTTCTTCCACGTTTCGGTGTGATCAGCGGTTACGAGGCTGAATTTACTAGCTCTTCTAAGCCACGCTCCAAAGCCTGTTTTCTAGTCACAACGTCAGAGTGTTCGGTTGCCAGGTCATAATGCAGAGATGACAGGTGGTGAGGCACACAGCAGTCCTTGCGAGCTGCGACATATCTTGCGTAGAGATTCGTGGCTGTGGAATGAGACCCTGCACAGAACCGGGGTGTTTGAATCTAGGCTAGTGTAGATAAATACAAGAGGATCGGCCCATATGATTTAAGGCCTGCCCGATACATATAGTTCGTTTTGGGGTTGACTTCAGAAAGTACTACACTTATGACTGTCGCTAGTCCTCAAGTCATATCATATAAGGAAAGCACCTATCCGTCCGACTTCATTAGTGCACGCTAACATACGGTAAAAATCATTATCAAGACTGGAAAGATGAGAGCACCACCAGAGCAGCCGGTTCTTGAATGGGCCCTATTGAAACGGGGGAACCTGCAATCATTGCCCGGACTTCTTGTCCCCATCAGCCTTATCGAGTGGTTCGGCAGCTGATTCTGGGTCATCCGCCTTCGACTCTACTGCATCTGGCTTGCTCTCTGCTTCTTGCTGCTCTTCTTGATCCTCTCCGGTTCCTTTGGATTCAGCTTCAGGTGCCTCGATCTCTGCAGCCTTGACATCCGCGACTTCAGTCTTAGATGTATCTGCGGATTCTTGCTTTGTAGCCGGATCTTCGAGCTTCTCTTCCGCTTCTTGAGGCTCCAGGTCAACATCCTTTTCTCCAGTTGGACTTGATCCTTTCAATCCATCGGCAGTAGGAATGGCTTCTGAAACCGCAGGGGTGGGCTCTGCGACTACTCCGTCCTCATCATCAGCTTTTTCTGGTTCGTCTAAAATTGTACTATCCTCTTCTTCAGGCGCCGACTCGAAAATTTGCGTGACGGGTCGCGGTTGTGTTGGCCGTTCCTCCTCCTCTTCACTCTCTTCCACTACTGTTGTTACGGATGTCGCGCCGACAGAGGGTGAGTTTCTATGACGTTTCGTTGTGCCAGCAGTTGATAGTGTATTATCTGTCACTCCCTCTACGAGCGTAGAATTGTCCAAATCCTGAGGTCCTGGTTCAGAAGGCTCTCGCTTGAGAATGGAAGGCAGAATTGATATTCTTGGCTCTGTGGGTGGCTCGATTCCCTCAGCCTCCGGCGGGATCGTGTAGTTGTCCTCTGGTATTAGACCATAAATATCGCAGACCGTCTTGAAGAAGACATATAGCCCAGTGCGTCCCTCCACTTTCCAGAACATATCCCGGTGTTGAAACCACGCGTGTGCAAATATCCTGTACACACGCCTGAAGATGTTGGTCAACTGGCGCATCTGGGAGTGTTGTGTAGACTGGTCGGTGCCCAGCGCCAGTCTTGAGGGAAAGTGCTTCGGCGATGTGAGGGTATTGGCCGCCCAGTCCAGGGTGTGACAGCAGTAGTCGATGGCGCAACATGACTTTGGCGGGTCGTGCACAGCGCACAAGTACTGCCACTCTGAAGCGCGCATCTCGGGGCAGGTTGTAGAGGAGCACGGTGGATTATCGGCGAACAGGGCAACGATGATGGAATTGACCTTCTGAATAAGGAATCGACATAGCTCGTACAGCCATAACGTCTTGTCTACGTTGTCGGGCGACTGTGCCAGCTTATGTGCCATTTCGCTGTCTACTGGAATTGTCGTGTTCGCCCCGATGGGATGTGTGAGGAAGTAGTGAAGCGCTTTGAGGTGTTCTGTGAGCTGGAACGCTGAGTCAATCTGCTCATGGTGTTAACTATGCTCTTCGACTGTCGCAAACTCGTATGGGCGCACCTCCGACAGCTCGACTAGCGGAGGCCCTTCTGCCATATCCTCCGCCTTTGTGCCTGGCCGTATCCTTCTCGCAGCGGCATTGTCCAGGTTGCTGAAGAGCTTCTGCTGCTCTGCGGAGGCTGATACTGGCGACAGCTGGTCCTCTGGAATGGGTGGCGGGCTTGGAAGTCGCGGCGAAGCGGGCGATGCCATTTCTATAGCACGAACGCGAGGCGGAGGAGTGGATTAGATTTTCACACTTCGGCGGCCCTTGCTGGGGTTGTTGTCAGTCACTGAGTTTCAATCATCAACGAAGTAGCGCCTGGGATGCAGGGCAAGCAGGGGTCACCACGCGAACGCTAGCGCAAATGTGGAGTGCTTCTATATGACAGCGGAGTTTGTAGGTGGCCTATGTCGACGTCACGACAAAAACATATTCGAATTGTGAATTGTAGTTATTAAAAGGTAAGTTCCTAGGAGCCATATGTCTTACTAGGATAAGTATAGTGCTTTGCTTTTCGGCGGTTGGGCGAATTCCGAATGGCAAATTCGGAACTCAGACTTTGCATGTTCAACGTACACTTCATCTATGTCTCTCCTGTACACGCTCTCCCTCGATATTTCCTGGTGTATATAAACCCGTGTTTCCGATCCTGCGTGTATATCGCGTCATCTTTTGCTTCTCGCCGCGTCTACTAGATTTCTAACTGAGCTTGCGCAGATTACATTAGAAAACCAAATATGGATGCCAATCTCTCAGACGACGAAGTCCCAAGCCTTGTACAGCCTGGGGCGAACGCTAAAGTCGTGAACGACCAAGGTGAAGAGATACCCGAGCTTGTCACGAGCGCGGACGACACACCACAGAGCAAAGTGCCCATCACTATCGTCACAGGCTACCTTGGCGCCGGCAAAACAACTCTACTCAACTATATCCTCACGGAGCAACATGGGAAGAAGATTGCAGTTATCTTGAACGAATTCGGCGATTGTATGTCGTCCCTTTCTTCATATCTTCAGATGTTCTACTAATACAGACTTGCAGCAATCGACATTGAAAAGCAACTTACAGTCTCCGACGCCGACTCGACCTCCGCATCACCAGTACCTTTCGTCCCGCTAGCTAACGGCTGCATATGCTGTTCTGTGAAGGATGTCGGTGTCGCTGCCATTGAGAATCTCATGGAGCAATCAGGTCTTTTTGACTACATCTTACTCGAAACGACCGGCCTTGCGGATCCAGGGAACATTGCACCAATGTTCTGGTTGGATGACGGGCTAGGGAGTAGTATCTTCTTGGATGGAATTGTGACGCTTGTGGATGCGAAGAACGTGTTGAAGAGTTTGGACGAGGGTTATGGCGACGAGGAAAAGATGGAGAAGAGAAAAAATGAGGGACATGATGAGCATGGACCACTACTGACGACGGCGCATTTGCAAATCAGCCATGCAGACGTCATTTTGATCAACAAGACCGATCTAGTGTCAGACGAAGAGCTGGAGAAAGTGATAAGCCGCGTACAATCGATCAACGGACTAGCGAAGATCAAGACAACTACAAAGAGTCAAGTCCCACAACTAGAAGGTCTAGTACTAGATCTCCATGCCTACGATGAGGTCACCGATGCAGATTTACAGTTCGCAAGCAAAGGGCATAGCCACCTCGATCCTGTAAGTAACCATTCAATAACCGAACTAGTATTCCTAGCTCACCAGTACACAGACAATCACCACAACAACAATCACCTTCTCATCTCTCTCCAGATCACAAGTAGACAAGTTCGACCTCTTCCTCCGCACAATCCTGTGGGAAGAAACCCTACCCAACAACACACCGCACAGTCCTTTCGAAATCCATCGTCTCAAAGCACGCATCCCGCTCCAAGACGGCAAAATGCTCTTGATACAAGGTGTTCGAAACATTTACGATACGAACGAGTCAAAAGCGCCAACAGATGCGGAAAGTCAAGAGGCGAAGCTTGTCTTGATTGGAAGGGGAGTTGACCAGCCAGCTGTTAGGGAGAGTTTGTTAGCAACCCTGGAATCGTAGTGGAGCGCAAGAAGAGTCCTGAAGCGGAGAAGTAAGAAATATATACAAGAGATGAAATTAATATTACACGAAACGTACAAATCATAGTACGTAAGATAATGTTATATTTGCAGCAGATACATGCGAGTGGATTCGACATCGTATTTGAACTCTGGCCTGCGCTTAATCTGAGCACTTGAATCGTCCAGCGGTGAGCGTAGGCTATCATCGTGAGGAGAAAGGTACTAGCACTATTCGATATTAGGGCAACAAACAAGTACTTAATTCGAATGAAGAATTCAGAAGCTGAAAAATCTGTTGCTAAAGAAAATTTCGATCGTCAAGATATAGTGATGATGTGAGTTGATAGGAAAGGTGGGAAAGAGCCCCCCGGCGCACGTACCATTCGTTCTGCTGACATGGCCGTGTCCCTTTCCAGCGAAACGCCCCAAACTCCAGTTTTCCTCTCCAACATCAGCACCCCCGAGTCCAATCTACAGCAATCTTACGATTTGACTGGAGGCAGATTCCACACAATGGCAAAGTCAATTTTTCAGCGTAGGCGCGACTTGGTGTATCTTGTCTTCTTCATCGTGCATCTTCCGGTTATGCTTGGTAGGTTCAAACTTTTATTCACACCGCAGCCCCACTCGACGTCTATTACCATTTTCTGTCTCCAGATCCGTGTTATCATCAGCGGGCGAATGAAGACAACAATCATCAATACTGTTCCGCTGCTGAGGGCTGTCTATACTACGTGCTAATATTGATGTCCTCTAGCCTTCGACCTGTCCGCTTTCTACCCCATTCAGATTAAACCGCTCTGGATGGGTTCTCTCCGCGAATGGTATGTCGCCACCTACGGCGACCGATTCTTTTACAATCCACCGTAAGTAGCTCTGAATTCCTACCTTTGATCTGCACCTCCAACATTGACCCCGCGAAACCATTACTTTTTTACTTTCAATTCCGACGCATTCGTTATATACTGGATAGATTACCCCACTCGTATTCTTAGTTCACGGCTTTGATCCCCTCACCTGTCCAAATTTCCTCACAGCAAGCGAATTTGACACTCTACTCGTTCCTGTACTTACAAAAACCCAGCGCATGGTTCCCCACCCTGACGTTCCTGGAACTTGTCTACCACCTTCCCCTTACTCTCTGGGCCATCCCCGCTTTGCTGCGCAATGATCCCCGCGTCCCCTTGGCTCTACTTGTTTTTGGTATGGAAACGAGCCTGACTACGCTGGTGTGTCTGGCGGAGATGCTAAGTTGGGAGGAGCTTAGCGCTGCACAGAGAGGGTTCCAGGGGTTGGGCGGCATGTACGGGGGTTACTTGGCTACTGGTAAGTCTTTCATTTTCCCATTTGGGTTGGTATTGGTAGTAGATGGGAGACGGAGCGATGGACTTATGCGTCCGTTATCAGATTGGAGGTTTGAAGGATGGCGAGAGGTTTGCGTAAGACATGGCTGTGCTGACTATGATCGGTAGGTGTATTCATGATGTTGGATTGCTATGCGAGGCTGGATCAGTTGATTTCGAAGCAGCACAAAGATCTTGAGCCTGTGACGAAGAAGAAATTGTAAGGATCTGTAGATATGCACAGCATATGTCTGGACTAGAGAATATTGAGGAGCATAGCTCTGGAGTCAGTGAGTTCATTGCAGTTCATTATCGTAGCTGATATCATCGATATTCAAACCCGCTTGTGAAGGCTGCCTGTATAGCTGCGCCGAGATAAAACCCTTATAATGAATAGAATGAAAGAGAAGTAAAAGCCCAATTATCCAGCCGTAAGTCATAAAGAAATAAACCCAGCCAAAACAAACCCACAACTTGTCGAAAGTTCCGCCACATGGAAACCAAGTTACGTCAATACCAGTAGGCGTTTACATCGAAGTCAATCGATCAGCTCAAAGTCGACATCATAGCAGCCACAAGCTTCGGATTCGGCCGGTCCCGTCGTCCTGTCCAGAACATCAACGTGCCGTTCTTAACGGGCCGAGCGAACAAGGGCCAACCTACCCTTTCGATCCTTATCGACGCGGACCACCTCCCTGCGCGGGGGTCGTGCTTCAACAAACTCATAGTCGCGTTCGTCGCGCTCATACTTGAGCATTCGGCGCTCGTCCTCGAGTGAGCGAATCTCCTCGCGAATATCGCGCTCCGAGCGCCTGCGAACTAGCTGTCGGTTCTCAGGAAGGAAGGAAGTCGCAGGTCCGTGAATGGCATTTGAGCGCTCAATTTCAACAAAGCGCTCATGTTCGTGGATAGATGGCGAGGGAGCGCGCTCTGATTGTGCGTAGTGCGAAGGAGCATAATGTGAGGGTGGAGGTTGAGCATACTGAGCAGGCGGCGGTGGTGCGTACTGGGCAGGCGGTGGTGCAGCGTACTGAGCAGGAGGCGGTGGTGGTGGGGCGTGCATTACAGAGGGAGGAGGAGGGTGAAAATGCTCCTGAGGTGGAGGTGGTAAAGGTGCAATAGACGCAGGAGGAGGAGGGGGAGGACTATCATGGCCTTTCTCCTCGTACACATAGGTCATTTTTTCTATATTATGTTAGCTTCGAATTATGGTACCATGAGAGCACGTACCTTCTTTGTAGCTCTCACTAATTTTGATGACCTCGTCGATATGCTCTTTCTCGAGCGCCCGAGTTACGATGATGAAGTCGTCCTGCTTTGATTAGAAACACTTCCAAAGTGTATGAGAACTGCATACCTCTTCTTCATATGGGTAGCCGAGGTCGATGACAGCTTGTTTCTTGACCAGGCGCTTTGGAAGTCTCGTCTTGCCCTTCTTGCCCCAAGTAGCTCGCGAGGGCTGAATCTCCTCGAAGCTGGAAATGGAGGAGCTGCGAGTTGACTTTGCTACGCTCTTACTCCTGCGAACCCTGCTCTTCTCTCTGGAGACCTCGACTTCACGATAATTTTCTCGTTCCCTGCCCCGTCCTCCGCGGTCGTCAAACCTAACATCTTCGTAATCCTCTTCCTCCTCATGGAAGCGACGAGGGGGTGATCTGCGGCGTTCACGGATTGGAAGTGGAATGGGAACATTGGCAGGTGGTCGATATTCGCGCTTTTCGTACCTCTCGACCTCTCCGTATCGTGGCACAGGGCGGCGGTCGAACGTATCAAGGGACGATTGTCGTCGGATGAACCCCGGTCGAGCGGGTCGGCGCCTTTCGTTGATATCGATACCAATGTTGATGTCCTTGTCTATAATCGACTTGCGACGGTAAGGGGCAAGTGCCTGGTTGGCTACCTCGGATGGCGTAGGCTCGTGGAAAAGGTCGGCGCGGCCACGCGAAGGACGCTCAAAGCGCTCATCTTCGTGGAAGCGCTCCCTCTCCATGACGCGCGGGCCTTGGCGTTGACGGTCTTCGTGGATGTCGACGTCCCGATGGCCTCCGGGGAAGCGATCGTGCTCCTGGAAGCGGAAGTGTTCGTAGTCGTCACGACCGCCAGCACGGCTGCCACCAGCATTGCTTCCGCCGCCGCTTCCCCCTCCCCCTCCTCCTCCTCCTCCTCCTCCTCTTCTCATGCGCTCGAATCTGTCACGATCCCACCGCTCACCCCCACGAGGTGGTTCGTCATAGTGGTCCAAAGCGCCAGTCGAAGAGCGATACATGACTGAGGGGTAAAGGGCTGGTCGTGACGTTGTTTTTTGTTGATGTAACAAGGCTTGATGCGGGGCTGCCGGATATTTGGCCGAAGAAATGGAAGGATAGCAGGATGAGAACTGACACACGATGACAGTGAGTGGTTTTGTGGCGATCTAGCGACAGGGCAGCAAGAGGATAGCAAGAAATATATGGCTCAAGCAAGGCTCCTTGGGTTGAAATGGTGGTGTGTGGTGCGTGCGACCAACTTTAGATGCGGGCTTGGAGACAGCTTCGTCATCGGCGCTCGCGCATATACCGCATTCCCTGCATCGCACTAGGGTGCAACTCGGATCGTGACTGGGCGCATGTGCCCCTGATGCTCACTCGCTAGAGTTTCGCCTGTTGCGCATCTCCAAGGTGAAATGAGTCGGCAACCAGTTTGGGTACTAAGATTGGGCATACAGCCGACCGGCGCCTTCAGGGAGCATATTGGGCGACGTTGGGACAGACAATGGCCATTGTTCGCATCACCCAAGGCTGCTCCCGCGCCAGGGTTACCCGGCCCTAACATAACAGTCTCGTCACCGTCACCGGACAAAAGCGATGGGATGCATTGTCGTTGGACCCGAGTGACGTCATGTGCCCAAAAGTTGGTGAAGCAAGAATGGCTGACTCGTGGGGTAACATCCGCTAGCATCCCTCAGCCGCAACACCATCACCATCTCTCCACCGTCACGGCAGGTTATGCTACTTGCTAGTAGATTGCTAGTAGTAGAGTGAAGACGAACCGTTCGACAGCAGAGATGGCAGAGCCGCTTTGGGCATCTGATCTGATCTGCACATAATCATACCTGGTACACTAAATCTTACACTCCGTCCGAATGCGTCGCTCAATCTTCCTACCCTACCCACTATTTATTACCCACAGTCTCTTGTATCTTCTTTGTGACATACTCAACATCGTGCGGCCGCCCTTTGATAGCCCCCATGACCTTCCCCATGACACTCCCGAACGTCGCCTTGCCTTCTTCTAGCCCAGCGATGGCCTGCTCGATTATGACGTCCACCTCGCTCTCCGCAAGCTTTGGGATCTCATCTGCGTATTTCTGCAGTACATTCAGCTGTTGCTGCTCCTTATCCACGAGATCGTCCCGCTTCGCTGCCTGAAACTCCGCGATGGCGGTATTTGCCGCTTTTATCTGCTTTTGGACGAGAGAGTAGAAGGCACCATCGGTGCTTATAGGCTTCGCAGTCTTGGAAGCATTGATAATCTCTGCTTGCAGCGCACGGATCGTGTTGAGTGCCGGCTTGTTTTTCGCGCGCATAGCATTTTTGAGGTCGGATTGTAATCGGGGAAGGACGGTGGCTTCGGAGGCTGAGGTGGATGAGAAGCGGAGGGCTGTGCGGAGACAGAGGGGTCGGGATGACGAGAGGAGGTTTGGTCGGAGGAGCATTGGGCGAAAGAGTGACATGTTGAAGTGTTGGTGGTGCGTTGAAGCTTTGAAGCTGTGAAGTTGTGAAGCTGCGCAAATAATGGGACAACGTAGCAGCGCAGGAAGTAGCGCTTGAAGGTAGCAGGAGCAACCGCGTGACTGCTACTAGACTGTGATGGAACAGGCGACGTTAGATATAAGACAGTTTCCCCTCTCAATGAAACTTGAACAGTCTTCCTAGCGAAAGTCGAAAGATTGACGGTCGCAAAAGTTTGGATGACATAAACACGCTCAGACGCGCCGTGGAGCTGGCATCCCTGCCGCCAAGCACACTCTTTTGTTGTCGGTAGTCAGCTTTGCAGCTTGTCCCCAGGCTTTGAGCTGCATTAGCCATCGCAATTGCGCCGGACTCCCTTTTTGTTCATATTTTCTGCGCGCTTCTCTTCCTTCGTATTCTTCCAGAATCCGCGCGCAGCTCTTCTTCATGTCTGGCTGCCGGCGCGTGCTCCCAACCTCCACCTGAAGCTGGCTCTCCCCCCAGGCCGCCGCAACCACAACCCACCATCTCCGCCTGCTATTCCACCATGGCATTCCAGATGGCGCCCGCGACGCCGCAGCGTCCCACCCCGGGCGCGTTTATCAATACTCCTGCGCCAAATCGACCTGGTCTCGCACGACAAGCGTCCATGTCGCAACCCCAGCAGCAACCTGTTCAGGCGCTGCCTGCACCGCCAGCAGAAAGCCCAATAGATCGCGCATCTCGCACAATCAATAGCATGTTGGATAGAGATAGCCGATATCCAGCCTTGGAGGCGTACATTGGACGTGAGTTGTTCGATAGGAACTGTGAAAGAGTATTAGATACTAACGAGACTACGCAGAGGGCATATCTGGCGAGTACGACATACCAACCAACCTAGCATGGTCGCCATTCCAGAAGCTACGGTCGTACAAACTCCCCGAGGCCGTCTTCGAGCAGGTGGACCACACGCAGATGTCGACAAGCATGGGCTTATTCGCAGAGATCAACCACGCCTGGGTAGTCGTGGACAACCAGGTATATCTGTGGGACTATACGCATCCGAACCCCGAGCTCGTCGGATTCGAAGAGCAGCCGAGCAACATTACCTGTGTGAAGCTCGTCAGGCCGCGCCCCAAGGTATTCGTAGATACCATCGAATATTTACTCGTCGTCGCAACCGTGTCAGACATCTTCTTGATCGCCGTCGAGTGCCAGCGAGGGCCGGAAGGTGTACATGGCATCACGTTGTACCGGACGGGACTGTCGACGTCCGTCAGAAAGATCAACGTAACGGCAATTGCAGGTTCATCCAAGACGGGACGCATATTCTTCAGCGATGGCCATACCGAGGACGTCTATGAGCTCAACTACCAGCAGGAGGACAAGTGGTTCTCTAGCAAGTGCAGCAAGACGAACCACGTAACAAAATCAGTTGGCCTCCCGGCCTTACCATTCTACGGAACGACTCGACAAGCAGGCATACAACAGATGATCATCGACGACACCCGGAATGTCTTGTATACGCTTTCCACGAATGGCACAATTAATGTGTACCATATGCGCGCGCCCGCTATCCTAGAATGCGTCATCTCTCGCAGCCTCAAAAACATAGAAACCATGTGCAGTCATATCGTGCGCCAATCAGAT
Organism: Cucurbitaria berberidis CBS 394.84; assembly: GCF_010015615.1. NCBI lineage: Eukaryota > Fungi > Ascomycota > Dothideomycetes > Pleosporales > Cucurbitariaceae > Cucurbitaria > Cucurbitaria berberidis. The sequence goes on from NW_024468938.1 coordinate 2,220,095, forward strand.
GTTCTTCACAATATGCAGATAGTCAGTCTGAGCCCTATCACGAGCACAGAGGCGGATTATCTGTCTCTGATGGCAACTACTTCGTCGGGCTGCAGGTTGTATCTGAGTACAACTTCTGGTGGCTATAACGCCAACAGTGCGAGTGCTCCAAACAGCATGCAGTTGCGCCATATTCGGTTCCCGCCCAACGACGGCCAGCCTTCGCCACAGAACAACTCAACTCAGCTACAGCCATACCAAGGTGGCACACCGGTGGGCTTCGACTCTAAGATGCTTAGAGAGACGAAGTTCGGGAACAGATACGCGCCCGGGGCGTTCTTTTCGTTTGTCCACAAGTCGCCAAACGATCCGAATCATATACTTTTCGTGTCCGCACCACATTCAGGACTGCTAGGGCAACGGGAGAGTTCTGAACCTCCACGATATACCGAGACCGGCTTGCAATTAGAACTCGTAGGCAGAGTACAGGACATGGGTCAGGTTACAGAGCCTCTTTCAGCTAGGGACGAGCCTTTGGGCTTCGGGAATGAGCTGTCGACCCAGTTCGACAAGCCCTTGTGCGAGTTTGCAATCATCACATCAAACGGCATCGAAACTGTCCGACGGAGAAGGCTTGTTGACATCTTTGCTGCAATCGTCAAGTTTGGTGGAGGACATGAGGGAACGGAGGGCGATATTCGGAAGCTCGCCAAGCAGTACGGTCTTGCTGAGACTTCTGCTACCGCTCTAGCCGTAGCCTGCGGTCAAGGTTCGGACGTTGGACCTGACTCTCGGATTGCCAAAGTAACAGATCCCGAGGTGCTTGAATTTGCCCGTAGAGTATTCATCGAATTTGGCGGAAAGGCGCACTTGACGGAAAGCGCCACAGTGGAAGGGCTGAGCGTGGAGAATGTTCGGGCCTCACCACGGCACGATGGCATCGCGATGTATGTCGCTCGTCTTGTCCGTTCAATATGGAACACACCAATCATCAACCAGGTTTCGAGCCCGACTGGACCGGTACTCACATCAACGCACAAGATCGCCAAGCTACAAGAGATTCAGCGCTCTCTTGCTCAGCTGCAAGAGTTTCTTGAGTCGAACAAATCGTTCATCGAAGGCTTGGCCGGCCCCGAGGCACTAGGACGGGTTTCGTCACGGCAAGAGGAGGTGGAGCTACAAGGCGAGAATAGGGCGCTTACCAGCTTGCTGCTCATGGTCAACAACATTGTTGAAGGCATCTCATTCGTTCTCGTGCTCTTCGAGGAGCGACTTGAGGATATATTTGCACTGCTACCTGATCCAGAACTGCAATTGCGGGTCCGGCGACTAACTTTCCAGGGCCTGTTCTCCGTCAAGGAGGGTAAGGAGCTCGCAAGGGAGCTTGTCAAGGCAATTGTCAACCGCAACATCACGAAAGGCTCCAATGTCGAAACAGTCGCGGAAGCCCTGCGGAGAAAGTGTGGCAGCTTCTGCAGCTCAGATGATGTCGTCATCTTCAAGGCGCAAGAAAATTTGAAAAAGGCGGCCGACTCAGGCGCCAATGCGGAGCGTGGGCGTATTCTCCTCAACGACAGCCTGCGATTGTTCGAGCAGGTGGCGAAGAGCCTAAGCTACGAAAACTTGACTGCAACCGTCAACAAGTACATTGAGCTCGAATTCTATGCTGGTAAGATTTATCATTTACTGTATGAGGATGCGTGCTGACTGAGTCTTTAGGCGCTATCCGGCTTGCCCTCAAAGTTGCGCAAGAGTCAGATCGTGGAAACAAGGCCCTTTCTTGGATACGAGAACAAAGTGACAGTAACGTTGATCCTAACGACGTGCGGAGGCAGTACTTTGAGAGACGTGCTTCATGCTACACGCTTGTTTGCAAAGTCATCGAAGCTGTCGACCAAGCATATAATAGCCAAGGGCCTGTGCCAGAAGGCGTGATATCTCAAGTCACCCGTCGCAAACATGAAGCCTACGAGCAGATCAACAACTCGGACGACGAGGTGTTCCAAAACTATCTATACGACTGGTACATGTCGAAAGGCTGGGCGGAGCGACTACTGGATATCAACTCTCCGTTTGTCATCGACTACCTTCAGCAAAGCTCGGAGAAAAACCTTGCGCATGCTGACCTCTTGTGGCGCTATTACGCCCACTATAATGACTACTTGAGCGCCGCCGAGACACAGTACCAGCTGGCCAAGAGTCCGCTGCCATTGTCGTTGGAGAAGCGGATAGAATATCTATCGCGTGCAAAGGCAAATGCTTCGACACGAATGACTGGCTTCTCCGAGACTGGAGTACGGAACAGGCAATCGAGACAGGAGTTGCTGCGTAATATCAGCGATCATTTAGACATCGCCAACATTCAAGATGATGTTCTGCAAAAGATCAGGGCCGATCAGCGACTCACTGGCACGCGAAGAGAGGAGGTCATAGATCACCTCAACGGCCAGATACATCCTCTTGATGAGGTAAGTCATAGTACGTCTATCTATAACAGACACATCCACTGACAGCTACATTTAGCTCTACCATGACTACGCCGACCAAGCGGCCTACTACGACATCTGTCTGCTCATCTACCATGCCGCTGACTATCGTAACGTCCCTGATATCCGTCACACGTGGTCCAACCTTGTTGAACAAGTCCATAGAGATGCCGTCGCAGAAGAGCAAACCGCGCCCTGGGAGAGTGTCGCATTGAAGGTCGAGGACATTGGCCATCGTGTCAACCTTAACGAGAGCGTGTTCCCAGTGAACGTCGTTCTTCAGCTACTCCTCCAGTATGACATCGAATTCTACGCTCACGATGCTAGTACGGCCCACGCGCAGAACCTCGCTTTGAACGCGAATCTCACCTGGCCCCTAGACGTCTTCCTTAAGCTCAATGCGCCATTTGAGTATCTCGTCGCGACGTTGGAAGCGTTATGGTATGCGCAAGAACATCCTTTTGCCGGCCGCAACCGCAGGCTGCTTGTGAAATGGATCATATACCTGATCGAGCAGTGGGGGGCAGTCAGCAGGCGGACAGGCGCACTCTTTGGCGGTGCTGAGAATGCGATTGGGCTGGCAGACTTGCTCCGGGTGGTGCTGGGCAGTGATGTTCTAGGTAGGGATGTAGATGATCAGATGTGGATTCAGAGGGCGAGGGATGTCAGTGCAACGGTTGAGGAGGCTGCCCGGTAATGGAAGTATAATTACGAAGAAGTATAGGAGTAGGACGGATCAGGAAGACTTACATTGGTGTTTCTCGAAGACGATTGTGTATTTGGGTTGGGTCTTCTTATCATTCTTTCAGCGCTTGGCGTTGTCTAGGAGCATCAGAATTGGCCGGCGTCAAAAGCATGCATGAATGTATTACACCATCTTGTAGGATTGTCACTTAGTAAAAGATACTGAAAGGAAAGCAGGCAAAGCGAGAGCTAGCTATCTTGAATCGAGGAATTGTATGCAAAACCGCCTTCTTTGACTTTGTAAATCGCATTGTTAACTACTATGTTCCTCTGTACGGACTTAACCCAATATATTAACACCGAAGAATCGTAAGAACATCGCATCTTCCACACTCCACGACTCCACTACCCCGCAAACACTCTCTTTCTAGACAAAAGTCAGCACCCGTTACGAATACGCAGCTGTTCAGCACGTACATCCTACGCGCAATGTAGGCGCCACAATGCCAATCTGCATAGAATGCCGCTTTCCCGTCAAAACGCTCTATACCACGTATTCGAAAGCCGACGACCGCGCACTCGGGAAGGGTGTCCGCCTCACACAATGCCCGCGGTGCAAAAGATTCGCTGATAAATACGTCGAGCACGACTTTGTAGTCCTGTTCATCGACGTGGTGTTGATTAAACCACAGGTACGGGCAAATAGCAGTATGAATTCTAGGCAGAACGAGTGCTAATGGAGGAACATGTAGGTGTATAGACACCTCCTCTTTAACCGCCTAGGACGAGATGACGATAAATTCGACGTATGTACATTTGCTATAATATTCTCCAAGGTCTTAAAAATGTGCTAATCGCACGCAGCGGTCTATCATTCGTCTCGGCATCCTCCTGCTCCTCTTCGACGTCTACCTGACATGGTCGCGCATTGAGAAACTACCGCTCCCCACCAGTTCACCCTTCCACCCTTCCTCTACCATAACCACGCGTAACGTCACGTCCACAAGCCCACTTGTTCCGCCACACGATGGGATTACAAATGCGGTAGTATTACAGGCGCAGCCGCTGATGGCGCAGTATCTGTTCTTTCTATTGCTGGTTACGCTGAGCACGCTGGCGTTCCACTTGCCAATACGTCTCCTTTGCGCCGTCGACACCTCTCAGCTTCCCCGAATAGTTCGCACTGTGTGGCAACGCTTTATTCCACGCTTTACACATTCTACACCCATTTCCACCGCCCTGCTGGTGTCTAGCTGCACAAAGCTCTTCCCTATCTTGCTCATCATCTGGGAGTATGACTTGCCGTCCAGCGCGACTGCGGTTAGCTGGGCGGTCATTGTCAACAACGTGGCGGCGCTGGAGATCCTTATGGACTGTGGGTATATCAGGGCAGGTATGCTTGTTGCCATCGCGGCAGGGTGTAGGAGTCTTGTAGGCTGGGGAGTACTAAGGGCCGCAGGGCTGGGGAGTGGATGGGAAGGAAACTCAAGTCTAGCTCAGAGCATTGAGGATTGGGCCAAAGGGCTCGTGGGTGTGGGGTGAGGCTTGGTGGACTTTTTCATGATACCCCATTCAATATTTGTACAATCCTACATGTTCCATGAAACGCCTGGCCAACTATACAATGCGCTCAAGATGTGATATGACAACCGCAGCTGCTCGTGTCCCAATCCCTCAGCCAGAGCTTCTCAGCAATCCGCATATCCGATAGTAGCGACGCTCTGCAGCTCCATCACAGCCGCATACAGTCTCGTGTCCGGCTTCCTTCTTCTGCCCTCTAAGCCTCCCTGAGTACCTAGGTAGTTCTCTCCCTCATCTCCCCGATCGAGTAATTCGCTAGCGTCCGCCATTTAATTCCGGTCGCAGATGACTTCGTACCGGCGAGATAAGAGGGTGTAATTGCGCGAGGAACGTTATCGCCCACATGATGTACATGGCGGCCGCTGAGAGTACCAGTGTAGATCGCCAGACGGTCTGATTCTCGCCTTTGGGAGCTAGAAACCACGCCGCAATGCAGAAAATGACAACGATTACGAGGCCGATGAAGGGCGCCCAGCTAGTAGTACTGTTAGCTTTTGCGATGGGGTAGAGGTGGGTGCTGGATATGGGTACCCGTTGGCCATGGTAGATATCGGGGGACTGGAAGATGTGGCTTCGCGATGTACGGTATTTAGAGATCGTGTGGAGTAGTAGGGACGCGCAGTTGTATGCCACCGTTTCAGCGTATGGTGTTGCGAAGATGTGTGTTTGGCGTATAAAGGTGAGCTATGCATGGACTATGACGCCTCTCACAGCTTTCGGATTAAGGTTGATCCTTGGCCCATTGGTCGATTTGGCACTAGTGATTGCGCTAACCGCATCGGTGCATATACGGGTCGTAAAGATGGGGAAAGATGGTCTTGTATCTTATCCCAACATCACCCGTCTCTACTTCACTAAAACAGAAATGTTGGATTCCTGCTCCGCCTCCTTCTTGCTCGGTCATAATCACGCCATTGGCACTCCTCACTGTGATCTCGCTTGCTCTTGCCGCCTTGGGCTTTCGAAGATCAGGAGCTGCACCTGATATCACATCGTTCCTCGCCTCACTTTACGAACATGATCCTGAGACATGTTCGGGGTCTGGTTGTGGGATTGACGCCCTCTATAGATCACTGGGTTAACTGCGTATGTCCTAGAACTGTCATATAAAGCTCCTTCCTCCTTCACCATTTCTACCAGCTGGTTTCTTGGTCAACCAAATCTTTCATGACTACTGCTCTTTGCGGGTAAGGGCAAGAGGCTCTACTTTGTATTCGATTCTACACTTAGGGTAGCCAACTCACACAGGATTAACAGTCAGCCCACCGAATATCTGTGTCTATTCACGCCTCTGGCTCTTCAGCGCCGGTCACCTCTACAAGAATGTCGACCAACGCCCCTCTTTAAGGCCATAGTCTGATGAATACTTTTCTACTGGCATATCGAATTGATCGAATTGATCGCATGGCGTCCGGTGAATAGCCTCATCTCGCTTAGCCTTCCTATACCTAGTTTATGCCTCTCAGCCGCATACGAGGCTCAGCTCAGGTTCTAGACGACAGTAAGTCCAGTCACTGGTTTAATAGACTGGGCCTCTTGGTAAGTCTTCGCAAATTCTCATAAGTTCTCTTGACCGCCTTTCTTGTATAACTGCAATTGACCGATAGAACGCCGAGTGAGAGTTAATTTTCATGCAGCTGCTGCTGCAAGGCATGACAACACACAACAGCTGCACCGCTGTGGCCTGGTCCAGTCCAACTCGACTTCGAAGGCGATAATGCTTATCACGCGCTGGACATCTTCCTGGGGAAATCATACTGGTAACGGGACGGGACGAGAATAGTTTATGGGCACTCTACTGGACACTTTGCTGGGGCTTGCTGGACCCTACTAGAATATTATACTGGTAGTTCAGGGAACTGGTGTCAGGCTTCACACCGCTGTTCAATCTTCGACTCTCTTGCTATGACTGGACAACTTCTATTAGTCCACCGTGACCAATTAGATCGAACTCGGTTTCACTAGGAAAGGGTTCCCTGTCAGTCAATCCAGGGTACCTAATGACAGGTTGCTTGAGCAAGTCAACCTTCGCTCAGGCTTCGATGCTCATCACAAACCTAAGTAATCATGCCATCATGACTAGATGGGCCACAACAAACACCAAAGCCGACCTTTACATCTGTGCTCCAATTTTTTACCCGCAAATCCAAAGACTTCTTGTCATGAGACTTTATCTTGGAAAGGATCCGGTCTTCTCTGTTCGCCTCACCTTGGAATGCCTATCAAGCCAGGGGGCTTTGATTCGATACCAGCAGTTGCTAACACGGTTAGTTGCAAAGTACTACGCCGCACGTCGCCCATCTATTTCCGGTTCGGGGATTATCATATGAAAGCCGGAGTATGCGACAGGCTTGCCACCCGTTACCTCGGAATGAGGCGGTATGCTTTATGATGTTTCAGGCCTGATAACGCCAAGGTACCCTTCCGCTGTCATTGCAGCCTCCCCCGGCGCCTTCGTAGCGCTTACAACCTAGTCCGCCTTTTCTACTGTTCAATTTGCGTATAGCTATTGGGCACAGACCGGATTTCCAGCGCACCGCGACTCCTATCTGTCCACGTACAAGTCCACGTACAGAGTTGGCTTGTTGACAACAGATGTCGGAAAGCACCGAGCTACTCTCTTGTGGCAAGGTACCGACCTCGAACGAGCGTGGTGGCAAGTGGTGAGCCAATGGACAGATCATCGGGTTGCTCAGCTGTTCGCTGTGCTCCCTGGGCTTTCTTACAAGGGTGAGCTAGGCCTAATTGTTGTCCTGTTCAGAGTTAGGGTCGTCCCTGTGCCTTCCAGTAGGTTGCTTCATTATTCGAGAGGTCTGTCCGATACTCTCAGTGTCATTTTGCGCTGTATGACGGCTGATTTACTGCAGGATTTTGAGCTACATAAGTAGTCAGGCCGACTAAATCAAGTACAACCAGACATCCATTTCTTCATTTGACCGGGAAGTATCAAAACTTGAAATCTTATTAAACTCGCACCGCGTTCGCTATCTAGACCGAAATCCAGCAGCCTCTAGCGTGAGCAATGGAAACAGACGACTCGGACATAGTTCTTGTTGGTAACGAGCCTTCGATGAGTGTGGTTTCCTTACTTCCGGGGCATTCCCAAAGTTTGGGAACATCGACCTCGACTGAGTTTGAGCATCACAATCCCCCTCCACCCCCAGGGCCGTGCACTTGTAATTCTGGTAACTGCATATGGCACGGGCCAGTCCTCAACGATTACACCCATAGCTCGAAAGATTTACGTGATAGCAACAAGCAGCATATTATTGGCGGGTTGGACGGCAGGGCTTCTTCAAAAGTGAAGCGGCATGTGCAGGACAGGTATGAGCTTGAGCCAAAAACAGATACGAGCCCCATCGGCTTTCCACCACCCTTAGACCTCCCATACCGCGGGAAGAATTACCGCAGAGAATCCGAGGATTATGGTCCTCCACCTCCAGTAAGCCACCTGCTTTGAAGCACGAAACAAGTAGGAAACTAATTCTGACTGATAGCCGCCTCCACCGCCGCCTCCTGTAAGTGGTCATCCACAAACAATCCCAGTTCTTAGAGGAACCGGCAGCTTACATTGATTCAGCCGCCACCACCCGTGGGAGTACCACAATTTCTAAACGTCCAAGGGATTGTTCCTCCTCTTCCTCCTGTACGTAGCTCTACTACCCTTATACCTGTGTATGGCTGATGTGGGTTCAAGCCTCCTCCACTACCACCTTCGGACGCAATACCTGGGCTGCCAGAAGCCCCCGTAAACCCAGAAGATAAAATTTACTCTCCAGTCTCGTTCATCCGAGCCCAGTACTCGGGGGACTCCGTTCTCGACATCAGCAGCCGTGTAGTTCGAATCGTCCCGTTCCGACGCAACGTCTTCACCACACAACATCGTGTCCACAAGGCAGACTTTGAAGAGCATCAATGGCTTCTCAAGTTCGGCAGCCCAGACTTCTGGTACGAGAAGCCCGCCAGATCCTATCTACAGCACATTACAGGGCCGGAGGGGTTGCTACATCTTCTCAATGCTAGACCTGTCAGTCTTGAGACACCAAAAGTGTGGGCTTCCCATGCTTTAACAACTCCCACCGATGACGACGTCTATGATTGTCCCTCTGGGCATGCACTCGATAGTGGCTATGCTGCAGCCTGCCATCACTGTACGGATGAGAAATCGGAAGCATTGGAAAAGACCCCGCTCGTCTACTATGTTGTCTTCAGCACTTGTCAGGCCAGCGATCCATTCATCCATGGGTCGCACTTCAATGGCTGTCAAATCTACAAGCTAGTCAAGTGTGGAAGCCGGGAGGCAGCTGTTGCTGAAATATTCTATGCAGCTGGTGTCAATGGCTGGAGTGTTGCTTTCAGTTGCGTGATGAGGCTCGGCGAAGACTTTGGAGAACGAAGTGGAACAGTCAAGAGAGTTGATGAGCTTTGGATGCTAGCTGATGAAGAGAAGGACGAAAATCTGGTGAGGGTGTTCTACTAAAAAGATTTCAAGGGAGCGTTGAATTTCCTTTGGTGGTACTATTTCACGGCGGCATTCTCCCCTCGAACACTCGACCTAAGCGGCGGTGACGATATATGCGAATCCCAAATTGGCACACTGAATATTGGAGGCAGAGCTCGAGCACCTCGACAAAGCTGTACCCGAGCTTGTACTACCTTGATGCTCTGCGAATAGGCATTATCGACTGCGAAAATCGATACATGCGACACACCGATCTCTGTAGCACAGCTGTAGACGCGACCCTAACATCGCATGCGTCTGCTTCGACCAACACACTGCAATTTCGCTACACCTTCGATCCTCCATGAAGTCGAGCTTTCCTTCCTCAACATCCCCGCGATCGCATTCGAAGCTATCATGGTACCATTCATGGTGTCGATCGAGTCCAATTAGCGAGCGACACGACGTGCTCCACGTTCCACAAAATATCATCGCCGCCACACCTATTTTCTTTGTCCATGAAATCACTATTCTTAGTCGCTCCTTCACTTTCCTTTGACTGTCGATTGGGCACCGGCGTTAGGTCCATGCGTTTGGGTATACGTTGGGAATTGGCATGCATGCATGTGCGTGAGTTCAGAGCCGGCGTTTTGGTGTATACAACAAGTGGTTCACTCCGCGTCGAGTGGAACACCAGTGTTTATGTGTAATGGCTTGCTACGGCAATGGTCAAGCCATCCAACAATAGATTCTTCCAGAATATCGTAGTCAGCATGCCTACTGTTCCACGTAACTTAATCTGATATCTAGCTTAGGAAAGTTAGATTCTGCAGGAGATGACTGTCGTTCATTCAAGGATGTACTACCCTCGGTCGGCCACGTCACACATACACAAGTGATTCCAGCAACCGTACTGAATATGCGTGCTAATTTGCGACTAGCTATCTATCGTAGGACTATCCCGACGTGGGGAAAAGTGGAGCTGTGAAGCTCGCCCAGGACTCTCTGCAAATCGCAGGCGGTGTTGCAACAATGGACGAACTAGCTCACAGACTTACCATGCTACATAGGTGAGAGGTTCGACGAGGGTAGATACGTTCCTATCGCATCTTTGGGCGGTAAACGGTGTGGAATACGCTTCCAATAAATAGCGGGCCGACCAGGAAGCAGATGTCGAGCAAGGATAATGATTGTAATGGCCTGACTATAACATTGAACCCCGCTAAATCGTGTATCGGGAAAGAATAAGACCGAGAATAAGAAAAGAGCGAAGAGTACTCGAGTGAAAAGTGCCATAAGATGTCAGAAATCCTCTAACCAAGGCGCAGCAATTTGCTGGATTGCAGGTAACAGGCACTAAGTTTTTTTTTACCTAAACAGTCTAGAAAGTTATTCAACTTCAGAGCGGCTTTGCCACGATGCATCAGGACACTATGATTGTGTGAAGTCAACGTCTGGAGAGTAAGAGAGCACGCGAAAATCAAAGCGATGACGTGACACGGGGCAATTTCATATCGATAACACCGCTCCACCTCTTGTCACAACCTCTCCTAAGTCAAAACAAAACCACCTAGCCTACAAAGACACTCACTGATGCCAATAACAAGAAGTCAAATACCTGAGGCAGATATGGAGACCGCTCTGAAGATATTCTTCTCCTCTCCGCGGTTCGCAGTCGCCGGCGCGTCCTCGGACCCCACTAAATATGGCCACAAAGGTACGCGAACCCAATAGCTCATTTCCCGTATATCCTAAATAGGTGGATAGTGTTTGCTTGGTACCTCCAACACTCTCTTCCAGTAACGCCAATAAACCCTCGTGCGCCCTCAGTCACCATCCTTCAGCGCGACCATGCCACCGTTTCCTCACCAACGGCACTCGAAGATCCACCAGCATCCTCGTACTCACTTTCTGTGATCACGCCTCCAGCTGTAACCAAACAACTTCTGAAAGAAGCGAAAGAGGCTGGCGTTCCAGCGGTCTTTCTTCAGCCTGGCAGTTTCGATGAAGAGGTCTTGGAGTATGCGAAGGCGAATTTCAAGGCTGCAATCGCAGGTGATGGGAAGGATGGAAGTGAGCACTGGTGTGTGCTCGTTGATGGGGAGGAGGGGTTGCGAATCGCTGGGAGAGAATGGTCGATGTTATGAAACGAAAGCATGATGGTCAGTGATACGACTTACATAGTTCTACAGAGGTCAATATAGAAGAGAAGACGAAGCAAATTGCATTATGTCAAACACAATAACTTATATTACTCTATCATTAACACAGAAGGAAAGTATATATCTATAAGCACATTTCAGTTTACCCTGTCGCCTTGAGCTGTACATCTCACGCGCAATATTAACGACTTTTCCATGCGCTATCAGTTTCAAGCCACGCCTTGGTGTCCTTCAAGTCAGGGTGCACTTTCTTCAAGCTCTGAATGTCAGCTCCAAAGCCAACGTCCCGGAACCAGTTGTACATCTGGCCAAGCCTCGGCTCTTTGACAAGCCAGTGAACGATGGTAGTCAGGAACCAGTAAGTAGTCGGCAGCGTCTCGTGCGTCGTCTGCCCGAATATATTTTTGAACTCATCGAATGTCAACTCGTCGCCCGCGAGCGAAATGCTCTTATTCCGGTACTGGTCCGATTCCGGTTTCAAGAACGAGTCGGCTGCAAAGAACCCAATGTCGCTTGCCGCAATTACTTGTAACTTTTGCGTCTTCTTCAACTTCATCTCCCAGCTAGTGTTGGACACTTTGCCCAAAAATCCAGGCACCAGGTTGTCCATAAAACCAACTGGGCGCAGGACTGTCCAACTCATGTTGCTCCCCTTAGCTTTGGCGAAAAGGTGCTTCTCGATGTTGTACTTGGTGATAAAATGGGGTATATAGGTAGGGTCGTTGTCAGAGTTTGCACCGCCGCGGTCCACGGATGAATAGACAAAGTGTCGGACACCATGCTTGAGCGACGCATCCACAAGGGATTTGCCTTGGTTTTCTTCGTTTGTTAAGGCCTTTCACCATCCACCAATGTTAGCGGTCTGATCTAATCACAACATATATAGTCAATAATAACTTGAAAATGGGAAACATACCTGCACACTGAAAACTCCCCAAATTTGAGCATTTGTTACTTCCTTTGCCTTTATAAAGATATCCTCAATCGCATCAAGGTTCCCAGTGACAAGCTTGATATTTGGCGATTTCTGGAGAAGTTTCTGCGAAGATTTTGATCGTGCATCTCGCGTAAGGGCTAGAATTTCGAAGGGTGCATTTGTTTTGAGAAATGCGTCAATAACTGAGCCGCCTTGTTTGCCGGTTGCACCTGTGATGAGGACTGCTCTTGGTGTCATTGTGGAGGTGGTGAAGGTGGAACTGTGCTATGTATGGTGTGCAAGGCTGAAGCAGAAGTAGTTGTATATTTCATTTGAGCTTTCTGAAGTCGGATATATATACCAGCTGTTGAACCTTATCTCTAGAAAACACTTGAGTGTAATTGTTAAGCTATTCACAGCGAAGGCCCGCATCGGCCTGTTGGGCCCGGGCGTAAGCAGCGCCTTAGTAATAGAGCGCTTACCACCTGGTTCGGTGCTTGAAAACCGCGAACACCGACAGCGACGACAGTGGACTTCCTAGATAAGTGCCTCTCTTTGCTATGTCAGAAAGTTGGTAATACTATTAGTGATTGATGTGCTTATGATTTAATTGATGTTGCGTGTAAGTAGAGATTGGTGATGGTGAGCAGGAATGAAAAGAAGAGGACATACAAAAGCGGGGACGCGCTAGTGTATAGTCACCTAACTACTTTCATTCATGTTACTCAATGACAGTCAGCGAATGGCAGCTCGCGGGCAACATAACGATAATTTGGAGCGATTTGGTGCAGCTCAAGCATACTGCGAAGGATCACTAGGCTGAAGTTCGAACAGGAGAACATATCTAACGGAGTCTTGTCTGGTTGTGGAGTATCTTCTTTCCCCCTTCTCATTAGACCCCAAAGATAAAGTCTGAATGCGATTAAGAAGAAGTTGAATTTGAAGACTCGATATTGGTGCGACTTGGGTCTGGCGAGACAGTTGAAAAATTGTACACGTGATACAAGCCCTCTTTAAATCGCTCTGTACCACCACATATTACTATTTTCTTATGCGTTCTCTACTGGTAATACATCTCTCACTACTATAAACTCGGCATCCCTTATATCGTGTGAGTTACACGACTGTTATTCGCAACAATATGGGCGTGCTCAGTGACGATCTTGAATAGAATGAACTATCCCATGTTTCTTGGGCGTAGATAGGTGTAGGACATGAGGAGTCCTTTTAAGATAGGTATTGACAACAGGTGATCGTCCAATCCAGGCTCAGTCGTTGGGCCGACGGATCGAACTATAATGTCTGGATACAAAACCCTGGAATGCAACGTCAGACTAAGAGATTTCTTGATGACGGTAATACGACAAATGGCAAATTGGACAGGAGAACTAGCAATTTGAGTCGTATAGTCATATATGTTAGATAATTTAAATGATTTGCGAAATATACTGTATGTCAGTGCCAGTATCAGTGTGATAGGTCCGTAATTAACAACCTGTCAAGACGGCATGGCATAGATGGTAAAAGAATGAATGAGTTTATTGATGTAGTCGATAGAGATTCCTCTGTTTGAGACCTTGCCACACTCTTTGTCTACAGTTTCTCTAGAGCGATAGTACAACCACCCCTTTTGTAACGCGGGATCCACAACACTACTTGAAATCTGATTGGCACTTGTCCAAGATTGTTCCAGAGACGAATGTCTAGGAGCACCTAGTGCACGCGCATCCTCTGTCTGCATAACCCCGCCCACTGCAGCAATCGTTGAAATTATGTGTCTCCGCTGTTCAAACGATTACATTGTCAGCTTCAAAAGAATATGGCTATACGACTTGGTGAGAAGAACTTACCGCCAGCACCAAGGCATCGTTGCTCTAACAGATTTCCCCCAGTAGCCTCAGAGGAGGGGGCCGCCATTGCGACGGCAACGATGGCGGAAATAACAGTGAACAGAAACTTCATTGTGATGAGGTGGTAAAAAGAGCTCTCGGACTGATGGATTTATTTGAGAAACTTGATGTCAAGACGAGTTGGAAGATGATGATGACAGTAGAAAGATGGGAAAGACATCAAATTTTATACTTGCTCCTGCCGCGACGAACCGTAATAATGCGGAGTATGTGTCACATAACTCCGCTATATTAATACGACTATCTTTACTCGATCTGGCTGTAGGAGTCTTACAAAACGCAGCTAGTCCCCAACCCGTTCGGAGAATAACACTCCTAGAGGGAAACACGCGTTGTCAGATTTGCAGATCTTATGCCGCTTTGCCTTCCCATTGACTACTCAGGACTACTCCATGTTCATGTTAGGCTGATGTGACATATTAAAATTCTTGATTTGGACTGTTGGTCGATCACGATCCACAAGTGTTTACGCCGGTCCGGGAGGCCTTACGCCGGTGATTTTAAGACAATTGACTGTGAACAGACCCCCAGACAGCCGTATTTATCAATCATGTTGGGTGCCTCGTTTAATTCACTACGTCAACAAAACGAAATGCCGCGATATCTTACGTAAGCTTATAGATTCAAGTGTCTCATCCTAGATGCAACTCCTGACTACCAAGGCTGCACGCCATCCTTGTTGATCACCTTCCCTGTATCTTCATCTCTCTTTCCTTCAACAACATCTTTGATGAAGACTCCGCCCACAGAGGCGTCTCCAGCGCCGACTTTCTTCAGGAAGTCCGCGCCCATCCCGCCCAAATTGGTAGCCAAGAACCCAGGGCTTATACAAAAGACCTTCACGCCATCCGGTTCCAGCAACCTCTTCCATTCCAACATCATCATATTGAGTGCCGTCTTACTGCTGCGGTATGCAATTGGGCTCAGCTTTGCAGGCTTCGGCCAGCCTTTGGGTGATGGATCGCTCCAAATCTTGGATGTAAAACCGCCGGAGCATGTAGTGAGGGACGAGAGTCCGGAGCTTATGAATAGAAGATAAGGGTTGGAAGACGCGAGGAGTAGTGGCGCAAACTGATGAGTAAAAACTTGGGTAGATGTTACGTTGACGGAGTATGCTTTGTTCCAGGCTTCGCGGATTCCGGAGGGTCCTGGCTTGGACAGCACAATGCCATCGTATGATCCACCTATGGAGACGATAAGTATACTTGCTTTCATGATGAAGAGATGGGTTTGTACCTGCGTTGTTCACCAGGGCATCAACTTTTCCCCACGTGCTCTCGACCTGCTTGAACGCATTTTCAATCGAAGCGTCGTCCTCGATATCGATCTGTAGCGGTATAATTTCCGACTTGGAGTCCGAGATCTCGCTTTTCAGCGTAGATATCGCGTCTTGAGCTTTTTCGAGCGATCGACTGCCCATCAATATCGTGTGAGCTTGAGGCGATGCATAGAGAGCTTTGACAGTCTCATATCCAATTCCGGTATTTCCACCAGTGATGAGGACAATCGAATTATTGGTCATGGTCAAAACTGAAATGGGTCGTTGTGATGTCTTGAGTTTGCCTTGATGTATTAATGTATTGAGGGCGAACCTTGGCTATATATTAGGAAATATGTAAGACTATGCGGCGGGGTCGGTCGGTTGTACCTGCGGAGTTAAGCTAAAGTGCGTTATCTGCGTATCTCAAAGTGTCTCAAAGTGTATAATGGCTAGGAGATCTGCTAAGGTACGGAAATGTCCGCATATTTTGCTGTATTGGGATTACTTGTTCTCGGATATAGGTTGAGAAAGTCTAAAGCTATACTACGGCGTTAGCAAGATTGATCTTGCGCTAACCGCATCTAACGGCCCAGCGGGATGATGACGGTCCAGCGGGATGATGACGGCCCAGCGGGATAATGCAAGTCCCCGGTTCTTGTGTTGAGTAAACACTTTTCTATACCTTGAAAATATCAGATCATTGTTAAAGTTAGTTCCTCCGGTGCCGTTAATACCTAGTCTTTATCAGCTGCTGAATTTGCTAACAAACACTATCAAACCAGCTGTACTGGCTGCAAACAATTTGTGTCTCTTTTCCTTCGTCAAGAGGCTCATGGCAGCATAGCTTAGAATGATAATATACGTACTATAAATATGCCAACAGCATCCAAACTCGTGCTGCGAGACTGATCTCCGACCGTAGTTGGTCTGTATACGGCAACGACTGTTTGAACAAGCAAAACGAAAATGATGAGCGTCATGATGTGTTGTTCCAAGATTGCGAGTAGTAGACCACGGATTCCTACACTGTGAGTTCATTAGGAGAGACTGGCATTTTCATATCACGGTCTGCTCGCAACGCTGGAGGTACCGACGACGTGCAACTCGAAGACATGATGTCCAGCTTCAGCAGTAATATCCAATCGCGTCCTCACGACGGACAATGAAGCACATATTCTCAAGCGCCTAAAAGCCGGGTCCTCAGGAAACGCTTTGCTTGACACGTCGCAACCTGATCAAATAGAAATGGAGCCGTAGTGCATAGTAGGAAGCGTGTATCCCTCGTATGAGGTACATGCCACCGTGTTGTATTCGTTCGAAACTTAGGATATGCAGTTGCATGTGTAAGATAAAGCGTGAAGCTTGGAATTCGCTCGCCCGACGCGTGACCTCGCGCCTTCCATGACGAAACACGCCTTACCACATCCGAACAGCTTCGCCCCGCTGCCTCTATCTCCGAGTCAACCCGTCTGCCTTCCAGCAACATCACTCAACTCACGACAGCTGCGCCAAGTAGCATCACTAAACTATGAAATCCTCGATATTCCTATCTCTCTGTACGACAGCCTTCGTTGCAGCTGTCGCACACCCTAAAGACCCCCAGGCTGTTCTCCAAGAACCGCAGCTGACTGTTGTCGAGCCGGACGAGTACCTTATCGAGCTCTCCCCAGGCGAAACAAGATGGATAACGGAAGATGAGAAATGGTCTTTGCGCAGGGTACGTATTGTTCTATGCTTCTAGTCGCAGTATCTACAGTGCTTCAAAACGCGTCGATGAAGCGCGCTGCTGACAGCTAGTAGCAAAACATCAACTTCTTCGACATCACACACAACGAAGAGCTCGGCAGTTTACATCGCAAGTTTAGCACAAAAAGTGTAGAATATCCCTCCAAGCCGGCACACAATGAGAGCATCGTGCCGCTCTTGAAGGAGCTCGACAAGAAGAACATGCGTGAACACCTCGAAACGTTTACCTCCTTCCACACCCGGTACTATAAATCACAATATGGTGTGCAGTCCTCGGCGTGGTTGCTTGGCCAGGTCAACAAGACGCTTGCGGATGCTGGTGCTGTCAATGCGTCTGTGAAGGCATTCCCTCATCCGTGGGGCCAGTCGTCCATCATCGCCACCATTCCGGGCAAGAGCAAGAAGACAATCGTCATTGGCGCGCATCAAGACTCCATCAACCTCTTCTTACCCTCGATACTCGCTGCGCCAGGTGCCGACGATGACGGCAGTGGAACCGTAACAATTCTCGAAGCCTTGCGTGTACTTCTCAAGTCGGAAGAGATCCTGAAGGGCGAGGCCGACAATACTGTCGAGTTCCACTTTTATTCTGCTGAAGAAGGGGGTCTCCTCGGATCTCAGGCTATCTTCCAGTCATACGAGAAAGAAGGCCGTGATGTTAAGGCTATGCTTCAGCAAGACATGACTGGCTATGTCCAGAAGACGCTCGATGCAGGCGAGCCCGAATCCGTTGGCGTCATAACCGACTTCGTGGATCCTGGTCTTACCGATTTCATCAAGAAGATAATCACAGTGTACTGCGAAATTCCGTACATCCTCACCAAGTGTGGCTACGCATGCTCAGATCACGCCAGCGCATCCAAGGCCGGCTATCCTTCAGCGTTTGTTATTGAATCAGATTTCAAGTACTCCGATTCAAAGATCCACACCACCGAGGACAAAATCGAGTACCTCAGCTTCGATCATATGCTTCAGCATGCGCGATTGACGCTGGGTTTGGCGTACGAGCTTGCGTTTGCCCGTTTCAAGTAAATTTGTCGATGCGAATGAATTCATGTGGATTCCGGAATGCAGCTGACGATTAGCGGTCTACCTAGTATGTTGTTGAGCGATTGATTTGCGCGTTGTGTACCGGATTACTACATAGTGTTACGAATCAGATACTTCGAGCCTCAGGGTACTAACTTCGTTCACCTACAATGTGCTCCATTTCACTACCGCTCTCACTATTTATCACAATTCTTTCACCAATTGTCAAGTATTCTACTGCACCTCCGACTTCACTTCAACCTCTACTTCCACTGGTAAGGCCAATCTTCCGCCCTTCAACCACAATGGCTCAGCTTTTCGACCTTCCTGTAGAGGTGTTCGAAGATGTCATTGGCGCTATAGCGCAAGCCGTTCCACTGCACGATTTGTTTCGATTGCGCACCGTGTGCCGAACATTCGCGAATGGAATCAAGTACCAACTCCTGGCGAGAACTTCTATACAAGTCTATCTTGACTATAACAAGCCGCTACTTAGACTACCGCGCCCACGCTCAATACATACTTCCATGCCAAGGTACCGCTCGGTAAGTGGTGGCAGGAAGGACTACCCGTCGCAGCATTCCGCTCAAGATGCAAGCGGATTGCATCCAGGACTTCAAGATTTTCTCACGAAGCACTTCGAATGCTATCTGCTGAACCATATCAACAACCCTCGACTCGCCAATCCTGAGCTTCCACAGTTCATCCATAGAACTGCTAACGAGCTGATGGAGTTTGCGCCGTCGGATGCCTATCAAGATGATCTAAGAAAAGCCCACGTTCAGAACCTAGTCCATGCACTTGTCATTGCCAACGAGACTACTCCGCGGCTTATGCTGGGAGACGGAGCTGGGTGGCATATCAACCCTGTCGTCTTTGATCGCAAAGATCTAGACTGGACACCGCATATCAGTGGGCTCGAATTTGATCGAACAGATGTCGGCTGGACTAGGAATATGACCCATATAAAGAGCGATAAGCGGGACGTTGAGGATATGCTTGCGGCCGCTGCAGCTACTGGCATTATGGAGGCCGTCCAGTACTACATCTCTCAGGGTGCAATGGTCCTGGATTGGAAATCAAACCCCTCGAAGGGGTTTGGCAGTTCGCTGCAAACCGCAACAAGCACTGGGAAGATTGAGGTGCTTAGAGCTCTCCTTTCCCAAGCCGACCATGAAATCGCCGACCGATGCACCGAACTCAAGAAAGCCAGCAGCAGTCAGGTCGGCCTTTCCGGTTGGTTGAAGATTCAGAGTACCATCGAGTCGGCGATTGCTTGTGCGATGAAAGCTCGGAACACTGAAGCTGCGATTGTTCTCTTCAAATTTCTTTCGAAATACGACGTCAACCTTCTTGTGCCTACCAAAGAGCGGGTCAGCTACAGCTATCTCGCCGACGCAATGAGCTATGGCCACCTGGAACTTGTCCAGCGGATTTTGGACCGTGAGCCCAATTCGAGGAGTGAGCTTGTCTATCGTAAGAGCCTGTTGCCTGGGCTACGTCGTGCTGTTAGATCTGGCCATGTAGACATCGTCAAATACCTCTTTGACAATAAATTTGTCGACCCCCAAACAGCGGAAGGCAATCCAATTGGCATTGCCGCAGAGTATGGCCACCGCACTATCATTGTGCTGGCATTAGATCACGGGGCCAAATTGGAGATGCATCACCTATTAAGTGCTCTTCATGCTCCACTAGGTAATAGCGCTACTATGGCCTTGACCGTAGAGTTACTCCTAGACCATGGTGTTCCCATCAAGTCAGACGCTGTTGACGAAGATGGCAAACCCATCGCAATGGAAGTCATCGAAGCCTGCGAAGCAGTATGTCGCTCCTCATCCATTGAGGTTCATCTTCATGGACGAAAAGGGCCAGTCCGAGGTAGAGACAAGATTCTAATGTTGGTACGGTTGGCGCTGGAGATGAAGAAGCAGATTCCCGGGGTGATGCTCACAGGATCATGGGATCTAAGCAAGCTGCTGGAGAAAATTGCATATAACTGGATGTCACTGCCCAAGGAGCCGATCTTGTTTCTCGAAGTCGCCAAAGAATTGCATCATTGGATTCAAGAGTATCGGCACCGTGGGGACATACAACCACCTCACATGATATCTTGGGGATGAATAGGATTTTACTCCTGAGAATGGTCTCGAGGGAACAAAGGGGTGGCATAACAAAGAGGGAGCAAGTCATAAACCTTAAGTAGCTGTAGGCCTCTCTCGTAGAACTGGCGACATGGGAACCGATATTAGTGTTAGGAGTACTGTTGGGGGGAACTCAAGGTTGTGTACATTTCTACGAGAAACTGGGACGGACTATGTAGACTGGGAATTCAACTATCCAAATATTGCATTCTAATCACGCTATACTTACTTTGTCCATTCCTCCTTCCGTCAATTAAACATTAAGTTTACCCTTATCAAGTCTTGACTATGCTTGCCACTCAACGGAGAACCATGAACACTCGTAATCAAACGTTACTCATACCTGTCTCCATTCTATTATCAACCTCCACAAAGCCTTTGCTACCTTCCTGTCCTATCCTCCAACGGTGCACAGCCACACATGCACAAACCGTCAATCCCAAATAGCACAATCCCAACACACCCTGGACCCCAGCCTCGGCATACCCAATGCTGTCCCACGTATTCATGTTATAGAAACTGACTTCATTGCTGGCAATTACGAGCACGTTGACGAAGGTAGCGCCAACATAAAGACCGAACATAATAATTGAAAACGTGAGAGCAAACGCAGGATGGAAAGTCCAAGTACGGTCTTTGAGGGAGAGAGTAGGCTTTTGAAAGATGAGTACGAGGGCGAAGATAGTGTAGACGAGGTCCGGGATTAATGCGAAGGCAATGCGGAGCCCGAAAGAGTATCTAGTATAATATTAGCACTATTTCTATTAATTTGCAGTTGCGAGGCACTCACGGAGCGTAATCTATACTAGTGCTAGATTCACGATTCCACCAGCTTCTAAACAGGCTGTATTCGATAATAATAAAGATGATGAAGAGGAGTAGGATGAGGTTTTTGACAAGGAAGATGGTGTGGTGGTGGTGTTGGATGCCTTGCCAGCGCGGATCGCGGGGGGACGTTAAGGGAGTGAAGATACCCATCCTGAGTGTGAACGGAACGTAGAAGGTGAGCCTGTAATGCCTTCAATATTGCTGGGGTGGTGTAGCTTGAAAAGTGTGAGGATAATTGAGCGAGATGACGAACGCAGAAAGTACACACGACAACAAAGGTACTTATTTCTCCGAGCAAAGTGCCTTGAGACTATCACGATCCTTAGAGCCCCCTTACACAGCCTTGTGTAGTATCAGGCCTCCGGCTAACGCAAGCCTCGCGCACAACTCCGTTAACACTTCGCCTCTGGAAATCTGCCTAGTGCATGAATTGAACTGAACGCTTCGGAAACACACGATTGCGATTGGGCGCACATAGATGGGCAAGAATAGTATCCGGCGAATAGCACAGCCTCCCCTGCCAAGTCGGAGGAAGGCTGTGGTAGTGATCAGGGTACCAAGGTGGGACAGCCAATAAACCGCGGCAGCCAATAAACCACCTTAACATTAAAACAAACTTAACACGTTATTTTTAAACCGTAATATATTAACTACTAATAATTTAATTTTAAATATAATTGCAGCAATTAATTTGCAAAGTTTAAAAGAACAACTTTTATACTACGTAGCTGCAAAAATATTTAGTGTTAATTAAATTACTTTAGCGCGTTAGCACTAAAAAAAAATATAATTAAATATAAAAAAGTCTTAACAACGCACGCATCTTAACCTATAATAAAAATTAAAACTTATATAGTATATATAAGGATTGTTTAATTATAAGCTTCTACTTATAAAAGCTATAATAAAAAATTTCGCCTTTAAGTTATTAAAATAGGAAGTTTCTAATAAGTAAATTTTGCAATTTTTTAGAAAATATTATAATACTTTTATTTTTAAATATATTACTAGGATTAATTGCAAACGGCTCCTTGCTAATACTAAGTATAACTATAAGTTATACTTTAATTTCTTTTATTTAAAAATCTAAAAGTATAACGTTAATGCGCGCTATATTTATAATATAAATAAAAAAAAATTCTTTATTAGTATTACCTTACGCTTTAAATAAGTTTTTTTAAAGTAACTTTAAAAGTAAAAATAAATTATAGCAGCCTTGCAGGATAGCAACTAAAAGTAAATAATAATTTTAATATATATTTATACAGATAAAAGCGTAGTAGATCTAAGTATAGTTTTTAAAAAAAAAGAAAGACTTTGCAATACTTAGTTACACAATATAAAAGCTAGAAAATACTAAGTTTTTTTTATAATAAGTTTCTTTAAATAGTCTAATAACAATATTAGTTTAGCCTAGCTTAAATAAGTTTTTAATTAGCGTATAAAGAATAAGGCGTAGGCAAGTTATAAAATTCTTATTTTTAATAGCTATAGCAGCTACCTTACTACTAATTTTATAAACTTTTGTAACGCTAATAAAATCCTTTTAATAGTATTTTTTTTTTATTTAACTTATAGTTTATAACCTCTAAATATAGTGCTTTTTTTACTTTTTTTAACTACCTATTTAACTAAGCTCTTATACTACTTTTATTGTAGCTAAAGCCTTGTCCCTATAAATAAAAGCAACTTTTTCTTATTATTTTAGGCTACTTATAATACTATATTTACCTTTATAAATATATAAAAGGCGTTTAAAGCTATAAGCGTTAAGCTACTTAATACTAATATTATACTACAATAATTTAAAACATAACTACAATAGGAAAATTAAAAATTAATAAATAAAAAAAATAGTAATAAAGATACTTAGAACTAGCTCTGCAATTTATTTAAAATTGCTATAAAAAATAAAGCAAAAGTTAAAATTAAATAGTTAGGCTTTATATTATATTCTTTCTAAGTGCAAAATAAGTTTTTTTACTATAAAAACAAAAGTCTCCGCAACACGCTTTTAACTAAAAAAAAGTATAAAAGCAAAAGTAAACTTTTAAATTTTTAATAGCGCAAAAAGTTTTATAGTACTATAGTATTTTAAAGTTTAAAGACTATTTAGGAAGCTTATACGCGCAATACAGTAAAATAATATAAAAACAAAACTAAATAATTTTAAAAAAAAGAAATAAAAGAGCTAAAAGCAGCAGCAATATTATATAAAAAAAAAATTACAAAAAAAGCAAAAGTAGTATAGTTACTTGCTAAAAAGCGCGCTGCAGAAAAGCACGTAGTAATAGCTTAAAAATAAGCTACTACGCGCGCGCAAAAGTAATAAAAAAAAAAAGCTATAACTTTATAAAAACTTTATAATAGAGTAAATAAACGTAAGCAAATAACTTTATATTTTATAAATTTAAATGTAGTAAAGCGTTATTATATTATAGACGCTAAAAGTAGTAGTTTAAATGCATTGCAGCTACTGCAGCTTTTACTTAAAACTACTGCGCGTAGCCGCTAAATTAACTTTCTAGAAAAATTTAAATAGTATAAATTAATTGCAAGTTTTTATTTACTAATACTTTATAAAATTTTATAATACTAACTTTTATAAGTAGCTCTACAGCCTTATTTTTGTAGATAGGTAACTTTAGTTAAGGTGGTTTATCGGCTGCCGCAGTTCATCGGCTGTCCCACCTTGGTAACCCAGCGATGCTAAGCGAGCGGTTGGTGGCATGCCTAACTATGAAAGCTCGTCTGCACAGCAGCCTTGCTATATCTGGTGCTACATGTTATTACGCTGGGTAGGACTTCCAGTGTTCTTGACAGTTTTCAACATAAGTATCCTTTGTATTGAATGCTGTAGAAACTGACATGCGAGAGCATGCAATGCGCAGTTCTCAAACGTGGCCTCTAAAATAGAGAAAAAGAGTAATACAGAAAAGAAAAAGAGATGCAAGAAATTCGGGCTGATACTGATATGTTCTTATGATATTTGGCTATGGTGGTGTTGACATGCGGTTGGGGTCGAGATAATCAAGGCCGTCATTGAACGTCCTGCGAGATTGAGGATAGGCAAGCGAAATCAAAACAATGACGAAATATTTAGTCCTTTTTAGTTCCACTTTTCATGCGAGTGCTGTCTGTCATCTGTAGGAGTTACAGATCTTATCTTGACATGTCGAATAAAGCTCGACATTAAGGACAACCGTGGAATGCTCTTTGATGTCACAACCGAGAAGGTGACTGATTCAAGTTCCCCCAGAACTCCATGTTCCATTACTGAACAAGGTGCCGGCTTTGGAAAAATCTAAAGTTCGGCCACTCTTCACATAAGCGAAGCGGAAATACTCGTTAGACTTTGCGTTGGCAGGTCTTGTCCATTCGAAATTGCTCTGACGTCCTTCCAATCCATCATTGTAGAACGCACGATCACGCTCCATGTCGTTCACTAGTACACTTATTCCATCGACTCCGGATGGTGGCGTGCCGTATGCAAAAGTTGCAACTAAAGCTCCGGTACTGATGTTGATAGTTGGCTCCAGGATGTGAGGGATAGTAGAGCCGAGTTTCGCGTCAGCACGTAGTGCTTCAGAAGTCTGAAGGACGGAATCAAAGTCCCAACGCGCTATTCCATTGATAAAGAGACCAAGAAGGATGCCTTGGTATAGTAGTGATGACCGTGTTTGAAGAGTGGTTCCTGGGAGGAATAAAAGTGCTAGAATATAGTGATGAATCCGTAGGTTGACGCCTGGAATCATCAAGCAGACAATAATACCAGAAATGAAGAGCCCATACAAGCCTATGTAGCGGAGCAAGCGGCCCTCAAGCCAAAAATAGTAAACTTGACCAGCTATTATTGTAGCTAAGAACAGGATGATCATAGCCAGAGCAAATTTTGCTCCAGGCTGCTGGTCTAGGTCGTGTGCTGTGAGTCGTGATATTGGTATCCATTCGAATGTGTAATTTGATAGGGCGCCAATCCAAAAGCCACCGAGCCAAAATAAGGCTTTCTCAAATTGGGCGGTTAATCCAGATATTGTACGCTTGACCGTGGTTGTATATATGACAACAGCAACAAAGATTGCCGGTAAAAGTCGCTTCGCGAACATTGATATGTGATCCGGTAAGACAGTAATGTTGAGATATGATGCTGATGGTGGGTCGGATGCAAAGCCCACATGCGCAAATATGAGCGTGAAGATGGGAAAGAAGATCTTTGGCGAAGTCGAGAAGATAGCAAGCGCAAAGGTGAATATGAGCGAAACAAGAAGTAATGGTGAACGAGGATCGGAGCTGCATCGAAAGCTATCGTCGGATGCAATGGAGAACGACTTCGAAAAGTATGAATCATACGCAATTGACTCGATGCCGTGGTGCATGGTGCTCGGGAACTGGTCATGGTTGCCGTTGAGGGTAATGCGACCACAGCCACCTTTCCGATCATTGATAATACCGGCATGAATGGCAGATCCGCAAATGAAGCTGTCCCCGCGATATGGTCCTGTACCTATAACAAGAGGGCGGTAGTTGACCTCGAGCGGACCCACCATGTGTGGATTCAGAAGTTGCACCTCAGCACATTTGGCAGGACATCTGAAAGCGAATGACTGATTACTAAATGGGCGACAATCGATGCCGTTGATCCCACACTCATTCTTGCGCCTCCAAAGTGTATCGACGCAGTCGAGGTTTAGGACGTGGTTGCCATCACCATCGCGAATGGGAAGTTGTGCGGTCAGGAACAAGATGAATATGAGGAACCAAAGCAGTAATACTATAGCTAGCAAGACATTCTTATTGACTCTGCGCGCTTCGAGTACTCTGATGGGAGACTTCTGAATGAGCGGAAAGATGGGTCGGATGACCTGGATGCGGGGCGGTTCAGGTCCGCGTAAGAAGGTCCAAAAACTTGTCCGTTGGTTCCGAAGTATTGGTGGTGCTTGTAATGAATCATCTTCAAATCCCAGCTCTTCTCTCCTAAGCCATTGCGCTTCTTCATCCGCGTCAGCCTGGGTGCAGGTTATGGTACTATTGGGCTCGTTATCATTGTAGTCGTCACTCCGCTTATATCGCGGAGAGCTTCGCATCATCAGGTTCTCAACGAGCCCTAATTTTGAAGATGTGGAATGACTGAATAGTTGACATTCTCGTAGTCAATGAGAAGTGACTTCTTTTGAGGTTTAGGATCAGGGGTTGGGCGGCGCTTATCGATAAGAACTTGGCTTCTTCGTTCCCACGTGCTCTTGTCCTCTCACAGTTTACCTACCACGCCATCTGGGTCTTTTGTAATTTAAAGAAAATGGCAAACAACTACGAATTTTGTGTTCTCATTAGTTCTTCTGTTACTAGCTTCACATGGCTTTTGCATATTAGAGATTCTAAAGCCATGCCATAGTGCAGCTACACCATCGAAGGAGGATTAACCGGGAGTACAATTCTTGGAGCATTTGGTATTCATTGAAAATTGACCCGAGCCTGCCTTTATCCGGCATATTTTTTGCATATTTCTCAATCGTACTAAGCATCCTTGATACTACACAACCCAAAATTAGCTATTGCCGCATTACATTCAATTCTACTGCTTCTTTGCATCTCTCTCCGCCTTCCTCAATGCCCTTCTCCGGATATCCTCGTGCATACTTCTGTTGACCTTTACAACGACGTGCGACCTTTCACCCAAAAACCTTGAGAGAAACCACTGCATGAGGCCATGGCTCCAATACGGGGTGCTCGTGAAAGCGACACCCTGCGCACCCCCAGACCTGCCGATCTTACTCAATGCTGCGTGAACGAATTGCTTTGGATTCGGGACGAGCGCACTCGACTTGCGGATCTTGGACATGGCCGTCGTGATCAAGTGTGATTGTATGCATTGGACGTGCACGCCGTGGGGCTGTAGTTCCGAACCGAGAGCTGTGGACCACTGCTGCAAAAAGGCCTTGCTACCGGAGTATGTTGCAAGGAGCGGGGTAGGGAAGAAACCGCCAAACGATGCCATGGTGAGGACCAATCCACGCTTGCGGGATATCATGCCTGGCGTGACGATATGAGTGACGCGCAGTGTGGCCATGCAGTTGATCATGATGATGTCGTTCATCTCCTGCTTGGGCGTCTCGGCGAAGGGCACAGGAATGCTATGGCTCAGTCCGACGTTGTTGACGAGAATTGAAACATCCAGCCCCTCAATCAACTTCTTCAGGTTGTGGTAGTCGGCATCCTTGTTCTGCGCGAAGTCCATGGCGAGCGTCTTGACTGCAATCTTGGGGCCATACTTCGAGGAGAGGTCGGCAGAGAGGGAGTCGAGTTTTGATTGCGTTCGCGAGACGAGGATGAGATTGTAGCCTTTCGATGCGAGGGAGAGGGCAAACTCTTTGCCAATGCCGTCGGACGCGCCTGTTATGAGAGCCCATGTGCCGCGAGGGCCAAAGGTAGTGAGCTCGTGGATGTCAGCGTTTGAGCGGGGTCATTTGAGAAGAGTAGACATACAGATTTACCGGGAAGCACGAACAAGCTGAGCAAGACCCGGATAGTACTAATGATGGGTGCTGCGAACGAGGCAATGCCTACGAGCAAGAAGCCGTATACGGCAGCTTGAACGAACGAGTTGTTGGCGTCGATGCGGACACCGAGTGAGCCGATGATGTTTGCCATGGTGTGTAGATCGAGGGAAAAGCAAGGGAGACGTCCTCTAAAATATGAACTGCACGCTGAAAAGCACAACAGACTGATCGTGGAAAAGCGAATCTAACACGATTCAACCACGGGCATTCTGACAATCTCCAGGCGGCGAGGCCCAGCTGTCCGAGGCCCGGTCGACTAGCGTTGCGCTAACACCCAAAACGGAAAAGTCTACACCTCCCGTAAGCGAAGAACACAGCCCATTTTGCTGTTCGTGAATTCACAGACGAACGACAACACCACCGACCGCAACCATGGCTACCGAGCTCACGTACGTGTTGCGCATATACCGACCTCTCGAACAAGTTGCTGATTGCAGAACAGTGTCCAGTCCGAGCGCGCCTACCAGAAGCAGGTACTACCAGCCCTCTCGCCGCGACACTGTGCTCTACGATACTAATGCCGCGCGATAGCCTCACATCTTCCTGAACCACAAGGTCGGCGGACCGCGCAAGAACACCCGCACCAGGAGATGGTACAAGGATGTTGGCCTGGGCTTCCGTACGCCCAAGACTGCCATTGAGGGTACCTACATCGACAAGAAGTGCCCGTTCACCGGCATGGTCTCGATCCGCGGCCGTATTCTTACTGGAACCGTCATGTCCACCAAGATGCACCGTACGTCTTACCCTTCTACCCTGGAGTTGCGCACATGTGCACAAGAAATGGAATTTTGAACGTGTCTTGGCAGTGCATGCTGACAGAATGCAGGTACTTTGATCATCCGTCGTGAATACCTCCACTTCATCCCCAAGTACTCCCGTTACGAGAAGCGCCACAAGAACCTCGCTGCGCACGTCTCGCCCGCTTTCCGTGTCGAGCCCGGTGACCAGGTCGTCGTCGGCCAGTGCAGGCCCCTCTCCAAGACTGTCCGCTTCAACGTTCTCCGTGTCCTGCCCCGAAGCGGAAAGGCCGCGAAGCAGTTCTCCAAGTTCTAAGCGCATATTAGAGGGATGGAGTAACGGGTTCATGACAAGGCAAGGGATGGAACGAGAAGTGGCTAGGAGCGAGAAGTGATGGTTTTTCGATATGGTCAAAACACTCTGCATATGGGTTGAGGAATCGGAGTCCAACGGCCATGTATGTTTCTCCAGCTATGATCAATGAAAGTCCTCGGATGGTCAAAATACCACCGAGGCAGGTCAAAAGTCCAATGCGGTTCAGTCGATATTGGAGTGATTGGTGATGCTAGTCCCCGCCGTGAAATTTCCGACGTTGGTCACCATGCACATGGTCTGCAACCTCTAGTCAAGTCCAATTACATATTAAGATTGTTACGGCTATTACAATTACGACTATTGCATGTTCGCGCGAAGCATGCCCTTTGAACCAGTCCGCACACCATGCACCCATCTTTCCATGGACTCATCCCTATACCTTCACGTAGTATCCCCACTGCATTAACATCCATAGGAGTGACGCGTTGGAAACAATGATCGGGCCAGCCAATGGCATTCCCCACTTCGTCGTCTTGAACACAAGCCACTCGCTCAGGAAGTGCCCCCAAGCAACCACAAAAGTCCACATGGCCAATTGGTAGAACGCGCCATTCGTGATATTATACGCAGCATACAACCGCACCAAGCTACGAGATGTCAACAACCCGCATCGTTTGTAGAGTGGGAACAGATGGTATATTCGGGAGGGGTGGGGACATACGAAGTCAAAAACGTCCACGTCCCAAACGTCCGCGACGACAGGCCTGTGACGTGTTTGGGTGTTTGTGGCGGGGGATCGATGGCCGAAGGGTTGTACACACGCGATGTGAAGTGGAGGGTTGTGTAGGCCTGGACCGAGTTGCCCACACTCAGGAGTGAGATCTATACACAACGCGCTTTGTTAGTATTGTCAATGTGCATTTAACGAGCCATTTGGTCGGTCTGGCTTCATGTGCGCGTGTTTAATGGTGGCGTGTACAGGGTCATTGCTAGACTCTGACGTGAGCCCTGGAGATCAATTGAGCGTACCATAAGTAGCCATTTTGGCAGGAGGCCTTCGGCAGGAGGGAGGTAGGAAAGCACTGTTGAGGCCATTGTGTAAGAATTGGAGTTTATGGAGCCGTGGGGGGCTGTTGAAACACGCTGTCAGTTATTTATCTTTCGATAAGTACGCGATTGATGGTCTGTGCGGGATCAGAATGTGTGTTGGGGTCAAACTATACGATCCTTCAAACTTGATCTCGGATCCAATACAGTTACATAGTGCTTATTTTTTTGAGGGTGACTGATCGATGACTAAATACAAGGACCAAGAGCTCTATGATGTACTTGCACAATCATAGTGGCGAGACCGACCGTCTCGAAGCCTATCCTGGAAGAATCAATGTAATCACAAACATCTCCGCACTCAAAGTCCTTTCACAGAACCAGCGATAGCTCAACTAGAGCGCAGGCGCTTTGGAAATACTCATAGTGGCGAGACGATCAGTATTGATTATTCGCAAGGGTCGTGGAAAGGGAAGAACAAGTGATAGGACTCCGTTGACCTAAAGTTAATCTATTCCATTCAAATGGTGATGCATGAGACCGCTAGATGTATCAATGTAATGAAACCATTCCTCAAATCGTCCCTTAGGCATCATCTCCCATTTCAGACATGGGAACGTAACATAACGCGGCATACGAGCAACCAGGCTCAATATGCCAGTACCACAGAAGCTAACAGAGTCGCAGTTCGTAATCAAGAAGTGAACATCTTCCCGCTAAGCCTGCCCACTACAGGCTACCTCTCCCCCAGAGCACGCCTCAAAGATGGCCGTTCACGCCGTTCACACCATTCGTGTGCGGCACCTCTTCCAACTTCTTGCGGTAGAGCTCGCCACCGCAAGCCCGTAAGCGCCCCGCAGCCTGCTCAGGCGTGATGTCGCGTTGCGGCTCCGCAAGCATCTCATAGCCGACCTGGAATTTTCGGACTGTGGCGCTGCGCAGTAGTGGCGGATAGAAATGGATGTGGAAGTGGCTGGACTCGATCTCATCGGCTGATCCTTGGAGAGGGGCTTGATGCATGCCCATGCCTTACAACTCGTTAGCCATCGTGAATTGAGAAGTGGTACAGGATGTACTTACTGTACGGGAACTGCGTCTCGAACAGATTATCATACCGCCTCGTGATTTCCGCTATGCAATCTGCCAATAGCGCTTGCTCTTCTTTGGTAAAATCGACCAAAGAGCGCTTGTGCTGCCTTGGAACAATCATAATCTCGAACGGCCAAACGGCCCAGTACGGTACACCGGCCCAGAAGCTCTCGTTCTCGTAGACAGTCCGGGTCTTTTCTTTCGATTCTAGCTCTGCATAGTCAACCAACAAGTGGCAACCGCCTTGTTCTCGGCGGTACTTGCTTAGTTGTTGCAATTCGGTGTTCGGCTCTTCCGGAAGTGATGTTGTAGTCCAGACTTGCCCATGTGGATGTGGATTTGAGCAGCCCATTGTCGTACCCTTGTTCTCGAAGATCTGCATATAACGATATTGAGCATTTGGTGCAGTGAGAGCACCTTGTGAAAGTGGTGGTATTGTCGTGGCAGTGGCAAGCTTGGCTAGCGGAGATTTTGGATCCAGATGTGCAGTGTAGATATTCGTCCAAGTCTCTATTACTGGTACAATCTGAGCCGGAGTCATATCGGCGAGGGTAATGTTGTGAGATGGCGAGAAACAGATGACATAGCACTTGCCGGTCACAGGTTCCGCACGGAGTAAACGAGAAGCCAGGGATCCGTCTTTGCTGTCTGGATGGTACTCTGCCTGCTCTTCCATGACGGCGCTGTAGTCATTGACAAAGACAAAAGTGTCGTTAAACTTGGGATTCTGTTCTCCATTTGCTCGAGTATTTCCAGGGCACAGATAACACTGCAGGCAATCAATTTCAAACTCAAACGCAGACTCAGGCGGGGCAGTACGTACTTTGGGATCATGCTCGGGAAGTGTGGTCCTGGACGGCGATTCTTGCATACCTCTGGAGAAATTCAGTCGACTATTCGAACTCGTGTTGCTCCGTGTCTGCTTACTGCCATGGTCGCTTTGTGCGATGCGGAGAAACTAATATCCAACTGCCTCGCAGCAGATTGAAGCGCCTGTGGGAGATGTCGTTCAGGATTGGGTCGGTCATGATGGGCGGAAATAGTCCTTAGGCTTGCCCTCACGGCGGACGTTGTCTAAGAGTATATATATACACGGCAGAACACGTAGAGACGAGTGCCAGGGGCAGAGCCATGGTTGGAAACTAAATACTGAGAGTGACGCCAGACGTTAGTCCGCTGCGCTGCGCGCTAGCAAGTCAAGCTTTCCCTGTCGGCGGAGTGCTAGCCGCATCCAGTACCGCACCCTTCGCAAATGAGCTCCCGCAAGCTGGCTTCAATGTTCGAGAGCCTCATCCTACACCCACGATACCTGCCGATTGGAGAATTGTCCCGCGTCCCGTTCAAACAGGGTTTTCACCATGGCGGCAATGATGCCTAGTGCCGCGACTTCCAGCAACCCGTACGATAGTGATGCGGTGGAGCGTGACCTTATTGACCCGGACGATGGTGCGTTACATGCAGCTGCCTACAGCAACATAAATGAAAGTAGACATTAGTTAGCTGACGATCACCAGCTACTCTCGATGACCTGGACGATCCCCTTCAGGGAACTTCGGACCGGGCGCCGCTGACGGGCAATATTCAACGCGGCAGTGCGAATACGCAATCGTACCTGACCTCCAGCATCCCCGGTGAAGACCGCCGCGCGCCCACCAACACCATCGACGAGACGGTATGGGAGACCCTTTCTCGAGACATTTTTGGCATCTGGGAGAAGATGAAGCAGGTGCTGTACCCCAAGTACCTGCTGGGCGGTATGATGCAGCGCGGTGGGGGGATTGGAGCAGCAGAGCGTGGTGAAGCAAGCGGATTTGGCGGCGGTCTTAGAGACATTGCTGGCAGATGGCCAGACGCGGATGTCATTCTGCAAGGCGGTATGAGCGAGGGACTGAGAGACTGGGATCTGTGGGGTCCGCTCATCTTCTGCCTGCTGCTGAGTCTGTTCCTCTCGTGGGGAGCGAGGGGTAAGCAGAAGGACTTGGTCTTCGCAGGCGTCTTCTCCATGGTCTGGATAGGCGAGGCTGTAGTGACGCTGCAGATCAAGCTGCTAGGAGGCAACATGTTCGTTGCCATTCCCCATCTAGTTGGAACTTGTGCTAACCACCGCTCAGCGCCTTCTTCCAGTCCGTCTCCATCATCGGGTACACGCTCTTCCCGCTCGTCATTGCATCGCTCCTCAGCGCCATCGGCATACCCGTCATCGTCAGAGTGCCTGTCTACCTCGTCCTCATAGTATGGTCACTAGCAGCAGGCGTGAGCATCATGGGCGGCTCAGGAGTGGTGAGGAACCGTGTGGGCATTGCAATATACCCTCTCTTTGTGTTCTACGTTGCGCTGGGTTGCCTTTGTTTTATCAGCTAGCTGGACTTGGCTAGAATTTGTAACAGTAGATTGTATGTAGCGGGTCATATGATACCCGGAGTTTCTGGCAACCTATTAATCACGACAACTCATGTCGAAGGTGTCGATTTCTTTTTGAGAGACACCGATTCACTATTCACAACTTCAATTGCATACATGAAGCATCAATTGCCGATGCGAGTATTGTACAATAACAGTCCGATGTGCATGCGCCCGCTGCAAGTGTATCGGTGCCCATGTTATTAGCCGTCGCTGTTCCCCACTTCGTCATTGGTCTCTGCCTGACGGCCTGGACAACACACTCGACCACGACCGACAGAAGCGCCAGCACTTTCACTCTCCTCGTCCAGTCACACCGCACAACGCGCTTTCGCCGATATTCCCTCTTTTTGTACGCGCTCTAGTACCATCGTGCCGACAAAGCTCCTGCATGGGCGCATTAGAGCGGAAATTGGTTGCAAACAGTTGAAGGCGCTTTGACCGACTCCACCGAACCTCGAATTACACTTTTGACACGGCTTCTTGCACGGAACAGCCTCTGGCTCACTTTTGCAGTGTGCTTCGGAGAGTCTTATGCTACAACGATATCGCAGGATAACCATCCTATTGTCTCTCAGCCAGCCCGCCACTAGCCTCGCCGAAGCAGCACCTCCGCTATTGTCGTCTTTCGCACGCCCACCTGCCACCAACTGTCGCAGTTGCTATTGTTACTATTCAGTCGCCAGCACCCTTATTTCACCCAGAGCACTATAAACCCTCACGACACCATCAACTACAAAACGCCTCTACCCACGAGCCACCGACTGAAGCTCAACCTTCCCAAGACGACGCACATACGCACATAGCGAGCATACCTTTCACTGGGGCCTAGAACAACGCAGCCATACAACCATGACAGATGCGCCAGAGCAGCAGGCGGCTGCTGTAGATGCTACGGATTCTACTGTTGAGTCAACGCATACGACCAAAGGAGGCCTGACCTCCCCAGCTCGCAGTGATAGGAGCAGCGACAGCGAAGGAAGGCCCGTAAGGGAGAAGTTAAAAGAGACCCGCATTGATGCGCAGGCTACCTCTGATCCCACCCCGAGTGCGGATCAGGCTATGAATGACGTCCTCAATGGCAGAGTCAAAGTAGGAGACCAGAGCACATCAGGGTCAGATAGCGAGCGAGGACGGCTACGGAGAAAACGCAGCAGGGAGGATTTTGAAGACGAAGCGGAGGCGGACAAGCAGCCGGAGAAGAAGGTCGAGGTCGGCGAGCGACACAGGCGCAAGAAGTCAAGAGATGTTACAAAGGACGATTTGCCTGCGAAGGTCGCGCCGAGTACGATATCGAGCATCGAAGAAAACGACGCAGAAATGGCGTCTCCGAATAAGAAGGCCTCCACGGGTACAGCGTCTGGTAAGGTCTCGGGTGTTGACACGAGCCCAAAGAACAAGCGTACACGCGATCAGGTAGAAGGCGATGCCGACAATACTATAGAGGCTTCAAAGGAAGCATCTGCGAACGGAGAACTGGCAAAGAAGGCGGGTGATGAGCGCGACACAAAACGACTGCGAGATAAAGATGATGTCCAATCTGCTACTGGTGCTGCAGTGCCGACAAGCAAGGTGCGCTTCTAGAACTACTCTGGCTTGCCCTCATAGCTGACATGAATCAGATACCACTAGGGAGTGGCTTTGCAAACACATCTGCAGCATCTCCATTCGCCGCCATGTCCCCCAAACCTCAAGCGTCCGAGACTTCCGAGAAACCCGACATATTGCCCCAAACGTCCGACGACAAATTCAAGTCGTCTGGCTTCGGTAGTTTCTCTACCTCAGCAACCTCTCCATTCGGCGGACTTGCAAGCCCCAACGCAAATGCAAGTTCGCCCTTCGCCGCAGCGAGCGGCAGCAAATTACCTTCATTTGCTGGAAGTGCGAGTCCCTCATCGACATCTGGAACTGGTTTCGGCGCATTAGGGGGTTCAGGCAAATCCGCCTTTGGCGGAAGCTCTTTTGGAGGCTCCTTGGGAGGATCCTTGGGAGGCGGCTTCGGGAGCCTAGGTAGTGCCAAATCTGGCCTGTCATCTTTTGCGACACCTGGCACCCTGGAAATCAAAGGATTAAAGGCCAAGTCAGATAAGCCTTTCGGTGCGGCTGCGTTGGGTGAAGCTTCAGACGAGGATGATGCTGAGGACGAAGAGACGGAGAAGGACGCTAAGGAAGAGGAGCAGCGACCTACTCAGACGTTCTTGTCACAACAACAACGTAAGGCACCCTACCATTCTTTTCCTTTCCTGCACGACCTGTATGTTAACTCCTATAGCGCACGAAACCGGCGAAGAAGGCGAACTAACTGCCTGGGCGGGCCGCGCAAAGCTTTACACCATGGCCGGCGAGACTGGAAACCGAGCATGGAAGGAGCGTGGCGTTGGAACGTTCAAATTCAACATTACCGTCGAAGAGCCGAAGAAAGCGCGTTTCGTTCTACGCGCAGATGGTACGCACCGTCTGCTTCTCAATGCTGCAGTCACGGAGCAACTAGTTTTTGGCGGCGATTCGCAGGGGGCGGAGCCGAAGGATGGACGGCTCCTGTTCAATAGCCCGACTAGTGATGGGGAGATTGAGATGCATTTGCTCAAGGTACGTAATTTGCGATGGACTTTGGGATGCGAAGTTCGTAAACGGTGCTAACAAGATGCAGTTGAAATCTGAGAGAGCAGTTGAGCTTTGGCAGGAAGTTACTAAGGTACAAGAGACGGAGTTGTAGGACTCTCCGACCCTAAGCCTTTCGAGTCTTTCCGTGAGCCCTCGACCAGGGCCTTGATCCTTGGTCTTCGAACTTGGATAATGCACAAGTTATCATAATTTTCGATTTGCTAGACGGAATTCGGACCATTGGCTGCCTTCCTCGCCGAAGGGTCTTTACGCCGTCAATGAATATAGACTTCTCTTCTTCACGACGAACGAACGAACGCACAGCGGGATGCATTGGGCACGGGGCTAAAACGGGGCATTTGCAAGCGGGTAGGGGTGATATTGGTGTGAGCATGTGGTTGCTGCGTTGTCAGCTTGGGAGGTACTCAGAGAGCTTTCGACATTGATAGCTAGCCGCCTGTCTGTTGTTGGGCGTCAAATACATGAAATTGGACGCCTGTATTAATCCTTAAACGCTTGACTTGTTTACCTCGGTGTAGAAAACCTACTTTACTTTTGTTAACCCACGACATTGGTTTTCTTCCGTTCTGAGAAACTCAGTCGATCCTGCAGTCATTGCTAGCTTCTTGCGCTTACAATACAACTCAGTAAGAAGATTCAAAGAGGCGAATCAGGTCTGCGTCCCCTATGTCCCTCGCGATATCCTTAGGTGTCCTGCCCTTCGTGTCTTTAATGTTCTGGTCGGCCCCCAGTTGAAGTAGGTATTGGGCTACATCGACCTTCCTAAGCTCGACCGCTCTGTGTAATGGAGTGCCTAGGCCTTTGAAATGCTCATGATTCCAGGTGTCCAGGTGCTCTGAGTATTGTATCTTGTTGATAGATGCTCCCCTAGAGACAAGCATCTGCAAAACTTCGATGGCGTCCTCACTTCGCTCGACGGCGTGATGGACCAATTGACCCTTTTCAATGCTACCTCGGTCGAGCAGGAGTTTGATGAGCGAGGGTTGTGCACGACGAACGGCAAAAGACAATGAAGTCAGGTCCAAGTAACATCCAGCGTCGGGATTCGCCCCTCGGTCGAGGAGCCATTGTGTGAAATCAAGGTCATCAACAAAGCACCTGGGAAACCTCAGCTTTATATCTTCCAGTGGACTGGGCTTTCCCTGGCTTACGCAAGTATAGGAGGGTGGAAGTTATCCCATAGCGTATTCACATCCCATCCACTTTCGAGAAATGCCTGGAAGACTTGCTTTGATCTGGTTTCTATTGCCTGCCTGATATACATCTCGTTCATCACCAATCCTCGAGATAAGAGAAGTTTGATGATCTTGGGTCGAGCGGATTGCACAGCAGAGAGAAGAACGGGCCAAAGTTCAAGTAAAGAGTGGCCCTTTTGTTCAAATGCTTCCAGGCCGTTGCGAAAAGTCTCGTTGACGACATTGACATCAAGATCTCCGATATAGCATATTCGCGACAGATAAGATATCTCCTCGGGCGGAGGGCCGGGGTTGTCGGCAGGCGGGTGAATCGTTGTGGCAGCCATGAATTTGCTGCCTCATATAGGGGTGTGTATTAACGAGGGGGCAGAAGCTGGTGTACGTCGAGGACAGAATATTTAGACAACGCCTACAGCCAGTAACTATAACGGTACCCGCCGGCGCTGTAGGCGGCTGATGATCGAGACATCTTCTGATTGCTGCAAATATAGGTAGCATTCGCTACTTTGAAACGCTGCAGTCTTCTGAACAAGGACCTGTCCATGCATATTCGATGTAACTACTGAACCACTAAGTCACTAAGCCGTATCTGTTCGCATCGCTCTTGACGGCCTTCGCTCTAGTCTCAGTAGTAAAGGATGTCTCCCCGAATAGATGCTGTGCATGGATATACTGTGCTATAAGTTGTGAAATGTCGCCCGCTAGGTTCAACTTTCATTTGTATAAATACTTTTAACCCTCGCCTCACTCAATGTACCTTCACAGAACCAGCGAAGCTCAACTAGGGCGTAGGCGCTTTAGACCTTATTTTATAACAAACCGAAGTTAGGCGTTCAAGGAAGAGAGCAGATCTTTCTGAGATAATGTACAAAGCCAATAAACAAACCACTACCTGCCAAAAGAAAATATTACTAGCCCACACAGGCGTTGTTGAGCTGCTACGTTGCAAAGTAGGTAGGTAGTATAGCAAAACGTCATACCAGACGCGCCTTGCCCCACCTCTTCCAACCTGTTCTCCCTACCCCGCCATCCATCACCCACAGCCACCACAAACATTCCCGCTCAACCCCCAAACACACTCCACTATACCCTTTATTACAATCCCCATAACAAGTACGTACGCCCTAGTCCGATAGTGAATCTCATCCGCCCAAATAAAGTACTTCGAAGAAAGAGCTGATTCGGAAGGAACAGATCAATCATCATGCCCGGCGCAAAGTACACAGAGACCTACAAGAAGGTCAGCACCATGGGCGAGAAGCTCAAGGCTGCTGGCAAGCAGGGACCTAGCAACGATGAGCAATTGAATGTACGTTCTTCCTTCCTCCCTCCGTCCCCTTCCCTCTATGAGGAAAACAGCGGACTTGGGAGATTGGAGATTTGGCCTCCTAGAGAAGTGGAGCGATGCTAATAATTCTGTGAAATATAGTTGTACGCGTATGCCAAGGTAGCAGAGGGCAAGGACTTTGCGGCTGCCGAGAAGCCTGGCATGTTCAATCTTGCTGTACGTTTTGGTCGTTCTTTTCCTCCGGTTTACGATGTGGAATAGTAGATTGCACGCTACGACTGCGATCCTTTCCCTCCTCGAGCCCTTCTCCTCCGCGTTCGGCTCTACTATACAGTTAGCATACTTGAACGAACGGTACATGTCCTTGCCTCAGCAAAGTCGTTACTGTGTCGGAATAAGGGATAGAGTCAGGACGCGTTGAAGGACAGGCTGCGGAAGATACCAAGCGTTGGACAAGTGCTGACGGATTATTATAGGGCAAGGCCAAGTACAACAAGTGGAAGGAGGTTGTCGAAGCCGGTACCTCGCAGAAGGAGGCCGAGGCGAAATACGTCGAGTTGGCCGAGCAGATACTCGCAAAGCACGACAATTAGGCGGATTCGAGTAAGGTCATGGATACAGTTCCCGAGGGCAAGTTTGAACGCGAAGGTACATATATCGCGAAAGACTACGGCAGAACATGAATGAAACGACATACATGCCTGGACAACATTCTTATTGAACTATCTTACAGCCATTTTCAAGTATATACTCTGATAAGTTATAGTTAGCAGTCATTAGCATGGCCGCAGCGATCTGCATAGCGTTCTTGAAGCCTTCAGTTTCCGTATCCACCCCAGCTCAGACCCTTCCAATCAGGCTCCGAGTACTTCATCGTAGCACACCACGGCATGTCTTCAGCTTTGTATGAACTCAGCGGCAAACTGTATGGCATGCGGAAGCCCACAACCGTCTTTAGTGTCTCCGTGCCACCCTCGCCCTCATGAAGGTCTTCATGTCGTGGTAGATCCTTCCCAAACACCGGCACCATGATGACATTATTACGAGCCTCAGCTTGCTCTTTCGCCGAGTCAAGTGCCGCGAAGAGAGCAGGCCACACGACAACGCCCGCCTCCCAGCTCTGAATCCAAATCTCTTCTTTCTTATTGACCACGTCGCCCCAAGCTTGCTTACTGAGGTTGGCACTCGTGACCATGGCCCAGTCGATGGTCTTGTGCTTATCGTCGCTGAATCGAGTGTAAGTCTTGATATGTGGTGCAGCGGGCCCTCGATGGGCTTCTCTCCATGATTTGCTGGTAAAATCCGTAGGTGTGTGTTTCCAGTAGCAAAGCAGAGGATGCAGGTATTCGCTTTGCTTTTGCTGTTGCACTGACTGAAGTTTCATGTGGATTGAGGCACCAGAGGCGTAGCCATCGAGGGATGTGCGGATCTCATCGGGAGTGGGGAAGATTATGTTGAACTTAGGAATAGGTATCTTCTTTGGTAGCTTGAGACTAGACGGGTCACGCTTCGCAAAGAACGTCGCTTTTGAGGAGAATGTTGAAGGCTCGACAGTCGACAACTGATTACTCGATTTCTGGGCGAGGACAGACTCAAAGTGCGTAAGCCATGTTGGTGTCGGTCCTAGGGTCGCTATTGAAGAAACTTGGACAACGATGTGTGGAGGTGTATCGGCGTTTGCTGAATTCGATACGGGAATGTTCGACAGTATCTCTTGAAGGCCAAGCCATCCAAACGATGTAGCCCTAGATGAACTCGCAGTAGAAGGTCTCTGATGGGATGGCGCGCTTCCGATGAAGGCTGCCTTAATACCTGAGAAGTCGTAGGTCGCTAGTTGCTTGGTCAAGCCCGCGGCCCGCCTTTCATATGCGCCTAGGTATCGGAGAAGGTCTACTTTGAAGCGTTCACCAGTTCCGATCGCATGAAATGTAGCTTCCGGCTGACTGGCAAGTAAGCTCGGATCTGCTTTGGGAGGTAGTAGCGGGAGTAGAGGTGACGTCCACGCTGCCTGAGTCATATTTCCCCAGTCACGCGAGATCATGTTCGCGGTGTGAATAACCACCTGAGCAAGGCCATCATGTCGGAAGAGGATCAGCATCTTCGAGTGATGGGTGCCAAAAGGATTCGGAATATATGCACTCAGTAGCTCGATGTTTGGAAAGCGCTCTGCTGCCTCCTAATCGCGCGTTAAAATCAACAGTAAGGGACCTTGAACGAGTCCTTCACACTCAGGGGATACTCACTAGTAGGGCTATTCTTCTCTCGTCATCTCTCTTCCAAAATCCATGCACAATCTTGACAATGACCATGTCTCTTACATCGCTGTCGAACTGCTTCCTGGAGCCTTTTAGCTATTTGCTGATGGAATGAAAGGCTGGGGCATACTTACATTACAAAGTCCAGATCAAACAAAAAGTTAAAGTTCCAGCATTCCCTAATCATGGGATCACCCAAGATATCCTTCAAACCCACTGCATCGACATTCTGATGCGGCCCCAGATCTTCCACTCGAGTCAGTTGAACGGGTGAAGGCAAGAATCTTGTTCCTTCACTCTCTTCTCTTTCTATCCTCTCTTGTTTGGTGTCGGAAGTCGACGACTCCAGCGCTGAGGGCTGTTTCGGAACGTCATCGAACCCCCAGGTTGCTGTGAACAATGGAGATGCAACAGGACTCTTACGGCGTAACAGCGGTGGACTAATTGGACGATCGATACCTTTGGCGTTGAAGTCTGGATCCTCGGTAGTAGTTGCCTTGTTGGGAAGATTGGCATCGAGCTTGCGGCGTTTTGGTGGTGGAGAGCCATTACCTTGGTGCGTTGCCATTGCGGTGTAGGGCACACACAAGAAGACTAGAGAGTAAGTTCATCGGGCCTTAGGTGAGTTGAAGGGTTCTGGGCAAGAGTGGTGCGAAGGAAGGTTGTTGACAGCGAGGCACGGACCTAATGGATGTGAGAGGCAGCGACCTACGTCAAACGAAATCGGTCAGGAAAGAACGCATGAAGCACAGCTGACGTAACGTAATTCACTTGCATACCTGTAGAACGTAGAGTATTGTATACACTGAACATGAGTAAGAACAGACATCACAGTATGGGTAGTCATATGGTAGAGTTATGAATGAATATCATTCTCGGTCTAGGCCGTAAAGCTCGCCTTTGAGAGCGTGTCACTAATCTGAAGGCTACAAGCATACTCCGTCTAATCGTGGAACATTACATCCATAATGGTCTCTAGCGAACGCTGAGAAAGTAAAAGACTATTATGCCAACTCATGGTGGAAAAGGCATCCCAAACGCCAAACATTGCTAAATCAACCGACAATCGTCTATGCTGCGCTAGCGCTGACGATGGGTTGCGCAACCTTGGTGATCTGGTTGCCTGCCCTTATGATGGGGTTACCCTGGTCATCCTTGGCCATGTTCACCTCCTTGTTCTCCTTCTGGGCACGCTTCCAGATCTCAACTTCGCATCCGCCACGAATGACGCCAACCCTCATGGTGGAGAGAAGATTATGTGCTGCATTGGAATGGAAGTAGACACCACCGTTGAACATTGCCGTAGCATCCTTGCCAATGCCACTCTTGATGAGGGTCTTGCCTCCCGGGTGCTCATTGATGAAGTCGGTGACGTCGTGAACCACACCGGCAACAGCAATCAGGCCACGGCCATTCTTAGCCTGCTCAACGTAGTCCTCCCACTCGATGACGGGAAGCTGTTCAAGAGGAACACCCCAGTCGAGCTTGGCGCGCTTCTGGTCGATCTTCTTCTGGAGT
Organism: Cucurbitaria berberidis CBS 394.84; assembly: GCF_010015615.1. Classification (NCBI taxonomy): domain Eukaryota; kingdom Fungi; phylum Ascomycota; class Dothideomycetes; order Pleosporales; family Cucurbitariaceae; genus Cucurbitaria; species Cucurbitaria berberidis. Next base: position 2,262,293 of record NW_024468938.1, read on the forward strand.
TGCTGAACACGGCCCTTTTCAATCTCGTTGGAGCGGAACTGCTTGAGGTTGGAGGCGAGGCCGAGCTTGCTCCAAAGCCAGATGGACCACTTGGTGGGGTCGTACTGGTGCCACTCGATAGCATTGCGGTAGTCGGAGGGGAACTCGTGATGGAAGTTGTGGTAACCCTCACCGAGAGTGACAAGGGCGGTGATGACGTGGTCCCTGGGGCTGTTGCGGTCGTCAAAGGGCTGGTCACCGAGCCAGTGGGCAAGCGAGTTAACGCAGAAGGTGGCCTGTTGGACGAAGAAGATGCGGAGGATACCAGCGTAGATGAAACCACCCATCCAGTCGCCCCAGCAGAGTCCAGCAACAGCCGATGGGAATATCAGGCCCATGAACAGGACAACCTTGATGTAGTGCTTGTGCTGCCAGACAACAACGGGGTCTTCGTTCAAGTCGGTGATGTCGGTGCGGCCGATGCGCTTGGGGTTCTGCTTCATGACCATCCAGCCAATATGGCTGTACAAAAGTCCCTTGCGAACGCTGTAGGGGTCCTTGTTGGTGTCGGTATAGCGGTGGTGAGCACGGTGGTCGCGGCTCCACCAGCGGATGGAGCCCTCAACGGCACCGCCACCCACAAGCGCGAGGAAGACGCTCAGAGGCAGAGAGGCGTTGTACGACTTGTGTGCCCAGAGACGATGGTATCCGGCTGTGATGCCCAGGCCAGTCCAGAAGTAGAAGACGACGGCCCAAACAGCAGTCTTCCATTGTAGGGGGGTCCAGAAAGCAGCGATGCAACCGGCGAGGGGAATGCCAATGATGAAGTAGACCTGATGAGGATGGTTAGCCTATGCAGCAAATTCGCGTAGGGGGGATTGAACGTACGTTGAGCCAGTTGACGTGCTTGTACCAGTTTGCCTTTGTAATGGGCGTGTCGGTGATGTGTGGCTTCTTGGGATCGTACTTGGGGTTGCGGTTTGGCTCCGACTTGCTGGCCATTGCGGACGGCTGCTTGACGTAGTCGGGATCGATGGCCTGCTCGCCAGCGACGGGCTGATGGGAAGGCATTGTGAGGTAGCGATAAAAGGTGTAGGAGGCAAAGCGAAAGGTTATCGAACAAGTCGATGGGAAGGGACTAGCGGCTCAAGAAATGAGGTCCGGTCGGCTTCCGATGAAGGAACTAACGCTCCAGCAAAGACTGAAAGCTTCACCGCGATCAAGTGAATGACGAGGTGGAGGTAGGGAGGAAGGAGCAGGAAAGGATGGGGAAGAAAGGACGGGTGGCAGGGAGGATAATTTATGGCGGTGGAATAGCTGTTGGATCCCCAACACTTCTGCGGGCGACTAAGCGATAGAAGGCCCCGGGGACCTTGCATGCGAGCCCTTCGAGACCTACAATCGCCGTACCTTTTGTCATTGCCAGCCTAGCGCCCTCGTCGATTCGCTGCATCAGGGTCCTGCACGGGCACAAGAGTCGGTAACAATGCGAAAAGATTTCAGGGCTAAGGCACATCGTTGCCGTCAAAGCAGCGTTGATCTCGGCACTGAGCAGGCCTTTGAGTGGCGGGCCCTCTGCGCACAAGTCCCATCAATCCGACGCCGCCGCCTTTTCCCCAGGTCTCGGAGCAACGCACCCATTTACGTCGGGTTGGCCGGCACGAGAACATGTATGATGAACTGACAATACTCACTATTCTACTGAAGCCTCACGTTCCAGCTGCTGCTGCTTCTGCTTCTTGCCGGTCTGGTTGAATATTCAGTCAAAGAGCGGTCTGCTACCCAACCTCATCGTCGGGAACACGTCCCGGCCAGCGAATGCCTCTCCGGGCATAGCAAACATCACGCCGGGTGATGCCACTGAGTCTCGTCATGGCTAGTCGCTAGCCCTTTGGGTGTCCTCCCCATGCCGCTCCACCACATCACTGGTGGGTGAGTCGGCAGATCACGGGCACTTTGTGTGCCTGTCAAAAAGCTGTTGATATCGCTGCACTGCACACACGCACACACACACACTGACTGCATCCGCTCGCTACCGACCTTCCCTGCAGCCTTACGCATGTCGAAGCCCAGCTCCTGGGGAAGTTGAAAACAAAATGGCGGCTGCACAGCACGGAGAAACTTCAGACGGTGGCGAAAAACTCTGTCTACTCGACGACCATAGCGGACGTCATGCACAAACCCGACACGGCGCTTGACAACGGCCGTCGAGAAGCCATGTCGAAGAGGCCCTGGTCGTGGTGCGTGTGGAAGCTGCCAGATCTTCCACTGGGAGAAACTCGGCGGGCCTGTCGCAAGCTCTGCCGAATCGGGAACAGCTGCTCCTCAACACCTGTTCGTCCTCGTCCACAGCCATACAGGCGCTGCTTCATATCAGCGTTATTGTTGATGACTGCTTCCTTGATATCGACGAGCAGTTCACTATTCGTAAACTCCTCGTCAACCTCGGTTTCAGCTGATATTGCGCCACCAACATGGTTGGCTTTCAGACGAATGTGATGCTGCATCAACCCATGAGCCGCGCGTAGGCCTGAAACAATCGGATGCCGACAATCCAACATCTTCTCAAAGGGCATCTGTCCAAGATATCTTCTGTATGCCTTGTAATAATGACCGCAGCCCGCAACAGCTCTGCCGAGGTACTGTGGCATGCCTAGAATCTGCGATCAATCATCATTGAGGTCCCAAGAGTCAACCTCCAGCTGGAATCTTGTTCTAGATAGCTTCAGTGCCATTCAACTTCTCGCTCAGCAACCCCATACTTGCGTGAAGGTCTCCAGTTCTGTTTTGACTGCTTATTGCGAGCCGTCCTCTTGGACGTCGTACCAATGCTCCTGTCGAATTTCCATTTTGTTCAGTACTTTTGTGACAATTGTATGCTTAGGCTGCTATGTCGAGGACGAAATCGGTTATAGAGAGGATTCATTGCTGAACAAGATACTAGCAAGTAGGACTGTAATACGCAATACACTCGTACAAGAACACCAGTCTCCAGAACGAGAGCGCAGCACTGTGTTTTCCGGCAGTTGGTCGAGGCATTCAGACGAAGAATTCTCTCGTCGCAGAGTACCGCGACACCGGCATCCGGCGACGACGTCTGGTTTTGAGGCTTCCGCCGCCAAGTCCAGACAATCTCGTCGTCAGCAGAGTGGGATGTGTTTCCGCAACAGCCTTGCGCTGAGTGCGACGTCTCCATTTGCTTATCGGGAGCCACCGCCTGTCACGTGACACTACTCCAGCTGGCAGCCAATCACGCACGCGGCTGACCTTATCAGTAACGGAGTGTGATGAATTGACCAACCTATGCGGCGTCGCCCCCATGGAACGACCAGTTCGCCGTGGAGAAGAGACGGCCATTTCGGCGATTCACGACATTCTTCGGCCAGCTCCAACGTGTGGATGCAATCGAGTGGTCCTAGAACGGATTAGGTCCTCGTCTATCAGCACTTGTGTATCGTGAGTATTGGCAAAGAAGATAATACGCATCTCGACAATATCTATATAGATGAGAAAACACCTCATCCAACCTGCCTGTTATCCCATCCCCCGTATCCGCAGCTCGACGCGAAGTGTCTTGGATTCCCAAGGCTGAGATTCATCTCCCCTCACCTCAGTTCCCCGCAATCGAAAGAAACAGCGAGGATCGAAGCCACGACCAAAAAGCACACCCGTAGTCGACCTTTAATAGCAACTTTTGGCGCACGCGACGTTCCTAGCGCATCGCGGAGTGCAACCGCTGATCGCGGTTCGATATCTCGAGCCCCTTCTCGCCTAGTTATCAGAGTTCTTATCGAGGGGTTTGACGATCGCAGCTGCACGCTGAGGTAGTGAACCTCAGCCACAAAAAGAGTTGGGTTGAATAAATACTGGCACAAGGGTCGAAGCATCTAAATCACGAAAAATCTGTTCTACAAGCAGCCATGGCCGATCGCATTGGACCTGATCACTCACCAAAGCGTAACATTGGAGAGAAAGCAAGACGTTTCGCAAAAGCATTCACTACCAAGTAGGATTCTTCATGCCCCTTCCGCGTCTCATTAGTTCCTGAAGCTGACAACCCGCAGAGATGGACTCATTGGGAAATACGACTATGCTTTCCTTTTCAAGCCCAATATCCCATTCATGAAGAAAGAACGCCGGGCAGCGCCTTTCTTCGGCCTCAATGACAAGATGCCCGTTTTCTTGGCCCTTCTCCTAGGCTTTCAACATGCGCTTGCTATGCTAGCTGGTGTAATCACACCAGGTATAATCCTGGCCAACGCTGCTCACTTGACGTCGGATCAACAACGATACCTTGTCTCCACCTCCTTGGTAGTCTGTGGTATCTTGTCATCTATCCAGATCACTCGTTTCCACATCTGGCGAACTCCATATTACGTCGGTACTGGTCTCATCTCCGTCGTGGGTACTTCGTTCGCTACGATTCCTGTTGCTACTGGCGCTCTCAGTCAAATGTATGCAACTGGTTTCTGCCCCACGTCTGCAAACGGCACGAAACTCCCTTGCCCGGATGGCTACGGAGCTATCCTAGGCACCGCAGCATGCTGCGCGTTGCTTGAAATCGCAATGGCCTTCACTAGCCCCCGCGTCCTGAAGAGGATATTCCCTCCCCTTGTTACCGGCCCAACTGTTATGCTTATTGGTGTCAAGCTTATTCAATCTGGCTTGCAAAACTGGGCTGGTGGCTCAGGAGACTGCAAATCGCGGCCTACATCCGGTTTGTTCCAGTTATGTCCTAACATCAATGCTCCGCGTCCCTTGCCCTGGGGTAGCGCTGAGTTCATCGGCCTCGGTTTCTCCGTCTTCATTACAATCATCATTTGCGAGCGCTTTGGTTCGCCAATCATGAAAAGCACGGCTGTTGTTATAGGGCTCCTAGTTGGCTGTGTGTTGGCCGGGGCCTGTGGCTATTTTGATCGAACTACTATTGACGCTGCGCCTGCTGTGAGCTTCATCTGGGTGCATACGTTCAAGCTCTCCGTCTATGGGCCGATAGTGTTACCGCTATTAGCGGTGTACATGGTGCTCGCTATGGAAGCCATTGGCGATATCACAGCAACATGCGATGTCTCGCGCCTTGAAGTGGATGGCGAGCTCTTCGATTCCCGCATCCAAGGCGGTGTCCTCGCGGACGGTCTCAACGGCATCATCGCTGCGTTATGTACCATCACGCCCATGTCCACATTCGCGCAGAACAATGGTGTCATCGCGCTTACACGCTGCGCAAACCGCAAGGCCGGCTACGCATGTTGCTTCTGGCTTATCATCATGGGTATATTCGCCAAATTTGCGGCAGCGCTTGTGGCCATCCCTTCGGCAGTCTTGGGCGGCATGACTACGTTCCTGTTCAGCTCTGTCGCCGTGTCTGGTATCAGGATCATCAGCACGATGCCATTTACGCGCCGCAACCGCTTCATCTTGACTGCTGGGTTCACACTCGGTTTCGGCGCGACCATGGTTCCCGAGTAAGTTATCATTCTGTCCCTAATCTATAAAACACCCAACTTACATGAGTCTTCGCAGTTGGTTCTCGCACGTATTCACCTACACTGGCCCCAACCGCGCCCTCCTCGGCTTCTACAATGCCATCGTTCTCGTCATGGAGACTGGTTTCGCACTAGTTGCATTCATCAACGTCATTCTTAACCTCATTTTGTCTGAGGAGATTGAAGACGAAGAGATCCCGGAACTCACTGCAAACGAAGTGGACGCGAGAGGCGACAAGGAAGAGTGGGCCCGGATCCAGCCAGGTCACCTCAAAGGCAGCGATGAGGAGGCTAGGGCGAGCAGCGATATTGCACGTGCTGGGAAGTCTACTTAGACCTGTGGGCGTATATATCGAATGTGTATGTAAGTAACGATTAAAAACTAAGGATTAAGGAGTGAAAATGTGGCGCAATGTTCTCAGGGGAGAATGGGTGTAGATGTATTATGACTAATGTATCGTTCATCCACGTTGCACGGCTGGGTTATTCGTTTATACCCTCACTTTAAATCAAGATGTGTATCAATACAAAAATCTTCCACTTTCCTTCAACAATCCCAAATATATCGCGGCTACATCTTCCCACCACCACCATCTATCACCGTACGATCCCAACATGCACAACAAACCCACTCCCTTCCCTCAACCCCTCATCCAGCATCCCATCCGGGACCCTCCACACCTCAAACAACCGATGAAAGCTCTTAAGCCACGCCTCAAACACATCCGGACTACGGAGCTGCTGGGCGATCAAACACAGCGTTGGCCTAGAAGTATTCGCGGAGTCTGAGGACGACGACGACGACGATGCATCAGCGCCCCGCAGCCGACATATCGCCGCGCACGTCGAATTCAGTGGCTCAATGAGCGCCTCGTTATATATACAATCGCACGCTACTACTAAATCTACGGCCTGCAATTGGGACACATCGTCTGTTTCCCAATCTAAACTGCGCACTTCAATTCTCTCACTCGCTTCACTCATACCCGAAGAAGAAGCGGCCGGCTGCTGATTTTTCTTGCTAGCCGTCGTCGATTTACCACCCTTCTTCACTTTGTTGTTGGTGTGGGGGAATACAACAGGTAGATTCTCAGCGATGTTTTGCCGTAGGAGTTTGAGCACGTAGGCTTGATCTGTGGCTGTGTAGTGCGATATGCGTGGACCCAGGCTGAGGGCTACGACGCCTGACACGCCGGCGCCTAGTTCGATGGCGGTGGATGTTGGGGTTAGGAGGGAGGTGGTGGAGAGGAAGTTGTTGGGTGAGGAGATCCATTGGGCGAAGAGGGGGGTGACTTTCCAGACTACTGTGGTGGGAGATTAGTTTTGTTATTATGGAGGGGGAGGAGGGGAGATGGATCGCTGGAATTGTATCAAGTGTAGCATGCTATAGTTTAAGGAGTATATGCAATGTTGAGGATGTGTTGACTTGTACCGTGTGTGGGCTTGGGTAATTCATAGATCCAAAGGTTTTCTAGAATTTGGATGATTCCTTCTCCGTTGCACAACATTGAGCGACCAAGTTAATGCCCAAGCCAGCAACAGTGTAAAGCAGACTCCCACCATTACAAGCCAAGCACAACGTTGGAAATGAGAATCTGGGGAGTGCAACACCACGCATCCACGAACCAAAAAAAAAAAGCACACAAACAGAAAAAGTAACCTACCAGCGCCCGTCGTCCCAGCTTTCCGATCCGAAGTCAAAAGACCCCTCGACTGATGAATAGTCAAATCATGTCCTGCAACGCAAACCTCGAGCGTAGAAGCTTGCGAATCGATGAAGCCGAGCGACTGAGAAGGAATCTCTTGCGAGAAGATAATGAAGGCTTCTACAAGGGCAAGGTAAGCATGGGCAACGACGTGTAAGCTGTCACGCGCTATTTTCGAAATTGTGGTGACAAGTTGTCATGTCGTTGATATTGGAGGGCGAATCGCATACGCAAAGCGATGCGGTGGACCGAGGATGTGAATCTACGGTTTGATTCGAGGGGGCGATTTTTCAGGGTCTACGCACCTTCTTCTGCATCGATCACGGGTTCTCCTAGGATATGAGTGAGATGCTCCATCGCAGCAAGCCACGGGGGTGGGTGGCTCTTGGCTGGTGTTTAGTCTGTTCGCTCCCTGGTCTTGTGTTTGGTGTTGCTAGGGTGCGCATACGAAAAGAGGCATTTGGTGCACAGGCCACTATAGAATACACATGGTAATAAAAGCTCCCTAAGTTTGGATAATGCAGGACTTGCAATTTTGGCACTTGGCTTTGCGAGAAAGTAATAACTCGTTTCTTAGTCTTGTGCGCTCTTCTTTGCTTGTTTATACAATAAAGTGTTACAGAGACGACTTTGGAACAACATGCTACTAGCGTGATTAATGTGCTCCCAGCGTGTTAACTGGTAGCGTTCTAGCTAGATTATTAGTCGTCACCCTTGGAGTATCATAGTATTTGGGCTCAAAAGTGTTGTTGTGTATGTTTATGCTATTTTGTGGGAGCATGGCTCAAGCACAGTAGACTAGAGTCGTAGAACATAGAGCATGGTCTCTAGTTGCGAGCTTTTCTTCGAACCCGACACCTGCAATGATGTGCTGATCAAATGTGACGCCGAAATCTACGGTACATGATCCTCCATTTTGATAGTATCTGCTGCGATCGCCTCGGTACAGCCATTTACGCTTTCGCGTGTAGTATAAGGCGTAGTCGGACTGAGCTTATGGAAATAGCCTCTTCGGAGTCCTGGGATAGTATGCTGCCAAGTGCACGCTCGGCAAGTTCAGGCACCACGCGACTACCCGATCAAGTCCAATTCCGCCGCCTCCATGGGGCGGTACACCTGCCTGTCGGAACACATCGACATACTCCCTAATGCCCGGGCTCTTTGGGTCAACGCCCTTGACGCGAATGCGATCTTCAAGCTCGTCAGGATCATTGATACGCTGACCACCTGACAAAATTTCCTGCCCACAGAGGAAGAAATCAAACGCATTGGTGACTTTGGAACCATTAGCTGCGCTAGCTGGGTCGATCTTGGCGTAAAACGGCCGGGCGTCCTCGGGGAATTTATCAAGAACGTAAAAGTCAGTGTTGAACTTCTTGCGGATAAGCGCGCCAAGCGCCTTCTCTTGTGGAGTGCTCATGTCCTCATCGTCGCGGACGTTGCGGTATTCTTCAGGGCCTTCTGAGCGCAAAAGTTGTTGTCCTTCAGCGAAGGTCAGACGGACCTCCTTGCCCGGCTCGGGGAGAAGCAGTTCGTCTCCTGGGTAGATGGAGCGGATGAGTTCCATCTCCTCTGCACAATGCTCTATTCAATGACCATGTCAGCCGTCGCCCTTGAAATAGTGAGGTAGGGATGTGATGACACTGTTGTGCAGTCGAACAGGCCAGCCTCAGAGACCAAAGAAGAAAAGTTAACAAACTCGTACCTTTGATGCCGCGGAAAATGTGTAAGAGCACGCCCTCCAACATAAGTAGAACCTCCTTGTAGTCTTTTGTGATCTCCATTTCCATATCAAGACCGGTGAACTACAATGAGTTAGCCAAGGTTCTCATCGCTGGAGAGCTCAATATCTCGGTATTGAGAACGCACCTCGGTCATGTGTCTGGTAGTGTTCGAGTTCTCCGCTCTGAACACAGGCCCTATGCTGAAAACACGTTTCCTACCACCTGCAATCTCCATTTGCTTGTAAAACTGCGGCGACTGTGCAAGACACGCCTCCTGGTTGAAGTATGGCAAAGTGAATACGTTAGCGCCGCCTTCAGACGCAGCACCAATCAGACATGGCGGCTCGAACTCCTTGAAACCATGAGACCTTAGATACGAGCGGAAAAGATGCTTGATCTCGCACCGAACGTCCTAGTGTCCGTGTTAGTGGGTAGAGGAAAGGGGTTCAAATTTAGAAACAGCATACCGAGATAGCCTGTTGAACGGGGGCGCGCTTGTGTATTACGATATTGTCCAGGTGGGTGAGCAGAGTCGCTCCTGGCACGGCAGTCTGGGAAGCTTCCTCTCGGAGTTCCTCGTCGTCGTTGAAGCTGCTCACCGGTCGGTTTGCGGCTGCCAACGTCATTCCAAGCATGGCGGGCGCGGCGGCAATCAAGAAGCATTTCCGGATATGCAGCTCGTAGTTGGCCACCTTACAGCTCTTGACAGGTTCATATGGCCGCTGCACTATGGCCTCGACAACTACGAAGCTCTCCGGATTGAGTGCACCCGTCCACTTGACCATGGGCCGACTGATCACGTGGGCGTTCTCTGCATCAGCATCACCGGTGACCTGTAGAACACCTTGGATGGCCCAGTTTCCCTCCTCTCGCAACTCCATGAAAGCCATCTTTGCGCTCTGCAGGCGTACATTCTGTACCCAGGCGCGGAGGATGACGGGTTTGCCAATGTGCTCTTCGCTGAGAGAGCGAAGGTTGATCTCCGGGGCGTCAGTTGAGAGAGAGACTTCCCGGCCATAGTTGTTCTTGGCCAGGTCTTCGGAGGGCTCTTGTTGTTGTGTCACCACCAGCTGTTTAGCTTTGGCGGCGGCTTTCTTCTCTGCCTTCTCCTTCTCTTTTTGTGCCTTCTTCAGAGCATTCTTTGAGGTGGCAGCGCCAGCTTCGGGCTCCTTGCTTGCAGGGGCTTGCTCGGCCATGGCGCTTGTTTCCACTAAGTAGGTGTATGTGGTAGCAGTTAGTGGTATGTGGAGTAGTGGTGCGCGGTTTTCGAAGTTCTGAATTTGGAGGAAGGTGGCTGACTCACGTCAGTAAATTTCTTAGCTCACCCCGCTATATCCGCAATACGTCCTACATACTACATACAACGCTCCAACATTAAATTGGTCACTAATACGCCTTGATAGAATATTATTGGTCATTTCAAAGAGGTCACCTAAACAGCAAGAGACAACCTTGGAAGGCTTCCGGTGAAGAGCACGAGGCAAAGCCGCCCTGGATGAAATGGGCGAGGATTCACTTGGTCACACGCTACAGCTGAAGCATCGAGGTGTTCAAGCACGCTAGACACCGCAAGACTAACTACCTTTGTTGTTTTTGGAGACATCAGCCTTGTCTTCTCGCAGTGTTTGGTTAGGAATAGAGGGTTTGGTTCTTTGTTACGTCGGGAGTTGCCAGGGCGGGCGCAAAACCGCGTCATGCACACAACAAGCGAAAAACACAAGGCCGAGGAAGACGAGGAAGAGGGGACGCAGCAGCGCCTCCGCACTTTGCATTTCTTGGCCTGGGCTGCGGTTGTTTGGGAAGCCTAGAATAGTTGTGCCGCACTGGCTTGGCTTCATGGAGTCCCAAAACCAACGAGATGATGGAACCTGAGGTTTGGATTGGCAGCGGGTTGATAGGCCCGGCCTGAGGATAGCCGTCGACTACTAGTTGTACAATACACTACTACTGCACTGCTGTCGATCAACCATCTCGTGTCATACAGAATCCCGTTCATGAAAAAGAAGAGAACGGGCTAGCCCCATGGCCTGCGGCAGGTTGCCCAGCTGGCCCCGGGGGACGTCATTACTCCCAGGGCCCACCTTTGGCGTTAGCGGCGACGTATAATGCTGGTGATATGCACAACAAGCATTTGAGCGCCTCTTTCACCTCTCCTCGTCACGTCTGCTGCACTCCGCTGGCGGCATCACCTGGGTCCTTGCTGTCGTTGCTACTACTGATTCTTTCTGCGATACCCCTCTCCCTGTACCTACACATTGCCGTTGTCCCCGACAGCTCCCCTCTCACGAACCTCATCATGGCCCAAGACCTCAAAAAGCTTATGCCCCAGGCGCGCTCCTACAAGTCCGGGCCCTACACAACAGAAGTACCCAACGCACAGAAAGTCGAGGGCGAGACGATACCGCGCCGCAACTTGGCCGCGAAAGATGGCCTCCTGCTGACGCCCGCCGATGGCGTCGAGACACTGTACGATATCCTGCGCTACTCGTCGGCCAAATTCGGAAATGCAAAGGCAGTGGGTGCGCGCCGCATCGTCAACATACACGAGGAGACGAAAAAGGTCAAGAAGATGGTTGATGGCACCGAGCAGGAGGTGGACAAGAAGTGGCAGTACTTTGAGCTCAGCCCGTACAAGTATAAGAGCTTTGTCGAGTTTGAGAAGATGGCCCTGGCCGTGGGTAGCGCCATCAAGAAGCTGGGCTTCGGACCGCAGGACAGGCTGCATTTGTACGCGGCTACGAGCATGCAATGGCTGGCTTCGGCCCACGGTGAGCACCATGCAGAATGATATTTAGGTTTCGACGCTGATGTGTGTTTACAGGCGCGCTCTCACAATCGCTCGCCATCGTAACCGCTTACGACACGCTCGGAGAAGAAGGCCTGAAGCACTCTATGCTCCAGACCAACGCAAAGATCATGTTCACCGACCCAGAACTATTACCCAAACTCATAAACCCCATGAAGGACGCCAAGGAGATTCAGGTGGTTGTGTACTGCACCAAGAACGACCCGAAACAGAAAGATATCGATGCTCTTACGAGCGCGCACCCGCATTTGAAGGTCATCGGCTTCGAGGAGCTTGTCCAACTGGGCGAGGAGAACCAGGCGGAGCCTATTCCCCCCAAGGCTGACGATCTCGCGTGTATCATGTACACATCTGGGTCGACAGGCACGCCAAAGGGCGTCATGATCACTCACCGTAATGTGGTCGCTGCTGGTAAGTTTCCCTTGCACCATGTCGTATCTGCCTTTGTTAACGAGTTGGACTATAGTCACTGGCGTCGACGTAATCGTCGGCAAATATCTCGGTCCTGGTGACGTTCTCATCACCTATCTCCCGGCAGCACACATTCTCGAATTCGTGTTCGAAAACGCCGTGCTCTACTGGGGCGGCACCATGGGCTACGGCACGATCCGTACCCTCTCGGACCAATCTGTGCGAAACTGCGCCGGCGACATCCGCGAGTTGAAGCCAACGGTTATGGTCGGTGTCCCACAGGTCTGGGAGACAATTAAGAAGGGCATAGTAAGCAAGGTCGAAGCAGGTGGCGCGCTCAAGAGCAAAATGTTCTGGGGCGCGTACGCAGCGAAGAGCTTCTTGCTGAGCTCCGGGCTGCCTGGCAGTGGAGTGCTAGATTCCATCGTGTTCAACAAGGTCAAGGAGGCTACGGGCGGTAGACTCCGGATCTGCATGAATGGCGGCGGTCCTATTGCAAAGGAGACCCAGCGCTTCATCTCACTCGCCATCACGCCTATGATCAGCGGTTACGGCCTCACCGAGACTACTGCCATGGGTGCGCTCATGGACCCCCTCGCCTGGACCGAAAGTGCCCTGGGCGAAATGCCTGCTTCCATCGAAATGAAGCTCGTTGACTTTGCCGATGCGGGCTACTATGCCGCTAGCAATCCACCTCAAGGTGAGATCTGGATCCGCGGCGGCGGCATCACGAATGGCTACCTCAACATGCCCGAAGAGACGCAGGAAAGCTTCACAGAAGATGGGTGGTTCAAGACGGGCGACATTGGAGAGTTTGACAGTAATGGCCTGATCAAAGTCATCGACCGCAAGAAGAACCTCGTCAAGACGCTTGCCGGCGAATACATTGCCCTCGAGAAACTCGAATCCGTGTACCGCAGCGCGCCTATCGTGGCCAACATCTGCGTCTATGCCGCCGAAGACCGCCAGAAACCTGTTGCTATCATTGTGCCCGCGGAGCCCGCACTCAAGAAGATTGCTTCTGCCGAGGGCGTCAAGGGCGACCATCTGGAGGAGCTGGTGCATGACAAGAAGATCAACAGCGCGGTGCTGAAGCAGTTGCAACAGGCGGGGCAGAAGGGAGGCCTCGCTGCGTTCGAGATGATTGAGGGTGTTGTGTTGGCGGATGAGGAGTGGACGCCTCAGAATGTGAGTAGACTACCATTTCCTTGGTGTTCCTTGCGAGGGTTGTGAATTGTGGTTGCTAACGTTATTTCCAGGGCCTTACGACTGCTGCGCAGAAACTGAACCGCAGAGACATCCTCAAGAAGTATCAGAAGGATGTTGACCACGCCTATGGCCGATCGTAGTCGATTCCTTTACTTGGTCATGGGATGGCAAAGATTTTGACAACAGGAATGGCGCGGTGTGTTTGTCAGGCCGAGGAATTTCGCTCTCAGCTTAACGTGTATCATGGATGCGATATTGCTTAGTGGTCTGTCTGTGTATTGTAATTCTAGCTAGGCGCAGACGGCAAGTTTGAGTATGTGCAATGCTTCCTAATATATATGATGGCTCTCCTTTTGCGCGAATCTCTCACATTGATTTAATGATTGTAACAAAGATGCATTGGCAGGGAGGAGTGAGTGATACTGCGTTCGTGGTCTAGGGTACACAGGGTCCCCTGGGGCTCGCAAGGTATCGACGATGATGGCTCCATGTGCTCGGAAGGAGCGAGCGGAAACACTGGGAAATGCCACACCAACGCTTCAATCGCACCCGAGAGAAACAGTGTCGAGTTGCATGCCAGCCAGCGTGCATGGCGGCTATTCATGAGCGAGCGAGCCAGCGAACTGTGGGACCCAGCTGCATTATTACTTCATTGACTGCGAGGCGTTTCAGGAAAGCGCGCCCTGGCGGGGCAGGCGCACGTCTTATCGCTCCTTCGGCCGGTAGCTAGGCTCCACGCAAACAAAGTGTGCGGGACCTACGTCACGTGTGGAATGAGCACTGCCGCAGCGATGAGGTGATGGGGAGAAGAGGAGGCTTCTTGTTAGCAGGTAGCAGGTATCGAGTGGTAGTAGTAGAGCCGCACTGCATTCCTAGGTTGTTTTCATCGGAAAGCTAACGACCGCGACGGCCGGCGAACTTGATCTGCCTGGGGCGCTCGGACGCCCAAGAGTGCAATCTCACGCGGCTAGGCCGTTTGCAGCCTAGGCGCCTGCAATCTTGGTGCCGACGACTGCTCATTGGCTCCACCCCAAGGGCTGCCCCCCGTTCTGTTGGTCGCGTCACATTCAGCTTTCTGTTGCAAAACTTCGCACAAGCTCCCCATCATATCATCTCTCCGCTGCCGGCTCGTGTTCTTCATCGCAAAGCCCTGGCCTTGCGCCCTGTATACACACCATGCCAGCTACTTGGCCCCTGGTGTCACCGCCATGGCGACAGCCACCCTAGAGGCTCTCGCACATCAATGTTGTCCCCCCTCCCCATCTTATCGTATCGTACCGTACCGTACCGTCGTTACTTAGTAATACTTCCACTCCTTGCCCAAAGGTCAAGGGGCCCGTGCACCGACGTCCAGCGCTAGGCCGTCTTCTTCTAACTGGGGCTTTGGATTCTCCTCTGCGTCTGCGTCTGCGCCCTACCCACTGCCTGACTGACTCCCACACACAACAACAACACCACGACGCCCGCGCCCTCTAAACACCTCCCCGACTCTGACGTTGCCGCGCATTGCTGTCCCGACGTTGCCGGCTTCGTTGCGCGCGCTGCTTCCTTTGTTGCTGCCCTCAGCCTACGCCTCTAGATCCTCCACCACCTCCTCCACTCCTCCTCCCCACTCCTTTACCGTCGGCGCATTGCATGGACTCGACTGCTCGCCACCTCAATACCGTCCTCTCATGATAGTCCTTCGATTTCACCCGTGCAGTGACGTCGTAGACCCCTCGTCGCCCTTCTCCATACCTGCACACGCTGCAACCGGACACGACAGCCTCTTCTCCTTGGCCACACCCGCTCTGCACCCACCTGGGTCGTCACAAAACCGAGGCAGCTCGCTGACGGCGGTCGTTGGAATCATCTCGAGTCGCCGTCGCTAGCCACTGCTTCGCTCGTTCGCGGCCTGGGCGTCATGCGATCCAAGGCACACAGCGCCTGAGCCACCTACTACACCTCTACCCATACACTCTAACCCTGCTTGCCGGATTATGACAGACGTCGAGTCGGTCAAGGCGCATGCTGACACTCAGCCGGCTTCCCTTGCCCCTTACGCTGGCCCACCACTGCCTCCTCTCTCCACCGGCTCTCCTACACTAGACGTTACCATCGAGGAGGAAGAGTCGTCTACGATAAAGTGCATCTGCGGCTTCACAGACGATGATGGCAACACCGTCCTCTGCGAAAAGTGCGACACCTGGCAGCACATCGTATGCTACTACGAGTCTCCTCAGCATGTCCCCGACGTGCACGAGTGTACAGACTGCCTTCCACGGCCCATCGACGCAAAACGCGCAACCGAGAAGCAGCGACAGCGCAGGGAGCTGCACAACATCGGCGAGCGAAAAGGCAGACCGAAGACTACCACAAAGAACCCAAAGAAGCGAACCAAGGATCCGCTTGGATCCGTTCAGCCTAACGGCTGGCCGGTGACCAGCGATTTGCACTACAATCCTGATCGCAAGAGTGGAAGTCCCCGAGACCAGCCCCCACCAAACAAGCGGCCCAAGACCAGTCATCGCGCCTCCAACTCGATGAACGTGGTCAGCCAAGCGCCCGCTCTCGTCCCAGCTTCGCGTAAACGGGGCGCCTCCGTCATGATCAATGGCCACAGCCCTGTCAAATCACCTACACAACCAGATGGTCCTATCGAGGACTACTCGTCCGAGTTCATGAACCTATACCGACAGCCCGAACCACCATCAGCCGAGTCCAATTCGTACACACGCATCGACGTCGCCAACGATATCGCCATGTGGCTCAAGGATCCAGAAGCTCTTGCTGAAGCCAGCGGCGGGAAGAAACCACAGGACCTCTTCTCTCGAATAGCAAACACAATCCAGGATCTTGAAAACTCAACAGCGCCCGAGATCGTCAAGCAGACCGAGGTTGACTCTGGCATAACGGCGCATGGCCTGCACCCGCAGTGGCACTTCATTACCGTCGAGACGCCCGTACCCGATGGTGGGTACATTGGCGAATTGAAAGGTCTAATCGGACGAAAAGCAGACTACTTCTCGGATCCCTCAAATCGTTGGGATCTACTGCGACACCCAGAACCTTTCGTCTTCTTCCCTCCCTATCTACCAATATACATCGATACACGGCGAGAAGGCAACGTCTTACGTTATGCTAGGCGAAGTTGCGTCCCCAACATGACAATGAAGATTCTCATCGAGTCTAGCAACGAATACCACTTTTGCTTCTTAGCCACGCGAGAAATCGCTCCTGGCGAAGACCTTACTGTTGGCTGGGACATCGACTCCGAAGTACAAAGACAACTCGCCAAGGTTGTCACAAACGGTGCAAAAGAAGGATTCCGCAGAATCCAACCGTGGGTGTCTTGTGTCCTCGCCAACTTTGGCGGCTGCGCATGCGATACATCGACTGGCCATGAGTGTCTCTTAGAGCGCGCTCGACGCAACACCATCACGGAGCCAGCTGCAAAGACCAAGAGCAGGAAGACAAAGAAGGCTCAAGTATCCCCTCTAAGCACAGGGCACGCGACAAACAGTCGTGCAGGCAGCGAGACTCTGATCCGCGACGTCGCGGACGACGATCAAATGGACGCTCGATCAACGTCTGGCTCGCACAAATCCAGCAGTCGCGACATCACACCAGCCACTCATTTCTCGCTTGAGGGCGATGTGAAGATGTCCGATCGCGAAAAGCGGAAGCTCCAGCAGCAGGAGCGCCTGTTTGAGCAACTTGAATTTGACGAGCAACACAAGGGCAAGAAAGGCAAGAGGAACAGTGCTGGGTCCACACTCAACACACCTAGCCTCTCCTCCTCCGTAAGAAACTCTTTGCGTCCCACACTTTTCCATGCTTACCTAGATTCGCAGCGCCGCCTCGGACACACTGAGCCCTCGCCGTCGGCCCGGCATCGTGAACACAGCCATGGCGTGGCACGAAAAACGTCGGGCAGCTCCACAAAGACGAACGGGCGCAACGCTCCAAAGTCAAGACCAGTCTACAAAGACGCAATGACGCAGACGGACGAAGATGGTAGCACACAGACACGGACTTTTATCAAACCACGGGAGATGAAGCCTCCAATGTCATTTAAACGCAGACTTTTACAACAAGCACAGGAGGATAAGCTGCAGCGCGAGCGGATGCGTTCTACGTCCGTCAAGATGGAGAGCAGATCCCCAACTCTGAAGGATGTGTCTCCAAACAAGCCTTCATCACTCCCTCCATCCCCACCCCTCGAGGAACCTTTGGCTATGGATTTGTCAACAGAACCGGTATCTGACTCGAGACACAAAGAGCTGACACCAGCTAAAGAGTCTCCTCCGACGCCCACTGTTGATGTGGAGATGGATGAAGGTGAAGAAGCCACTACATCGAAACCCTCTGAGCCCAAGGACGAAGAACTTCCCGATGCACCAGCCCCAGAGCCCTCGCTAGGAGCTTCGCATCTTCCCATACAGGCGCGTGCGCCGCCGTGGTCCTCGTCGATAGCCGCAGAGCCATCACCCAAATCTACATCAAGACCATCATCATCACCAGCGCCCTTTGATCCCCAGGTGGAAACTCCTGCAAAGCTTGACTTGAACAACTCCACCAACAACCACGTCGCTAGTCCGGGTGTTATGCCCACTGTTGTGACAGATTGCGCTACCCCACAGTCTCCGAGCTCGGTGACCATCGTATCGCCATTCTCACCTGCTGTCCACAACGCACTTAAGCCTGCGCCTGCGCGCAAGAAACTCAGCTTGAGCGATTACACCAACAGACGGAAACTTGCGCAGACTCATCCAACGGGGTCAAACTCGACCCCGCCACTCGGACCTTCGCAATTAACCAGCTCTCCAACGCTCTCAACAGCAAGCTTGCCAAATAATGGTTCGCCACCACCCAAGGCCGCCTCACCGGCACTGCCAACTGTAACGGAGGAGGCCAAGGCCATCGACACCGGGGCTGCGACGACGACGACTGCAACCACTTCTACTTCCACATGAGCGATATGAGTTACGATACCCCGCTCCATCTGGTCTTTTCAAATTGGGCGCAGGGCGACCCGCTTCCTTAGTTCTCTTCGTTTGAAATGTACAACATGTAATGTTTTCAGGACCACAGGCCTTCCCTTTCTTCCATTGTTCTTTTCTCCACGACTTGAAGTGTTCAGTCGCTGTTTACGAGATTCAAAAGCCAGCTTCTCTATACTTGTGAGATCTCTGTATGGCGTTTTCGCTGCTGGCAAAGGAGGTTTGGGCGCGGGTAGCGTTGGCGAACGCTCGGCAGCGATTTTTTGGGGTGCGTACGGGGTTATCAAGAGACGAAGAAAAGCGCGCAACCTAGGACTCTGTTGAGCTTTCCTTTGTAGGCTTCGTAGGATAGGACAGTGGATACCAACTTTCAACGCGCTCTATTGCTGAGCCTTTGTATTAGCTGAGAAGAAATAAAATAAAATCTCAAACATGACAAACATCTCGCACAGACTTGAGAAACTGGGAAGGATGATTCAAGCGTGACATCTATTTACTACTATAAACTAAAAATTACCGTGAACGACAGACAGAATTCGTAGGAAATCCTTCCAATTACTCCTCCACACACACACACACCTACTTACCTATCAACCAACCCCACTTAAGCCCCCTCCCCCCCTCCTTTTTCACTCGTCTGCGAAATCAACCCCTTCATCCCCTCCTCGTCTTTAACTTCCTCCCACCGCGGCCTCTCCTCCCCGGCCACCACCACTCCGCTCCTCGACCCTTCCATCTCCACAGGTCCTACCTGCCCATTCACATGCACTGGCGCAGGCCTATGCACAGTCTCAAAGTACGACGGTGCAGGCTCATTGTCCATTATCATCGTCTGCTGTTGTTGTTGTCCGTAATGGCCTAGTTTAGCGTCTGGGTAAGGTGGGGAGATGGGGCGGCGGTAGGGAAGAAGGGACTGTTGGTTTGGCGATTGTAGCGGGGAGAGGGAGTACGGGTATGTGTATGAGTATGAGTCCATTCGAATGGGGCTGGGGCTTGCGGCGTTGCTGCTGATAACAGACTGGTGATGGTGATGGTGGTGGTGGTCGGCAGCAGCAGGCGTGGGAGAATACGCCGAGGGCGAGTATGCGGGATAGTGATCGATTGGACTTGTGCCTGCGGCCGTGTACTTCTGCTGCTGCTGCTGCTGCTGCTGCCCTGGAGGCGAATACAGCTCCGTCGACGCACTCTCCCTCGGCGTTGTCTGCG
The DNA here is from genome assembly GCF_010015615.1 of Cucurbitaria berberidis CBS 394.84. Classification (NCBI taxonomy): domain Eukaryota; kingdom Fungi; phylum Ascomycota; class Dothideomycetes; order Pleosporales; family Cucurbitariaceae; genus Cucurbitaria; species Cucurbitaria berberidis. The sequence continues at coordinate 2,281,802 of NW_024468938.1, forward strand.
TATAACGCTGATACATCCCCCCGCCTCCGCCGTCCCGTCGTCCAACTTCCAGCATCGCAGAACTACTCTCCGGACTCACGCGGCGCGCGATGGTGCTTTCTTTCCGATCCACCTCGTCTTTCAGCGTCTTTGTTCTGCCCCAGAAGAAGAATAGTAGCGCGGCGAGCACAACGACGATTAGACTCGCCATCACGATGCCTGCGATCGCACCGGTAGAAAGGCCTTTCTTTCCTGTACGGCCAGCGGGCGAGGACGGCGGGTTCGAAGACGTCGGGAGTGGTGACTCCTCAGCGGGGAACGGCTCGCCTGGGTTGAGCATGTAGGTGCTGTTAAGCGCGCGTTGGTGCTGCGTGTTGATGCTTGTGCTGGCGTTTGGATTGATGGCGCCGACCATGCCGTATTTGAGACAGGAGCCAGGGGCCGAGCAGTAGAAGAATATCGGGTCAGTGTTGTTGATGGCTACAGTGTAGTTTGGCGGGTCGTCGAGCACTTTGTCCACGGCGTGGAAGCCAGCGAAGAAGCCTTGCTTGTTGGAGCCGGTCATTTCGTAGGGGATGCATGGGAATCCGTATTCGGCGCGGACCACGCTGTGGTTTGCTGGGTAGAAGCGGAATTCGATCAGCTGCGGTCATGTTAGTACTGTTTCCTTCGAGATCTTGCACTCTTTTCAGCGAGGCGGCAATGAGATGGTGAAGTGTAGGTGCGAGGGCTTAATAGTGTGTATAGAGAAGTACAAGCTGTGGAGAACTTACATCACCGACCTTGGCTTCTGTGACTTCAGGTTTGAACTTATGATCTGCCAGTCCAACTTGGATAGTATGTGTCTGTCCCTGCGCTGAGCTCGTGGTGCTCGGTTGGCTTGTCGTGCTAGATGACGGATCTCCATTGCTCGACTTGATACTGTCTTGCGCAAGACATTTAGCAGGAAGCTGAAGAGTCAAAAGTAAGTAGAGCGAGAGTAGTGTAAGCCAAGATGGCATCGTAAGAGTTTCTGACGCCATGTTGCAGTTTGTAACTTTCCGTGAGTCAAGTCGTAGTGAAATGTCCAACCCAAACTGAATGGAAAGATGATTCCGAGCGTGTTTTCGCCCCTCTCCTAGAGTGGCAATGTAACAACGAAAAAGACAACCATCGGCCTAAAGGAAGCGGGAAGATGAAACAGGTACTAACAGACCTACTCATGTGTAGCGCGGTGATGGCGTAGACAGTATCCTCTCATTCGTTGGAAGCCAAGCCCATACCCTGTCGAGACAAAGGAAGAGTAACGTGTTGAAAGGATAGTATGAACTGTGATGTAGTCATGAAAGAGCTGATAAAGAAACGAACAAAGCACGTTCCACATGGCTGATTGCCATTGCAGTGGGGAGTCTGTTAGGTAATACTAAAAGTTATCATGGTCAAGATCTCGCGCTCTAGTCTTGGAGGTTTGCGATGTCGTGAGAATTGATGGGGTGTAGTGCTCAACTAGATCTCAAAGATATCAAAAATAGAAGCAACATGTGTCAGCTTTGAAACGGAGGTTGACAAGAATATTTGATTGTTTTTTTTCCTATTTGAAGAACTGAACCGAGACAAGGAAAGGCTTTTTGTTGAAGCGTACCATCATCATAGTCGCAAGTCAAATATCGCTTGACGTCTTCGCTTCGCGTGTACAGCGTCATACACTGTCACCATACTGTCCAACATAACTTGGTCACTGATTCTTTTGGTATCGTAGCCCAGAAGCAGCCCTCAGCGTTGAAGATGATCGGGATTTGGTTGTGTGGCATCTTGGCATGCATTTGCACCCCGTGTCTGCCTGCTCGTATATGAGCTAACCCTCAGCGGAGTCCAGGGTCGCCAAACCCGAATGGGTCGTTGCTCGAGGAGCTATTAGACCCGGAGACATAGCCAGAAGACGCTGTAGATTGCCTACCGACTTGAGTTGGGTCAGGCAGAGGTTTCCAAACCGGAAAACCGTCGGAAGGCTGACTGTTGCCAATTGGGTTACCTCGAGCATAGTCTGTAAGGCAGCCGTTGATGCCAGTAAGAGCCCAAGCGAAGACAGCAACATCGCGAATAGTCTGCATGAAGTTGTTTTGGAATTGCAGTGATGGTCCAGCCTGCACCATGGCTGGATGTTGGGCGCCCAGGGGGTAGGGCGGCATTTGAGGAGGGGCAGGGTGAAAGATGGGTTGATTTGCCCAAGGTGCCGCGTAAATGCCGTTGTATTGCTGTGCAGGTTGCGCAACAGGCATTGTTCCTGGTAGCATTGGGCGGGCACGTCGCAGACATACGACCAGCCCATCCGAGGTGCAGGAGATGACGGCTTCGAGTTCAATGGTGCCGTCGCGAGCCTCTGAGCGAGGTGAGCCCCCTGACGACGTAGATGAGTTGGGAGCACCAGAATTGTTTCGTGCGCTTGGTTCTTCGCTATTGCCCAGGCTATTGGAAGGATGCGCACGATGCCTTGAGCCTGTGCCCTCTGAACTAGAAGGACCCTCAGTCTCCACCCCACCCTCGGACTCATCTTCAGAAGCTGTGACGTCCGTCATGGCATCGTCTTCGCTCTCAGACGCCGTGGCTTCAGGAGGGTCATCTTGGCGTGGGTCGCGGAAGAAGAAGCGCATGTAAGCAATAGAGTCGTTGCCTTTGGCGGACTCGATACATCGAACGGCATCCTCGAGGCAGTTTGGGGCAATACAGTAGTAGAGGCTGCGTCCCTTCATGGCCTCTCCGGAGATGCCGATGATCTGCTCAATGCCACTCGTAGCATACATGACGGTCAGAGTTCGGGTGAACCTGTTGATGAAGAGGGCCGCTCGGGGCTCGTGCGTCTGTTGTTCAGGACCGAGATGAAACTTGCTGGACAGATGAGACAACATGTGATAACGTGGATCCTTTGGGGAAGAGGCAAACATCTTGCGCACAATGGGAGCCTCAGCAGCTCGCTCTGGAGGAGTGAGTCAGCTTGCTGCATGGGCATAGTGAAACAAGGACCAACTTACTCTGGCTCTGCATGCCATTGCGGTAAATGCTGGTGCAGCATACGATTACATCGTAGACAACAGAGAAGCAGCACTCGCACCCCACCCAGTCACCCTGACGGTTCCTCAGGCGGCAGTAAGAAAGCACGGCAGCCTTGTCGAGTCTCACTCCTCGACTGTGGTGCTCCTTGGCGAAGGGAACCTCGTCGGGGTGGAAGAACTGCCATACTGATCTGTTGACGACCTCATCAGGCGTGTGGCCGAGGATGTCGACAATCGAGTCGGACGAGTAGAGGATATGGGCGTCATCGGAAAGATCTGCCACAATGAGCCGTGTGTCTGTGTCAAAGCGGTTGCCATGACCTACCGTGGATGGTGATGAAGGTGGTATCCATTTTGGCGTAGTCACCGTGAAGGGGTGGATTGGAGATGATAGACTAGTGTCCTTCCTCAACCGCTATAGTCCGGAGTAATTCGAATCTAATAATTCGCTCAGGGACCAGCGGCGGAAGAGTGTAGAGAAACTTGGAGCGTGGCTCAGTTGAGGGCCAGCGGCCAGATGATATAGGCAGGGGCCAGGTTCCACAGAAGCACGTTGGACGCACCGTGGTCAAGGTTCGGATAAGGTTGAGGGACACAGTAGCACTGGGTGCAGTAGCGAAGCACGGGAGTTGGGTATGGGTTGTATGTCGAGGGAGTACGAGTCAGTCAGAGGGATGATGTAATGGCGAAGTGAAGCTTGCCCCTCACCCCAGGCGACGAAGAAGCCGAGCTGAGCGTGGCGCCCGAGCTGGAGAAGAAAAAAACCTACGTCCGAAGTGCTAGTAGACTTTGTGGGTGGGTCACCACCAAGCGCAGCCAGGATGTTACGGGACGAAAGCGCCCACGGGCAGGCAAGGCAATGGGGGAAGATTCCGTCCGGCCTATCGAGGCGTAGAGAATTGGCAGGGCTGGCAGCGCGCGCAGGAGGAAACGCTCGCTTGCTTCGCGAACTGCACGTTGACGAACCCCGGTTCGCTACCTATACGAGGAGTGATGCCGTGTTGTAGTCGCTATGTACAAAGAGGAGTCGTCGTCGTCGTCGTAGTAGTAGTAGTGGGATCGACGCGGACAACATGACCGGGCCTGGCAGGTGCGGTGGCAAGGCGGGGGGATTGGCCGCTGGTACAAAGGGTCCCACATGGGTTGCCGTGATGGATGGGCAAGCAATGGGACTGGGCGTACAAGGACGGTCTCGTAGGAGTAGAGAAACACCGAGTCAGACTACGGTGAATGATTTGCGTGCTACAGATGCAACGCCCTTGGCGCACTGCCGTTTCGCTGACCAGGGCACGTGTGCGGCGTCGGAAGTAGCGTAGCCAGCCTGCATTGCTGCTCTCGTTGCGGCCATGATCAGCGCAAAACTAAACATGTCAATATCGACCTGTCGTCGACAACGGAACGGTTGAGATTGCCGCTTGACGCAGCATCGCCCGGGCAGAATCAGAGTTTGGACAAAGCAGCTCTGGCACAAGTAGTCGTGTCCGGGTAGCACTGCGCCATCACCACCACTCGTCCCAACCAAAGCGCCCTCCATCGACGATCGCCATCACGCCAAGCCTCATTCACCTCGTCCGGCTGCCTGCTCATTCAGCCCTCACCACCACTACAGCCCGACAGCCGTCAATTGGACGCGGCATCTCTGAGGGCGCATCCCCGCTGAGCAAGGGATATCCCCCTTTGCATGTCTTGCCCGACGAAGACCTGCTTGCTGCGACCGGTAAACTCTCCTCTGCACAACTCACGCGACCTGACCCACTACGCCAGCCACTGTATCGCCAGGAAGCCTCCCATTGGCATCAACATCAATCCCTACATCGTCTGAACACTCTGCTTTTTCTGCCAGCACACGCATACCGAGCTATTCCGTTGACCGTACTTCATCATGGGCAGCAGTCAATGGGAACTACCTTCCCTAAGGGGAACCGTCATCCTAGGGGTACATACATGGTCTCAATGCAGGGCTCAACGGCTACGACTAACAATCCCTGTAGGGCCAAACAAAGTCTGACAAGCTCATGTCCAGTACGCAGTTTTACGCCCTCTTCAGTGCTTTTTCCTCATTCATCGAGTAAATGATTGACCATTCTAGCCCAATGCTTTGACGTCAAGTTCTATCCCTACACTCTGCCCGGCGTCGACCCGGTTTTTGCAGTCTGCGGAGGCTCGTTTGTGCGTACGACTTTCTTTTTGGGATCGTCGCGTTGCTGATTGGCTCCAGCTTATAATCTACCGATGCGTCCTTGAGAAAGATTCCACCATAGAGATCCTTCGCTGGTTCGAGAGTGCCGACGAAAATGCTCCAGAAGGCGAGGTATGCCATGTTTCATGCTTATTTGCCCAACTGTGACTGACCACCTTGGTTTCTATTTGTAGCCACTGAGTTACAACAGTGTCGTGTGGACCCAAGCGGAAAATGGAGACCCATTGGTCTGCGTGACCGGCAACCCTCAGATCAACGTCTTCAACGTCAAAACCGGTGTGCTTGAGGCAGTGCGTTACCAAACCAAGCCCATCTGCATGAACTGACAACTCAGACATTGATAGGACACGGGGATGTAAGTGCCCACATGCACTGAACTTACATGGATGGAAGTCTTACACCTCTCAGAAAATTAATGATCTCGCCGTATCCCCTATTGACCCGACCATCATGGCATCTTGCAGCATAGACCACTCCGTGCGGCTATGGAGCCTTCAGCCTACTCACAAGGAGAGACCACTCGCAGCCATCTGCCATGGTCAAGGCCACAAAGACCAGGTTCTAACTCTGGTGTGTTGTCAAAACGTCCATGATGCAGGTGGGCCCAACATGCTAACATCGACAGGCATACCACCGCAAAGGACGTTACATTTTGTCTGCAGGAATGGATACAAGGATCAACCTCGTAAGCTTTGTTAATGAAATGACATAACTGACGTGGTCGATACCCTCACTAACGATGCCAGTGGGTTGTTCCTGACGACCTGAAAGAGCATGCGGGGACTGATAAACCAGCAATGGTCCATTATCCCCACTTCTCCACAACGGAGATCCATACCGATTTCGTAGACTGGTACACCTCCCCGTCTAGACAGACATGTTCTCCATTAGTCGGATGGATTTTCCATTACTAACATAGTTGTAGTGTCCAGTGGTACAATGATCTTATCCTCAGCCATGCCTGCAGAGAAGACAAGATCATAATGTGGGCTATTGATGGATTCAACTCAGACCGCAGCGTCATCCCGCCCGCGCCTATACCTACCTCAAGTGCCGTGAACAGCAGAACGCCAGTCACTATTCCCGCAAACTCTACATCCAATACACGATCAGCATGGCCTGGACGCTTCCAGCGGCTTATGCAATTCGACCTACCGCACACTATTAATTTCTATAATCGCTTCTCTATTTTCCACGAGCTTGGGCATCACCCAATTCTCGCCGTAGGCAATGATAAGAGTAAAGTTCATTTTTGGGACCTCCAGCGCCTTGAAGCTTCTAGCCCTGGCCAAGACGGCTACCCGCCCGAGGGCGCAAAAGGCTTGTCTCGATACTCTCGCGAGGAAAGCTTAATCTCGAACGCTTCTTCTGCCATCAGCGCCGGCTCGACGAAGTCTAAACAGAAGAAGAGCAAGAAGCCGCCTCGAGAAACAGGTATATCCGACCCTTTCCGTTCGATCCATGCGCACAAGATTATCGAGATACCCAAGTACAAGGCCTTTCCATTTCGGCAGTTTAGTTGGAGTCGAGACGGCCAGTGGTGTGTTGGTGTGGGAGATCGCGGCTTCATGACTGTCTTTCATCGATGGGAGCAAGGCGTTCCACCACCTGAAACGGATGCTGAGGTAGACTTGCCGATACGGCCGCGGCCGCAGGAAATAAGTTAGCCATGTACTCTCGCCACGCTCAGGGTCGCACTACGCCCCATCTGTTCCATCCTACTGCTATCTGTCCTGGAGGAATGCCATAGCTACCTTATGTAGATAGGCGTCACTGCTGCCAAGCATCAAATGTAGAGAAAATCCGTGCAATCCTCTCTCACCGAGCGAAGACCCACACGTTCAAACGGTAGATCCCATACCCACCAAATGCTACACCCAAAAATCTATTGAGTCAACTTGATTCATTGCCCCTCTCCTCTCGTGCTTGTTCCCGAATTTACACTACTGCTTTCGACTACCGCACAAACGATCCCCCGAGCTGCCAGCAGTTTTACGTATAGTAACCCCCTAGGACAGCCGAGGTATCGCACAAAATTAAGAGCGCAAAGAATTATCCATGTTGACAAAGGGCTTAGCACGTAACTACCTTTCTAAGAATACAGTCGTCGAGTCTCACTGTAGCGGTCGAACTGCAAGGAAGTCTAGATTCGACATGCTACAAAGGATACTCCTTCGGGAATGCAATATACGAGGTTACAGTGCAGTTAGGTAATAGTCGATTTGCACGATGAGATGAAACGTAAGGCGAGGCTAACAGACCAGACTAAATAGATGGTCTTTGTTTGCAACGCGACGAAACTTCTTGAACCAACAGGGTGCGGCCCAGTACTTTGGTCGCGCAATTCGTGCTCTAAATTAAGACAGAAACACCGAGACACCATGAAACAAAGACACGTTGTCTCGCCCGCGATCGACATCTGCAGGCTTTATCTGGAATGTGGAGGTTCTTGTCTCACCATTCGAACAAAGAGACCGGCACCAATGCAGCTCTTCCTACCAAAGACATCTTGACATATACGGTCAGTATCGCAAACATGTCAATATGATCGACATTCACATTTCAGAATCAACGTCACGCTTGCCGAGAGACCGCCCGACAACATGATTACTCTCGTCCCACATTTAAACATATCTTGCGCCTGCACCCAATGCACCGCATTCCTCCGTCCAATTCCCTCACGAGGAGCAGCAATGAGCCACCAGCTATCCACCTTTGCAATGGAATACAAAGTAATCGAGGACAATCATAAACGGGCAAAAGCCGCGCGTATACAATCCGCCTCAAGCGCTCTCGACAAGCTCTCCGCAGTTCCCAAACCGCTGATACATCCACGGAGAGCAACCATGCCAACGACAACTTCGTCCTTTGCTTCGGATAGTTCCTTCGTATCAGCATCGAGCACTACTTCGTCTTCAGCCGGGGCATTGCCGCCCGATGGAATTCCTAGGCCCCTGGGCGCTTTGCGGTGCACATATACGTCTTGCACGGCGCGCATTCCCGTTGCGTCGAGACAGATCTTGTTGCATGGTAATTCTCTGTGCGAAAAGCATAGCGATGAGCTGAGAGATAGCGTGGGGCAGATGATGACTAGCTGGATGGGGAAGAGCAGTTCGCAACGACGACCGTCTGCACTGGGGCGGACGGCGTCGATGGAGGTGGATTCGGATGCATGCAATGGAGATATATCCAGTTGGAAACGAGGAGGTCAGGTCGGGTCTGAGTGGAAGGAGCAATAATTATGTGTGTCGAAGATGGATGGTAATGTGCTACTTTTTTGCTTGTCGGTCGTTTATGAAAGACTTGAATTTGGAGTCGGGTTTTTTTCTCCTGGTGGGTCTTGTGGATCGGGAACAATGTGAAGTGCCTGTATGGCGTGAGCTGATCATAGTGAGATTGAACGGTGACGGATTAATTTGGATTCAAAATGGATATTGACTTACAACAAGTACTTTTATTAAAATAAACACTAGAATCAAGCAATAGACTATTGCCCTTAGAAGATAAACATGAGTTTTTATGCAAGCTCTCTCAACAGGGCCAGCCTGGTTGAGATTTCAACTCACCTGTGACCTTCTGAAAAATACTTATGAAATCATGATTTCCGTTTCGCGAGCAAGTAAATATGCTTGAAAGGCCAAGCGATCAAGCTACACCAGGAAACCACACAGATCATACTCTTCAACTTCAACTTCGGCGTCGCCAATGGACTCAGCCATCCACTGTTCGTGACCAGCAAGAAGGTCGTCAAACAGTGAATCTAAATCAGCGAACTTGGGTTGTTTATCGAACGGCGTCAACGTAAACTCGTGTCCGAAAAGAACCAGAGCCGTGAATTCAGGGGAACCATGATAATCAACATCATCGTCAGTATCATCATCGAAGGCTATTGAGACCCAGACATCCTCAATCTCCGTGTGATCAGATGACGAAACCTTGCGACGAGTTGAGCGACGTTTTGCTTTGCTGGCGGGGCAATGCATTTCTTCGTCAGGGTTGGGATGATACACCGTGTAAATGTCTGGGTCAAGCCATATATCTTCAAATCGTGATTGAGGGTCTGCCATTGTATTGTTGGCACAGTAGATCTCGGTCCTGCAGAGCGGGCATGTGTTCTTAATCGAGATCCACTTCTCTATGCAAGCGGCTCCAAAGACATGTCCGCACGCGAGCTGAACCGGCTCTTCGGAAATATGAGTACCGGTAATAGGGTTGTAAGTGTCAAAGCAAATATAACAGGACTTGTGCGGATCTAGAGAGTTCCCATTCACCTGTCCCGGCGGCTTTTGGCAGAAAGAATTCTGAAATTTGTAGCTGGACATACTCAACTTTTATGAGTAATTTTGCTCGATTTAGATTCTAGATCGGGATTTGGGAAGAGTAAAGGTAGGGAGAACTAGGTAGATGCTACAGCGTTCACATTGTCAATAGTGGTAGCGAGGCTTTAGCGTGTGACAGACGGACATTGTGCGTCGACTGGTATGATGAAGGCAGGTTACACTCAGTAAGCGCTATGATAGAACAAAGCCATGATACAACTGCCATAGCTGCCTGATTGTTGAGCAGAAAAGTCTCCAGCGCTTCTACTTCTCTTATCTTGACGTGTTTACCTTGGTGCAGTGAGAGGTAGACGAACTCGATATTTTCGTCATTGCATACGCGACGCGCAGAATAGCTTGAATTGCGTCTCCTACTCATAAGGGGGCATATGTCGTTGTTTAGATATTGTATTCTGTTATGTTGGTGTCTATCGCAATTGCAATTTACATACACGATGCTTCCACGGCGACAGTCTTCCTTTATGGCTCAATGACTTTGAGCCAAACGGTTCCACAGTTCTCTTATTTATGCCAGACTTGAATGTGACTTGCGAAGGAAGAGCACAATTGTGTCTAATGTTCGTCCGTTCAGAGGTTTGTCCCGTCATCGTTGACGCAGTCCTAGCCTCATCGGTACTAGCTGTAGCACTAATTTCTGACATGTTCTCGGCGACTCGTCAGAAAGTCTGACCTCGGGATGTCAGAATTCGTAGTCATCACTAGGACAAAGCCGCGCATTCGAATCTAGAATGTCGAAAATGGAGGAAGTGTTTTAGCGAGCATCGCCTAGTGCGAATTAAAGGTGCAGTGTTCTAGTGAACGTCCCATCGGATGATAGTTGCACCGTAGCCATATGTACCTAGTGGAGAATATGGCGCCTACGAGTGTATGGCGCAACAGTATAAGCACACATCTATAAGAGGGGGAGCCAGCATGACTATATGTATCCAGCGCAGCATCGCCATTGACCTTCTTACCTCAAACACCTTGTTCTACTAAGAGACAACCAGCATCGCAAGATCGCTAAGCACGCCCCAACGCATATCCTCTTCCCAAGGCGACTTTAACATCAACCGCCATGTCCGATACAACCCACCCAAATGAGCTCGTACTCGTCCCAGGTTCCTTCGCGTATTCCGCACTCTATGAACCCCTCATCACGCCCCTCAGGGCGAAAGGACTTATCATCCATGCGCTTGACCCGCCGTGCTTTCCAGCAAGCTACAAGAAAGGCACCCCCTCTCCCAGCATGTACGATGACGCTGCGTTCATTAACGCTTTCGTGACGAAGCTCGCCGAAGAGGGGAAGGACATTGTGCTACTGGCACATTCGTACGGTGGCACACCAGCCACCGAGTCACTGAAAGGCGTAACGAAGAAGGAGAGGGAGGCGCAGGGCAAAAAGGGGGGTGTAGTAAGAGTTGCGTATCTAACTGCCATCGTGCCGAAGATTGGGGAGCACTTGGCACAAGTGATTAGTGCTGCTGCTCAGGGTGGCGCACCGCCAATTGAGATCGATGTAAGTCAGCTGGTTGTCATCCCCCAGTGGAAGTCGGAGCTTGATGGAGGACATTGCTGACGTTGGCGTTCGTTAGGAGGACGGATGGATGTTCCAGCCGCGCCCCGATCTCACCGCCGCTATTGTGTACAATAGTCTCTCCCCAGAGCGCGGCACTGCGGAGGCTGCGAAGTTTGGCAAGCACGCCAGGTAAGCATTGTTCAATTCTCAAGTGGAAGGGTATCTATTGACATTGCGTCAACAATCTAGCATTTCCTTCGGTACTAACCTCACCCACAACGGTTACAAAGATGTCCCAGTATCCTGGTTCTTCTGCGAGGATGATCTCTGTGTTGTGCCGGAGGTGCAGGAGACCGCCATCAACGTCATCGAAGAGAGTTGGAAGGGAACAGAGAGACAGGGAAAAAAGGTCGATGTTACGAGGGTCAAATGCGATCACATACCTATACACAGCGCGAGTGAGGAGTTGGAGAAGTGGGTCGAAGGTATCATTGCCAAAGGTGGGAAAGAGTAGGCATGAGTAGCTAGAAAAGGGCCGTTTCGCTGAGGTTAACACGTTCTTCGAGAATCTAGAAAGCTTACTTTGCGATCATGAAAACTTTTCGCTTTTGCTACGCATGTCGTGGATCAAACACCCTCATCACCCGTCGACTTTGCTCCCTTCCCCACCCAAAAAGAAATGCTTCCCAGTTTCTAGCACCTCAATACTATCCCCAACTTTTACCTCTCCATCTCCTAACGGCGTGACCTGCATACCAAGACATGCGCTCTTACTCCCCTCATCAATGACCCTATACTTGCGCATCGTGGTCATGGGCTCGTTGCGATCAGCGATGCCAGTCTCTGGGTCGACGTTTGGTAGTTTGCAGCGGGTTGTGCGACAGGAGATGTGGTATGTGGTTGGGGTTGAGTTAGCAGGCGAGACAGTTTTTGCTTTTGTCCAATTATCCTCGTGGAAAGCTGGTGGGCCAGTGATATATATGTTTGCGCGGAAACGCAGGGCATTGAGGAGTGTATGGTAGTTCTGCCAAGCGTATTCGCTCTTGGTAAGGCCTGGAAGATTCTCTGCTACGTGATGGACCGAGGCGAGATTTATGATGTGGATAGGATACTGTAATAATCATTAGCACACAGTGCTTTAGGGTTTCACAGCTCTCTCATTTCTCAACATTGAGGGCTGTTAGTAGCGTTTGTGACATACCGAATCCTGCATTCCAATGACGGTCTGGAAACCCACATCCTCAACCTTGGGCGCACACTTGTGCACCTCCCGATATTTATTCGTGTCGATTCTGAATAGCGCAATGGGATTTGTAGTCCCTAGAGTATACCCCAACTTCGACAGAATCTCCGGATCGACCTCTGAACTCATATTCAACGCTACCGGATTATCTTTCCAGATGCGCAGAACCTCGTTTTTGTATCCCTTGCTCTTAATCCTGCTGCTCTGCGGATTGAACGGAACCCTGAATTCTAGCATAGGCTCTGCCTTTCTCGCCAACTTTGCTGCGAGGATCTTGCCGTAGTTCAGGAGGCCTTCCACGGTAAAATCGGTATCCGGGGAGAAGGGGAAGCGGACTACAAGACAGCCCTCGCTCTTTACCCATTCCCCGTCTTCTTGATAGCCTTTTGCTGATGGATCGGGAACCCAAATCTCTGTCTCAACTTTGGCAAGGCGCGGATATTTGCGCTGCGTCATGAAGTGCCATTCGCTTGTGACTTTGCCTTCTGTCGAGGGCAGACTCGTGACATAATGACCCAAAGCAAATTGGCGGTCATATGACAATCCTGTACGAACGATTTCGCTTTTTTCTAGCTCAACAGGTGCGCAGGACTTTAGCGGGTAGATAAAAAGCGCCTTCACAGTCCATGGTTTTGCTGGAGTGGGGTCGGCTCCTTTGGCATATTTCTTAGAGTACTGATCTTCAAGGTTGCTTCGTCCTTGAAGGCCGAGTTTGCGACATCCCGCGGGAGGTGGGATATGGCTAGGGCGTTGGCTGAGGGCGAGTATAAGGAGAGCCAGCAAGGGCGCAAGAACGATGGAGAACGTAACGATAATGGCCGAGGGTGATGCGTCATTCACGATCTGCTTGATACCAGTTACTGTAATGAAGTGGTCGAATACATTAGTCGACATATTTATGTGCCTTCTACGCAATATCGGCTGTTTCGTGGGTTGTCGTTCGGTCGAACTCTCAAGAGAATGCGGCTCTTATCATCGCTAATCCATGCCAAGGGCTCAGCCGTAAATTCCTTCCACGCTACGACCGAGAGAGAAGGTGATTAGGTCCAGGCCTGAAGTTAGGAGAACGTAGTGGCTTGTGTCTAGCTGTGCTCGGTGGTAGGAATCTTTGAATGAGGACACCAGACGTGATGAAGGGGCGAGTCATGTGCTGCTGTTCGCGGGGTCGCGTGACATCGTGTTGGAGCGCATCATTGACTCTAGCTAACGCGCAAAGCATTTCCCATCCATCAACTTCCACACATTAGTGTCTGCTAAATAAACGCGTCGCGTCATGCCACACAGCAACGTCACATCACGAGATTAGAGCACAGTCCGAGTTCTCCCGTCACAGCTTGGGTGACCGCAAAGCAACGACACCATGGTTGGTGAAGACACGCCTTTCCCTTCCCCGTTATCGCGTACGCAATTGAACCCCTTGCCCTTATTTGCTTAGACTGATGCTACAATAGATAGGCTGCCCACCGTCTCCGCATCTCAAGCCCTCCAAACCCTCCAAGCACGCGGGGCTCGCACTGTCTCGACTGGCATCTCGCAGCTCAACAAGCTCCTCGCCCCTGCCAGCCTCCCGGGCCATGATGTCTCGGGCGGGTATATGCGCGGGAAAGTGACAGAGGTCTTCGGACCGTCAGGAGTCGGCAAGACAGCCTTTGGGTAAATGTGGCCGTGGCGCAGCTTCCTCGAGATAAATGGAGACTGAGAGACGAAGGATTCAGGCCGCAGTGTGTGCATTGCGCGAGGGCCAGCGTGTTGTCTGGGTTGGTACGTACAGTCCCTGTTGTCCCAGCGCACTGTGATTGCTGTATATGAGGGCTAATTGCCTGCAGACGCTGCCTGCGCGCCCTTGACCAAGCACCGCTTCGACAGCGTCCTCTCTACACTCAACAATGCGCCCGGAGAAACTTCCCTAGATGTGCTGCGCAGTCACGTCCAATACTTCGCGGCGCCAACGCTTGCCCATCTCCTGGCGCTCTTCGTGCATTCGCCTGCTTCATATCCCCCGCAGAATACGAGTCTAATCGTGATCGACTCGCTCTCAACGCTCATAGATAATGCATACCCCCGTTATACAGACGACCGTATAGCGAAGAACAAGACGGACCAGTCACGATGGGCTGCAGGACGCAGGTTTGCGGTGATTAACGAGTTGATCTCAACATTGACTAGGTTTGCTGCGCTGCACGACATTGCGCTACTCATCGCAAATCCAACAATCACCCGGATTCGGGGTGCATCGCGGGCACTACTGGTTCCAGCAATATCAGGGGTTGAATGGGAGAATGGCATCTCCACTCGATTGGTCTTGTTCAGGGACTGGGCGCGCCAAGGAAAGGAAAATGACACAGCAGACGCTGATAGATCAGGAAGAGCCCGGTTCGCCGGCCTCGTCAAGGCAAATGGCGTCGCTTTCGCTGAGGAAGGCGGCGTGGGCAACGTGGTCCCCTTTACGGTCGAAAAAGTAAGTCAATCTACTACCCGCAGAGCCTACATGCCAGAAATGCATAATATATCCTCTACCATGCTCTCCCGCTGACACGATACAGTCTGGCCTTTGCGATATAAGCATAGCTGCAGACGAAATTACAGCTTCAGTGCTTCTCCCAGCACAGGCGAGACCGTCTAAAAGGCCATTCGCCGAGATCGACGAGGATGCAGGCGAAGAGCCCAATTCTGATGAGCTCTATGGTTGGATAGAAGATGATGAAGTCGCTGCTGAGGGGTTATTGATTGATGAAGTACCTGCAACCGACAACGTTCACGCCACAGGAGCTCGACCAGAAGAAACTGCAAGAGACCGCAACAAGAAGGTGGCACGAACGACCACGATCTGATTCTAGAAGCTCGGATAAACCCCTCCCTTTCTACCTTGCCATCGGGGCGTACTTCCGTTAGGCTCTGCTGTGCCACAACTGTGCTTATCGGTGAGTATCTGCTGATATCTGGGGTAAGCTCGTATGGCACATTCTCAGTCACGAAGCCTCCAATCAAGGCCGAAACCTCGCATTCAGACCAACAGGACAGGGGCACACCCACGGCCCAAGGCATAGGTTCGCTATTCAGCCGTGTGGGGTCGGCCAGACACACCAACCCCAGGATAATCAACCACACACCACATCTGCGCAATAAACACCTGCTGCAGACGACATCAAGCACTCTGACATCAGAAAACTGCCCGTTTCTATACTCAGCGTCCGATTGTTATCTCACTACACACGCTAGCCTGAGCAGGTGCAATTCTTCCGACGGAACTAGGATGACTGCATTCATCCTCTCCTTATCACATTCCCAACTTTTAGCTTCTGGTTTGCCACACTAGCGGTGTGCAGTGCTATTTCAGGGTTCTACGGGCCGAGAAGCAGCAAAAAGTAAACATTGCATACTTTGCCTCCTCGATAATGAACTTTCGCACGTGCATATGTCAGTCCGGGGTACTGGGGCACACTAAGCTGCGGCAGGGATCGGGGAAGCACCCCCAGATCCAGTCTCACGGGTCGACTGACCGGCAAAAGTCGTCCTTCATCTGGATACGCATGACTTTGTGGCGGCAGGAGTCTGGGGTCAGCGGGGTTGGATAGGACGCCTGAGCGTGGGGGTATTGCTTATGGTGTGTTTTGGATGTCGAATGATGGTTCGCCTAATGACCGGTTGGAGAAGACATAGCAAGCCACTTATACAATAAGGTCCTTCTATCTCTATAGGGGCGCTTCAGATTCGACAGTACAACCGATGAATAACCTAGCATCCCGCGGAGCTTCTGTTATCAACTAGTCTAGCAAGCCTTCTCGTCGCCAGCAGCGCCAACGAAAATCTAATCTGGGCCTTCCAGTTCACCGCCTCGACGTCATACAAAGCACAACGCCTATGAAACCTACACTGACTGGGCAGCAACCCCACAGATTACGTATCCGGAGAAAGAGCTGGTCTGCGTACGAGAGCTATTCTGGCACATAGTATCGACTCCGCCAAGGATCACCGTAACAACAATCTTACTCGCTTACAACCATGTGCTGCATGAAGAAGGTGCTTGAGCCTTGCGATGTCACCGATCCCACGTCACTCTCCACAATGGCCTTCTCCGCGTATGTCGCTGCAGGCAGGAGACCTATCATCCAAATGGAGACGGAAGTGTATGCAGAACCAGCTGGCAGTGACATTGCTCGGCATCTGCTGTGCCGGGTTCGCGAGGTATGCGAATAGAGAAGCGCGGGTAGATGTCGAAACCAAGCAGCCGTGCATGGGGACAACACGCTGATGACACAGAAAGCAACCGCTTGTAAATGTGGCTGTTTAATGGTGACATAGAGACGAGGAAGCTATCCGAGCAGAAGTGGCATAGATTAGCGAAAAGGCATGATGCCATGTGTGCTTTTGCTCGCGACATCTTAGTGTCTACTTCAAGTCGCTTCGTCGAACTGGGGGTCTTAGGTCATATTCCTAGAAAGACGTGACTTTCAGAGGATCCTATCATCAATCATTATGTGAGTAGGAGACGGTGTGACATCGCTTCCAGAATGCCTGATGAATGTTGCACCTTTTCCGCCAGGTACTTGCGAAGCCTCGCCATCATCAGCTACCAAGCCGCTACCTCGAAAAGCATGACCAGAAAGCAATACCCAAACACCATCACAAATGCTTAAGGTACTTGTGACTTTTCGCATCCCTCTATGAGACTGTACAACATCGCTTACTCTGTGCTGAAAATCGCCTGAGCATGCTTTGATGTGACTGTATAAGCGACGAGTTAGACATACGTGACCGTGTAACCGTATGTAACCTCGTGTAACCCGACATGCGCTCAAACTTCCCATTGCGGTATGCCATCCTCATGCAAGAGTAGTATCCGACTGTTTCAGCATCCTTCTTCCGGTCTATATTCACCACGTCAGTGCGTTGCGCAGCCTCAGTCGAGGCTATACGTCCTACGATATGTTTCATGTTGTCGAGGTACCTCGTTTCGTACCTGGGCAAGGCTGCAGGTGGAGCACCATAGGTTGCTCACATATAGCAGCGAGCGTGCGTATGTAGCTTATTGTCACCTCCTTAATCCTCACCGTACGACATCGTAGCAAGATTACGGGGCCCAACGCATTACGAATGGCATCAGACGTCCTCACTCCCTCTAGTGTATGCGATCAGAGAAGCAAGGCTAAGTGTCGCCGTGATCGAGCATGATACACCAGATCGCGTGCATACCCCACGAGTACTGCATTGCAAATTAGTGGATTAAGTCAAATAAGCCGATCTCTACAACGTGCCCACACCGCATGCGGTGCTGGTATGCGAAGTTCGCATGGCAAAGCTAACTGGGATCGAAGATGGGAAAGAAAGCAGGATTCTGGACTTGGTGTGCTGGCGGGACGATCATGTGTGCAATCGGACCTTTCATACTGGTGCATGTGTAAGTATCGTCATAGTTGTTTAGGGTATTTGTTGATTGTTGTATTGCGTGATTTGGGCGAGTAATGGTGCAGAGCTTTGTTGAGAGGTTGATCGTAGCAAGACAACAACAATATGAAATGGAAGTTGATCAATTTACTTTCAGATATTAGGACCTGCCAAGTCGTGATGATCAGAAGAACAATATTGGTGTTTGCGCTCCACATGGCTCGATGCGGAAGGGACATCACCTAGGTTAATTGACGATCAAAAACTAAAGGCCTAGACCATCGTTTATCATCGCGATGAGCAACGATCATTATCAAATGCCTAGCACCGTGCAAGTTCAACAACAATAACAATCGTCATAACCATCAATTACCCCGAAGCCTCCCCAAAATTCCCCCGAAGTTCCCCACAACGGGGCGGGAGAATAAGGCCCATCCCACCCTCTCCTATCCACAAAACCCACCTCCACACTGTTCCGTCATAGCCACCGGAACTTCATTCTTGCGGCTTGTTAGCTCATCGCAACTCCTGATCATCACCCAAGAAAAACCAAGCTAGACACCAAGCCGGTGCGCACCTAATCCACGGCTCCGAGATAACCCGGGTGGGAGGAGGAGAGAGATGAGATACTTCGGGCCACGTACCTCCGCTGGATGGGCGGGCGGCTGAATACAACCGTGCAGGTACCACCATCCATTTATCTGCGACATTTGGCCAGGAGGTGACGTGAGGTCGGTCGCCGAGAGGAGCTCGGTCCGACATGGAGTGAGTGTACGTACCGCGGCTGTACTCGAGGCACGTTTCTCCATCCGTCTGGGGAAGTTCGCGAGTTTGCGGGAGGGTTGGTTTGGCGTGGGGGGCCAGTCAATGCAGTGGCTAGGCCCCTGAACAGGACCGAGTTGAGTTTCACATGCTAGTCAGCCAGCGAGCTGCTTGGGGTTGTTGCAGGTGAAGAAAAGGTAGGGTAGTGGGTAGGGTGATGTTGGCATGGCATGTGAGAGACTAGTCGTGCTGACACTCACTCACTATGCAAGGTACGTATATGTACATTGCTCAACAATGCACGATACTATGCCCTATACTATACCCCTCCTATACCCAACAGATGTATGATATAGCACGCACCGACGTATGCAGTTGTGATTGAACAGTCGTATGTCTCAGATCATATATCAGCCGTATACAACAGCAATTAGACCGGCGTACACGTCTGAGGTTTGAAAATGGGGCCAAGTGTTCAAGTGTAGAGTGGGGGCATGGCTGACGCGCGTGCATGTGGTGCACTCTATCCAACGTGCGTGTCTGGCGAGCTTTCGCCAATCTGTGGCCGTACTATCGTGATATTGCAGGTGCGCGTAGCTGCAGCGCTGATACGCTCATGAAGCAACTTGTTGAGACAAAAGAGCGTCTTGCTCGTTCGATTGTTTGCGCTTGATTGAGGTGCAGATGCATGCAATGCGCGGTCGCTTCACCGATAGTACAACCGTGGTGACGCGCAGGAGCAGCTGAAGTGCGGGTTTGCTGTTAGACATGTGAAATGTGCGTCATGGTGAGGTCAGACTGGGGATTGTATCGTGATGCTGAGGTTGTTTAGGTTTGCAAGTGGTTCGGTGTCGGTGGAATGGATGGCTGGTGATAGATACCAAAACCCTCACCAATCATTCTGTCCTTTGCAGAAGTCCAATGTATGCATGTCCTTGCTCGTGCGGAGCTCGTACATAGAAGTCCTCGATGAGTTCTCACCCCTCAACACCATGATTCTCCATGAACCAGCGGTCAAAGCTGCACAGCATCGCACTGATGCAGGGTACCTTTGACTATACTCTATATGACCGCGGATAGTAGATCTGCAAAATATATATTGCAACGGACCTGGATCTTCGTGTTCGCGTCGCTTCAAGATACCAGCAGCCTGGTACACTCCGTTGGATTTAGATGAATAACGTCGCGCCAGATCCTGCGTATGCAGGAGCATAATATACCCCCGCACGCGGACGCATCTCAACAAGTACTTTCCAGAGTATGGATAAAGCAAACCTTCCGTTGGCAGTAGGAGTGCAGTAAAAGCTAGGGCACTCCGATGCAAGAACGCGGTCCGAAGATTCGATAGCCGTTCTCCTTTGATTAGTCCCCATTCTCGGATGGAGAATCTCATGGAGAAACGGCACAGCGGCGTGCGTACGACAATTTTCCTCCAGGGAAAGCGGAGGACTGGTCGTGGTGCGACACTTGGATTCTTCCAGTCGATAAGCGCATCCGATGGTAAAACTCACTCCGACGACGTTTGCATCGTCGTGTTACTGCACGCAGTTAGCTACCCTTTCCGCCATGGTGATAAACATGTGACCGGAGACGGAGGCTCTGCGATAGCGGGAGTCCAGCCGCATCGAGGAGTACATCCAGGTACCCACTTCCCCATGCTATGCTCTGAGTGGTGCATTTTCTTCGGCATAGCACCGAGCACCTCGATGCATCAGCCGCAAAATCCTCCAGCCTCCTCTGACTCGAGCCGTCCGCATTATCCGCTCGGATTTCCAGACCAGGAAGGCAGCTTGAGAGCACGGTGCGATACGTGTGGAGACCCCACAGGCGGGAGACAAAGCTCACGTCTAGCGAGCTTCTAGGTCGTTCCTTGGTGGTCAACAGACGCGCATCTTTTTGCCTAGCATAGGGCCGAGACAGCAAGGGGCGGAGAGCCTTGGTAGAATTTTAGTCGCTGCGAGCATGTTATCGGGGATGCGTGGACCTAAAGGATTGGGACGGTTGTATTTTCCGGAAAAGTTGCGCGATTGTTCCGTTAGTTGCATTCCTGGTGGAGAAGTCAGTGGCTTATGGAGATGTTTCATTTCACTTTTCTTATCTTTGTTTGGCCATCTGACTCTTTGATTAGGTGAAGGCGTGCTTGACTAGTGGCCACGGTGCGCAGATACGTGACTAGATTGGCCTTGACTCTGATACCGCAACGAGGTCCAAGATGACAGTCTCGGGCAAAGTACCGACTGAGATGTGTGGTCATGACATTCGCCCCCTGGGCCCCTTATTGACGCCTTGGTGGAACGCTTGTCGGCGTCAGGCGTCGGCACGGTGATTCCCCCTGATACACCTACGTACGATCACCCACAGCCTTTGTATGTTAGTATGCCGGCCCGACTCCCTCAGCTAGTGCAAGCCCATCGGCTAAGTGTACCGATTCGCACATGAAGAGGTCGAGATCGTCATGCAGCAGCTCTCCACAGTCGCTATCTGCGGTCCAGTCTGGGGTGCATATCTGTGAGAATTCACCAGCCGGCAGAATTTTAATATTTGATAGCATGAGAGGCGCCGACTAGCGTATGGCGTCGTATGGGTGGCAGAAGACCCGACGGTTGCCGACGAGAGCCCACCTTGTCTCGCGACGACGAGGGCGGGAGAGATAAGGCATGTTGTGTGGAGAGAGATTTTCAGCAAGGATGACGGAAACTGGCTCACCCCCCTCCCTTTCACTCCCACCAAACCAAGGCAGCCCCCGTACCTTCCGAACTCGGAAGTGGTAACCACCGCAAGCAGAAAGAATGGCGCAGGCTGGCTGCGCTGCCAAAACAAATTTCAGAGCAGCATCAGGCGCTAAGGGAAAATGATGACACCTTGTCCCTGGCATTCGCGATTTGCGGAGAAGGCGGAGTATCGTGTTACACGGGGGTGGCTTATCGCGTCTTACAAGGAATGTGGACGAGGACAAGAATAGCTGCCGCCATGGCTATGGGGCCGTTTGTTGTTTGGTGTGTTGCACACAGGGCGACTGAGACACTTGCGTCGTGCGTCCCGTGGTTTTCTCACCGTATCTTTGCCCGTCCGGGGTGAGACAGAGACACCCCACAGGCGGGCGCAAAGTGTGGGTGTGGGTGGTGCAGACGCACGCAACAAATGTGGAGTATGAGTCGTGATGTGTGATGCTCTCCTGATACAAAGACTGGATCGGGAAACGATATCTGCGGGGTAACGAGACAGATTAGATGTACATACCGTATCCCAAAGGCCCGTATGCCTTGCCCTGCTTGGTCTCTGCTGTTTGCACCACCGGGGTTGGCAATCACGTCACGGCAAACTTTTCACCAGTTGATAATATCTCGTAATGCCACACTGCGAGGGTGGAGTAACTTGGTAAAATCCAGTTTCAATTACGCGCTGAGCTTAGAGGGGCCTGTCTAACCGCCCGCTTGCCAATAAGCAAGCATCCCCACACGCCCGAAGCTGAACAAACAAGCAAGGCCGCGTGGAACATATACAAAAGCCGCCAAAATGTGCGGGGGGGTATTGGATCCGACAAAGGAAGCTGAAAAAAGAAAGTCTATAGTAAATTCGCGAGGCCTGGTGCCCAAGCGTAATAATGAAATCGTGATAAGCCGCAGGCATTACCCTCGTATACCCATATCTAGGATCCCAAATAACGCTCGCTAACAGAGAAAATGACGAAGCCCATAGGTATGCTGCCAGTAACGCCGGTGCCATGCTAGTGTGTGAGAGAGTTGAGAGTAGCTTAGACGCGATGCGACAGGTCTTCGCCGGCTAACGAAGCCGTGGCGGAGGAATTTCCGGAAGAAAAACCGCTGTTGCTTGGGCCATTGAGCAGGTCTTGCACTGCGACCTTGGGAACTTGCGGCACAGGCAGTTTACGCTGTGCGCCTTCTGGTTTTGAGATGATGTCGCCGATACGCAGGCCCGAGGACTGGCTCGGGACATAGGGCAGCTCGCGATCCGTTTGGGGCTCCATGGGCGCGAGAGCGGGCACATAGTTTTGGTTCAAGCTCAGGTGGCGTAGATGCGGGAGCTGGAGATCGTTGAAGCCGTGTGGTCTTAGTCGAGGTGAGTGTGCAGGTGTGGCCAGGGGCGTGTGGTCGGGCGTGGGGCTCGCAGAGTCGTGCGAGAATGTTGGCGAAGGCGGGGCAGTCGACATGGGCGAGCCAGGTCTTGACTTCTTGGTCATTCTATGCGCATACGGGTCATCGTCCTCGTGCGAATGTGATCTAGACATTGGCTGTGACGAGTACGCGTACTGGGAGAGTCCCGGTAGTCGGTTGCCATACGGGTGGTAAGCGCTGGTGAGGTGGTGTCGACTCGAGTGCGCGCGATGGCCGGGACCTTGTTCGAGCCTTGACGCAGCGTCGGCTAGCAGATCCATGGGACGAGACAGACCGTTGGGGCTGGTGCTGCTGCTAGTGCTGGTGCTGTTGAAACCTGACGAGCGATACGCTGCCAGATCGTTGCCCATGCTGGGCGAGTAGTTCGAGAACGAGTGAGGCGGCGAGACATTGGGTGAGCTGATGTTGGAGGCGGGAGCGCTGCGTGAGATGGCCTTTGGCGGAGGAGGCATCATGTACGCATTGCTGGAAGCGGACTCCATGAGGCCAGCCTGAACCGCTGCTACAGCAGCCTGGTGGGCAGCAGCATGTTGCTGGCCTTTGCCCCTCCTTGAGTTGGGGTTGTTGTGTATTCTCGAGTGGCTGTCGTTTGTTAGACTAGATGCGTAGGGTAGGGAGGTACAGATTGACGTACCGAGTGAGTTCATCAGAACGGGAGAATCTCTTTGTGCATCCTGGAAAAGTGCAGGCGTGGGGCTTTTCTCCCGTGTGGGTTCGGATATGGCGAGTCTGGTGCTCAAGACGGTGAAAAGCCTTATCGCACAAAGGACACTTGTAAGGCCGGGGCAGGTCTACTCGAGACTCGTCCTGGGACTGTTGCTGCGGGGCGTTCTGGAGCAGGGGCGCCATGAGGCTGACGGTAGCAGTAGCCATGGAAGAATTTGGTGTCGAGTTTGCAGTAAGGTGGTGGGGATGTTGAGTAGTAGTAGTAGTAGTAGTAGAGTTGTCCGGGTTGAGCAGGTTTCCAAAACCTGTCGAGGAGGTAGAGGATTGCATGTGACCGAGGTTTGAAAGTTGGGGGAAGGGGGATGATGGGGGGGCTTCGGATATATGTATGGATCTGAACTCGGCGGGCGTGTGGGGGTCGAGAGAAGGCCCTCAGGGCTGTCTGTGCTGACGCGGGCGAGGATATGCCGGAGCGAGGCAGAGAAGGAAACGCGGTGCGCCAACACTTGCGGCTGGGCTGACCGAGTCGCGGAGACGTATCAGGAAAGCGGGCCTGCAAATTATGATGACTTGGGTCTGGGGCGGATGCAGGGAAAAAAAAGACTCGCAATCGTGTGTGTCGCAGCGATGGCGCACTTTTTTTTGGCGAGCTGGTTACTTGCAGCGGAATGTGATGGCACACGGTGCCTGGCGGAACTTGCCTGGCTCGTGTTTTTTTGATGAATGGGACACTATCTGTGGAGCTGCACAGGTTGCGTGCATCGACGTAATTGCACACTTGCAGAAATTTGCAGCTGAAAATCTCTGTAGCGGTGAGTGTCGGCGAGCGGAGCGCTGGAAACGGTGATGTTGCAGTGGCTACGTGAGGCTGTCGGGAATACCACCGTCCATGTATCAGCAACAAGACAAGGGGGCGCCCCGAGCAAACTGGGAGCTAACAAGCGTACGTGAGGCGAGTGAGGCAGTCAGAGAGAATGGTGCAACGTTGCCGACGCGGTGCTGCCAAAATATACCTGTGGCCGTCGTGGCTGGACTGGGCATGGGGGAGAGGAGAGAGATAAGAGAACAGCTGGCTTTGTATGGGGGACCTGGAGAAGTCACTATCTGGGGTTTTTTGTTTGCATCGAGATCTCCAGTACATGTGGCTGCTCTCTCCTGTTATAGGGCGTCCTCCTTTCCGCCCAGCTCGCTCAAGTCCTTCCGCCTGCAGCTTTGGCGGATAGGACGTGAGACGAGGGCAACTGCGTACGACGTTATGACTGAGCAGCAGAGCAATTCACCCACCCTCAAGGATCAAGGCATGTCCGGCGTATGCAAGGCCGACGATGCCTTCTCTCAGTGGTTCGCTGCTTGCTTCAGAGACATCCTCGAGCCAACCCACCCCTCCTTGGTCTGGTGTCTGGAGTCGTGGGGATTGCGTCGACGATCTCCCACAGCGCTTCACACATGTCACTTATTGGTGCATCAGATGACCAATGAAGCCTCTCAACACCCGCCTGATATTACCCAGTGGCTTTGATCGTGTCCCACCGGAGTCTGGGCTGGTCGAGGACGCCCTTCAAGTCTGTGGGGGATGTCCATCCTTGGGGTACTGAAGGCGCAGAATAAGCAATAGTGGTGGACAGCCATCCTCTTCCCGAGACCTTCTCCCCTCACCGCGATATTGCATCTGCGTCCTCCAGAACGCGGACTGGGGCTTCTACCGAGCTGGATCGTGTTACCCTACACTACGGCCCGCCTTCGATGCATCTTCCCGGATATTCAGATGAAACGCAAGTCGGTGAAGAAGTGGCGTAGGGCCTACGAGAAGCGACCCCTTCCAACCGGCAATACCAAAATGTTGCTTCGCGCACGATGGCTGCCTAAATCACGACAACCCTATAGCATGTCAGATTGGCCCACAGCGTCGACCAGGCGCATGTCCGCGGCCAGATTCATCTCCAAGCTGGCCCTGTAGGACCCCTGTCGTTTGGGCGCCCCTATGCTTGACTTCGTAGAAGATCGTGGGGGAGGATATTCTCCCGCTACGGACCGGCTGCCCCGAGGGTATGACACCCCTGGGTCTTGGTAATATTGCCTACGCGAGAACACTGCGTCTCCGACTGCGTCCCAGCAGAGGTCAAAAGTCGTCATGAATCATCTGGCAGCAGTGTACAGATCGAGATGTTGCCGTGCAAACTCATCTCAGGGTCCGCTATTCTCACCTATTCTTTCTCGGAAATCGTCAGAATGCTGCTAGCCCTCAATAGCTCGCCCCGCTATTAGAAACTTTGCCAGCGGGACTCTTACTCCGAGTATAGGCCAATGCCGAGCCGAACCACAGCAAATTTGTCGCGCCAGCAAAAGACATCTTGTGTGTCTAACACGTGGATCGGATGATGTCGGAGCGGGGCGCGCTGACAAAGAATGGGGCTCCGCCGAGTGTGGCGCGTTGGCCACTTGTATCATCAAAGTGCTTGGGCGTCTGCAAGGTACGCTTTGATGGCGGCGACCCTCCTTCCCAACATCATATCCCCAGCAGGACCCTCCGTCAGGTTTATGCCGATGTTCGCCCTCGTCCTATTCGAGTCGGTGTTGAGGAAAACTCGAACATAGGCCCGTCATCCAGTTTCATTGACAGTTGGTGAAAAGCTTCATTTTGCATCTGATATCGAATTGCGGACGTCCGCCCTAATCTCGGAACGCCTTTGCCGCAAGATTTTCATCTTCCGATAGTCGCAATCCGCTCATTCAACGGGGCCCCGCTTAAAAATGGGTTACGTGCTTGCCCAGCACAATATTATGCGACACGGCCACCCCTTGTCGACCTGACAACTGTCCTCGCCGACGCAGACCACTCCCACTGGATTGCGGTGACTCACTTGAAACCCCAGAGCAGCAGGTTACGCGTCGAAGGGAGATTCGATTGCTCATCGATGATCATCTCGGTCAAGTTTCTCTGGGGCCCCGCACGCCCTCGGCCAGAAGTTCCTCCCTTCCTAGTAAGGCCCGGCTCCAGGCCAAGGCAATCCAGGAACAGCGGGGAATGGCATGAAGCCACGCAATTCTCGCCAAGAATATCTGCTGTCCTGACTTCATTAATGAGCTTGTTGATGTCATTCCTGGGGTAGTCTGAAGTACATCACAACACTAGCAGAATTAGCTTCGTTAAGGGTACTCAACATAATGCTAAAGTGATCATGATGTTCTTACACCCCGTGAATCAACTGGAGTCATACCCGCTATCAATCCGTACGCCCGAGAGATATCTCGAGTCGTGTTAAAACTCAAATCGATGTCGATCTTCTTCGTATACGAGCTGATGACGACGACAAATCCGTGCTTTGCCAAGAGAGATATCAATACATGACGTTTTTATCGTCATAGGGATGAGAACTTTGATTTATCTTTTGGAACAATAGCAATGATACGAAAGGTTCCAGCTCCATTCCGAATAGCTATGCATTCAGAGGCGTACCCCAAGCTGTCCATGCATCCTCTAGGCCGAGTGGAAGTCTTAACGACCAACGTAGGCATTCGCAAACCAAGATCTCCTGCGCCAGCACAAAACAGTGGATTTACCCCATCCGATCGGCATTCATGCTAGTGGACGCATAGTCGATCTTATGAGCTAGACTGTAGCTCGTTGATTTACCATCCTGATCCGCTGGGCAAAAGTCCCGACCTTAACTTTATGTTGAAGAATATAAGTTCTATTCGCCCCGTCGCTACGCTTTGGCGTTGTCACGAGTTCTTGGCCTGAGTATCGGAGCCGCTCCGTGCTCCAACCTCCGCCCTTACTCCAAACTATATCGCGGTAGGATCATCAATTACACGCAGGCTCGAGGAAGTTCAACGCAGCTGTAGTCTATATGTCAGCATACTATCAGGACTTCCCCTATTCAAAGCGAGCGCAGCATACCAAGATTATCCGCAAGGTTGCAAGTCTGGCTTGTACACAACGTCACGGCGTCCAGGAAGGGTCCGCATAAGCAGCGGTCGTCTTTGTTAGGATCGCACTTCGCTTTTACAGCAGCTTCATTCCAGCAGTCTTTCTATATTGCCGTCAGTGCAAATTCATGGTTGGACTCTGCCGATTGAGAACTGCTCACTGGACATTTCCCTATACTAGCAACCTTCGAGCCTACTTTTCCACCGTGCTGCCGTGTAATGAGCGAAGGTGTCATGGGAGATACCAGCGAAACAGCCACGGAGCCGAAGACTACAGCAATCAACGATATTGAAATTCTCATATTCCTTGTCTTCAATTCTAAACTTCAACTCGAGTAGCAGTTGTGAGGGGTTGACCAGTGCGTAAAGAGAGCCTGAATGGAAGAGATGCAGAAGTGCACTCGTATCCATACCTCAACATGAATTCTACGCACACCTTATACTTGCCTAAGAGCATAGTGGTGAGGACAAATGGTTTTGAATAGATGCAATCGATCATGCTAGCGGCGTTACACGTGTTCGCCGCACCATCGGTTACGGATGTGGATGAAACAACGCCCACGAACGGGCACCATGATGGGGTGATAGTGTATGAAGCTAGCATTATCCAGGTTGGCAGGCTTCCAGATTTGCTCTTCGCTGCCACGATAGTGGACAGTGTATGTTTCGGCAAGGGACATGGGGAGGTGAATATGTCCGCGTTTGGTTCCATATCCATCAACACGCTTACCCTCACAGCACTGCACATCACATCATGAAACAATGCGAAGCAAATCTTAGGAGGGTGAAATGAATCAAGATCAAACTCTCATTCAAACATCTAAGTCGTTGGACACTGTCACTTCAAGCTGCACCGCCACGCCAACGACCCCGCCCGCTTGATCTATACCAAACAGCCATAGATGATTTGTGCTTGTTTCAGATACCAGTCACCATACCTGCTTGGCCTCATCCAAACACAACATCATGCCCGAATGCATTAACAGCCGGGTATTTTCGTACCAGCTCCACCACTACCAGCCATATACCTACACTTCCTGATTCAGCGTTTCCAGGATATGAGACGGAGTATTGCGGCGTGAACGCAGACTGAACATTGATTTTAATAGAGCTCAGTAGTATGCAGTATAGGTGCTGTTCACGCCTATGGGCTAGTCAAGACGACGGCAAGCCGACAAGAAGATTGCATCGACTTCTACGACCGACTTGGATTCGCGACTTCAGCATCAAGCCATACAGCCTCAAAACATCAACCACCCCCATTTCCCAGCCCACTCCTTCTCCATCTTCCACGCCCGCGGATCCCAGCATGCTCTCCCTGGGGTAATAGTCCAGCTAGGCATCGTAAAAATATCCCGTATAAAATCTTCCTCATCCAGGACACCTTGAAGCGTGATCAGATTATCCCGCATCTTAGGAAACGGAAGCCTATCAACCCAGCGTGGATGTACTATTAAGCGCTGTGTTTCCGTAGGATGAAGCGGCAGTGGAATGGATGGAGTTGGTGCTGGTGTGCGAGACGAGCACGCTGTACTGCATGGAATACCCAGAATCTCTCCATTGATGTATAGTGCGGAGACGACGGTGAAGGGGTGGTTTGGTTGGGCGAGCGGTGATATCATTGCAAATATACTTGTGCTTAGATTTGATGGGTCGGTGAGATCCAGGATGCCGGCACTGGGATTATCTAAGACTAAATCCTCCGGTCTCGGGTTTATGCCCCAGCTTTCGAGGGCTTGATCGACAACGTCCGTGGAAGAGGTAGCAATCAGTGATAGGGCTTCATTATCTGAGATGAGGAGTTGGGCGGTGTCCCTCAGGTGTTCGTCAGCTGATGAGTTGGACTCGGATGAAATCGGTGTCCTTGTTTGTGTTGTGGGATCGTCGCGGGACTGAGACGTTGACTCGAGCTTGGCCTTGCGCAGTCGTTGCCCTGTATCGCGAATCAGCTCTATATCCAGAATGTATTAACGTGATCACACTTACTTCTTGCCCGCTGTGCTAATCGATCCTGTATCTGCTTTCGCTTCTTCGCATCTTTGACATACTGCCAGTCGTCATCCTTTGGGTCGGTTCTTCGCACCATTAATCAAGCCTGTGTATGTTATATTACAGTTCCCCGTTAATTGCCCTTCAATTCGGTGTGAGTGATAAGATGGATAGGTTCTAGTCGCATATACCCCACTGTCAATGGAGCGTGCTGTCCGTTCGTTAGGTTGCTGCTTACAAATGCATAAGCTAAGATCGAAACGGCGTATGAGATAAGAAACTGAGCGAGAGGATATTGGTCTTTGGTAGACTTATATCAATGCCGCTCGAGAATTGCAGGTGTTTTATAGTCATTTAGCAGTCATGGCCTTTGGTACGTT
This sequence comes from Cucurbitaria berberidis CBS 394.84, assembly GCF_010015615.1. Taxonomy (NCBI): domain Eukaryota; kingdom Fungi; phylum Ascomycota; class Dothideomycetes; order Pleosporales; family Cucurbitariaceae; genus Cucurbitaria; species Cucurbitaria berberidis. The sequence continues at coordinate 2,311,339 of NW_024468938.1, forward strand.
CACATTGCTTTGCACCTTGAGGTTTCTCGATCATTGGTCGAAACTTCCCTCCTTTACTAGCGAGTTCAAGAACACCAAGGGACATTTTCGACAGCTGTCCCGTGGTGGGAAGCACTTTCGAATTGCTCAAGCAATTTAACTTCCATGAGACTAATAAATAATATTGCTAGTAGCGGACAGTTTGCGGCGGAACGGACGGCTTAGTCATATTTTTATGCTAAGCCGCTAGTTCGTGACTGCTTTCCTCTGGAATCTTTTTATTTGATTGTCAACATCACATTTCTGTTCTGTGAATGATAAACTGATTGCTTTCTAGCTCTGAGGCTCCGTGCGCAAAAGTGCTCCGGACGGGATAACTCATTGCTAGAATGACAACGTGCGCTGCACCTCAACGCTCCATATATACAAAGAATACACGTGAACGATATTTAATATCACATACATTGTTATATACAACCCCTGCCATCCTACCGCCAGATCGCCCATCATCGCTTCGTGATCGTGGACTGACTCTTGGCTTCATCCCTCATTTCCTCCTTTATCCTACTGATCGTACCCGCACCACCGTATATCATAGCTGTGTATACTTGCGCCACACTGGCCCCAGCATCTAGAACCTCTCTCGCTTGTCGTCCATTTGTAATACCACCAGTGGCAAAAATTACTTTGCGAGGGGCTAAAGGGGCTGGCACTATGTTTGGTGTAGATTGGAGGGTGAGTGTAGGTGCGGACTCTGATAGATCGTCCACATTAGAGGAGAGTGCGGCAGGCTGGTCGAGATCAAGTGTTGTGGTTGTCTTCGATGAGCCTGAGGATGATGTCGAGGATGAGGACTGGGATGTTTCTAGATTACTTGACGTTGGCTCATCACCTGTAGTCTGATTGGCGACGGGCTTGTCTGGTGGAGGTATTTGCTTCGGCCCCTCATCCAAACCTTTCCTGTATTTACTCACTAATGCTAGGGTGCGCTCGAACATTTGTGGACCTGAGTATCCACCTTGCTCGAGTAGTAGCTTTGCTTCTGATTCTGGGAGTAAATAGCCCTTGGGAAATGGGTCAGGGCGTTTCTTCGTTGTGTTGCCGACGATAACACCGTCGACGCCGGAGTCCCAGACTGCTTCGCAAATACCGGAAATTTGCTCTACTGAGTCTTCATCTGGGCTGACTTTGACCATGATGGCAGGCTTAGTCTTACGGTCGATCTTCTTCACCGCCTGTACAACGCCGGAAAGTAGTCGCGTTAAAGGCTCGACATTCTGTAGGGTGCGTAATCCGGGTGTATTTGGGGACGAGACGTTGACGACCAGAATATCGGCGTATTTTCCAACATGTCCCACAGCAGTCGCGTAGTCACGCACGACAGCGTCGATGTCGCTCTCGGAAGTGGTCTTATTCTTTGCGACCTGCACAGCCATAAGTCGTCCCGCCAATAGCGAACCTGGCGGCACACCAGCTTCGCCATTGAGCACTATACGCTCCGCGTCTTCATCCAAGCCAAGTCCAGCATGATATGCAAACTCCCTGACACGCTGGCGAAGTCTCGTAGCCACCAGTTCCGCGCCCTCGGAGTTGAATCCATAACGGTTGATCAGCGCGTTCTGGCTGGGCAGCCTGAAAACTCGCGGCTTCGGATTGCCCTCTTGCGGTAGTAATGTGATGGCTCCAACCTCGACAATTCCTGCTCCCAACTCAAACAATGGCGTCGGTATTTCAGCACCCTTATCAACACCAGCTGAGGTGCCAATCGGATTGCTCAAGGTGTGTCCGAAGACTTCGACGGCTAGATCTCCGGCCGAGTCTGCCACTCCGCGTTCTCTGGGGTTCAAACCAAAGCTATGGAGCACTTTGAGCATGCGTGTTCCGGCATGATGCGCCTCTTCGCCGTCGGGATATATTTGTCGCAGCGCGGGGACGATGAGCCATTCGTGAATGCTCGCTCGCGTATCTGTGACATACAGGTAGCCGAAAGAGAGACCGAGAGTCAGGACGGTGCCATAGACGAGGTTTTTCGTGCGTGTGCTGGCTGAGTGCACATTAGTTGCAGCCGCGGTGGCTGTTGTCGTTTCTGTCGAGGCACGTCGCGTGGGGTATTGAAACGGGCGATAGGAAGGGCGGCAGCGGGCGATTGAGGGTCGCACCCTTAAAGCGCGCATCTGGGCGGCCGAATTCATTGTAGCGAACGTCGTGTGCAGCTCATGCGACGCTCAATGGCTGCGCAATCGCTAGTATGGGCTGAGGCTCCAGGATGAAGCTGTTCTAAGAAGCGTCTGAAGTGACGTTTGTTGGCTTGGCAGGCACACCCTTGCCATCTCTCCACTCTTGCCTTGTATGCCCCGTCCCAACCCCATGTCAACATTCACCTAACAGCGACGGAATAAAGGGCTACATTTAGTTTCTTTGCAAGGCTCATCGAATAATCGTTTTCCCGTACACCGATCTTCTAACATCATACATGAACCGCAATGCAGCCGATCTGCCTGCTCATATTCGCTGGAAGGATCGAAGTCAACTCATTGCCTTCCCATCAGACCTACTTTGAATGGAGATGCTCTAGTACTACAGGCTTTTGGAGAACAAGATGATCGGATAAAACCAAAATACTAGCACTTACATCAGCCGACTGGCCCTTCCAACCTTTAGTCCTTGCAAGAACGTAACGGAGTCAACCGTGACATTGCAATCGATATAAACCGAGGCTGACAACGGATATGCTTTCAACCATCGCCTTGCCTTTCGTGGCTGTGGTTCAAAATATACGAGCTTTTTCGTAAACGTTACTCTGTCCACTTCCTACGCCCGCGCCAGATTGTTTGGCATGGCACTACACAAAGTCGGAAAAGAGTGTGCTACTTTAGGTGGATGTCCCGCTGTGAGATGTAGATTAACAAATGGAAGAGCTGAAGGTGATAGTACTCCAACTATTGATCTTTAGGATGACGTGAGAACAACACTGCGTCATCATGGTAGATGACATGGCACCTCCTGGACCCATGGCTGGGCCAACAGCGGCGTTGCTGAGAGCCACTACCTTCAACCTCCCAAGGAACACGAGAGAGTGGATGAATACTTTCACGGTCCAAAGACGCGGGTAATGTTCAGCTACGCCGCCGCCGCCATACATGGAATACATTGGCTCCAACCCCGTGCTCCTCGACCGAGTATCTAGGAACATTAAGACGGCGGTTTGGGAAGGCGGAGATCTCTCCATAGAGGCTGAAAATGCCGTAGCGACGAAAATGCAACTCTTCAATAGCATAGGCTCAACGGAACTCGGCCTCGTGCCCTCGATACGCAGGGCCAGACCCTGGAACGCGCAGGCTGTGAACGATTCCTAGCACTATATACAATTCCACCTGCTCTAAATATCGCCTTCGTCCCTGATTCCGATAGCGCCGAGGGACAGCTATACCAGGAGGTCATGATCAGGAACGGGGATGGGAAATGTGTGCAACCCTTATTCGAACTCAATACTGGCGACAAGGAGGTCAAATCAGGCGATATGCATACACAGCATCCGCCTACTGCGGCAGAACGTAGGATCGCAAACCACCCTAACGTTGTGGAGGTGATGCTACTTGGGACAAGGCGGCCAACCGCCACACTAATCGTCAGGCTTAGAGAAGGCGCGAGGTTAGAAGATATCTGGGCCGTGATCGAGGAAGCAAACAATGCATTGCCGTTGTATGCACGAGTGGCCAAGAATATGATTCATGTTGTGAAAGAGCCGTTTTTGAGGACTCGACGGGGACTGTGCAGAGAAAAGCCATGGTTGACCTATATGAGAAGAAACTAGCCGCACTTCATTCGAAGCAGAAAAGTAGCGTAGTGAAACCTCAATCTCGGAGCGAAACGAAAGTGAAAGTTCCCTCTAGCACTCTTACTCATGCGTTTCCGCTCAACTGCTGTTTCCAACCCGCAGGACACGTCCCCGTACACGCCAGCCCACTATCACTATTCATATTACTACACAGTATCTTCGCCGTCCCACCGTTCTTAGGCTTGATATCGATATTCTTAAATTTCAGCCCCGTGCACGGCGCTCCCTTGCTACAATATATGCCCGCGGCAACATTGTATCTCGACGTGCCTGAGATGTTCTCCCACGTTACGTCGCTAATTTTCAGCCTACTACCATCACAGTTGCTATAACTGTAAATACAAGGCGATACGTAGATGGGCTGATTGACGTCTTGGAAGCGAATGTTGCGGAACGTAATATTGCGGACGTGGCCTTGGCCTGGATATGTTTTTATCCACGCGGCGTTGGAGCTGTGGATGGCTGTTATGTCTTCGAAGAGTACGTCATCGACGTATTCGGGGACGTTGGTTGGGTTGCCCATTGAGCCGATGCACATTGCGCCCGACTCGTAGCATGTTACATTTCGGACGTGGATGTTGCTGCTGTTGCCTTTGATAGATATGCAGTCCTAGAAAAGTTAGTATCGAGAGGAGTCGCAGTCATGACTTCAAGGATAGCTCACATCACCGCAGGTTACGACCCAGTTCTTGATCACAATGTCCTTGGAGTTCCAGCTGTCGAAGCCATCTGTATTCACCGTGCCCCACCTCGAATTAGACGTTGCGTTCATGTCGAGGTTGGTCATTGTGATGTTCTGCGAGTGTGCGACGAAGGTATGCCTACATTGATAATTGTCAGTGAGTGACCCGCAATAACAATCTAATAATTCCGCTTATCCGCAGTTACGTTGACTAGTCTTACCAGAACTGTGGCTGTCGCCAAGTAATCCCATCGATCCAAACGTTCTTCGCCTTCCAAAGGGTCAAACTGATTGGGCGCCCATTCTGGTTACTCTGGTCGCGATTCTGGTCGTACCATTTCTGTCCGTTACCAAAAAAGAGCGCCTCTCCATGTCCTTTTAGCGTGAAATTCTCGCCGCCGAGGCGAAAAGCGGTACTACGGGAGGCATAGGTTACCCTAAAAATGGAATTGCGGTGTCAGTGGAGTGTTCACATGCATGAAAGAAGAAACTTATTACCCGACACTGTTCCGAAGCCAGTACTGTATATCATCGTTCCATGTGAGTTTTCCGCGAATAGAGATGTCGCAGTTCTTGAGGGTAAGCACATCCATGACCTATTTTGAATAAAATGTAAGGCTGAAGTCAGTATTTTGCAGGGGCGATTTATCTGACCTTTGCAATGGTGTAGTCACCTGAAGTGATATCGATCTGTCCGTTCTGACCACATTGTTTAAACGCGTCCATTATGGAAGGGCTATCATCTTTACTGCCGCTAGGAGTCACCGTGCAGAGCGTGCCAGTCTTAGTCATACCGGCGAGAACTGTTGCGGGTAAAATAAGCCATAGCGGCAACAAGCAATAGAATACCATGATACGCGTAGTCCGAATAAGATCGATGTTCGGTAAAGCTTCTAGGGAGCTTACTACTGACATGTTCCAACTTTATGAGTTCTTGTATTGTGGGACCATATCGCCCCGCAAACCTTGGAAGCGATCGCTCGAATTGTTTCGTATAGCGAGATGAAAAGCCACGGCTAGAGACGACATCGTTCAGAGATTGGCGTACAAAGTTCTCAAAAGGCCATGTGCTGTGCATAACACTTCGGCTATTGATAGCCAGCACTATAAGGAGATTGAAGTGCAGGGGCGACAACGTGGGGAACTGCACAAGCTTCGGCAAAGCTAATGAGCCAATTGGGAAGGCTTGTGAGGGTATAAAACAACGCTCAGTTGAAAATGCTCAAAAAGTGGCTCAAGCTGCCAAATACCACAAGAAAATGTCCCAGATCCTAGTCGTAGGCAAATCAGGGAAGCATAATGTTCTCCCGCCCTATACAGGCTTGAGGCCTCAGGTGTGCGACAAGTGCGCCCATCGCGTATCCTGATCTACTTCACCATCCTTACTAATGCCCTGTTAGCATGCGTTTAATAAGCTTCCAAGTAAACTTCTCGTCCTCCTTCTACATACCTGCCAAATCTCACGCCAACCAACGAGCCAGCTGACTCACCAATCGTAGACCCAGCCATTGTTACCCTCCATGAACTCCGTACACGCTTCTTTCAGCGCAATATTTGGCCTCAGATCGCTGATCGTCAAAGTTTCCCTGGTGAGCGGGTCTGTTGGGCTCCGCTTAAGGTGTTCTATGAGCGTAGCACGCTCATATGAGCGTCCGTTTCTTGTCACTACAGGATCATGCATGATCTCGAATGTGATCCCATCAACGAGATAATCTGGCACTTCTCTCTTCTGCTGATTCTCCGGATCACTAATCATAAACGCTGTCCTCAAATCATCTCGTTTCTTCTCAAACTCAGTCTTTCTCTCCTCCTTCTCTTCTTGCCCTTCTACTCTGCTTATTTCACTAGCCTCGACACGTGCATCAATATCATCTACATCTTTCTTGTACTGTGTTTCGAGCATGGCCTCAAGGTCGGATGAGAGGCCCCCGCGTCGCCGTATGCGCTCGCGTTCGCGTATGTCCCATTTCGCTTTCTTACACTTGAGAACGAGTGCGGAGATTGTCGCTGCGTTGGAGGTTTGTTGGGCGGAGGTAGTGCAGAGTTCGTAGGCCATCAGGGCACTCGATAATGCCTCATTCGGATGATTTATGCTGAGTTGTGCCTGCGCTATACTTTCTCAGCCTCCATTAAATTACTCAAGCCTTGGTCCAGTTCCTGAAGTTGCTACGACTCCATGTGCTGCGCATTTGCGGGGCAGTGAGCGTACCCAAGTAGAAGAAAGCCTTCATATTATCCTTTAGAAGCTCAATACTCCGTATGCAATCATCAATCACACCCTCCCATTTCTCCAGCTTTAACCTCGCATTTGCGCGATTCGTGAACAGTAACGGGTTCGCTGAGTTCTTCTGTATCGCTTGCGAGTACAGCCCCTCAGCTCCGTCGTAATCACCATTCTTAAAGCACTTGTTTCCGGAGTTTTTGAGCTGCTCGGCGGCGTACTCGTTGCCTGCCGGTGGCATAGTGATTAGGAAAGTAGCGATGAAAGGGGTGATCAACGTAGGAGAAGAAGGCCGAGGGTGTCGACGGGAAGACGTCGGAGTTAAGCGTAGGTGATTGGTACGGTGCACGGAAGTCGGCCGGGAGTGGGGCGCTCTTGAAGCTTCGGGTCGTGGAAGCTTCGAGACGCTGAGGTGAGCAGCAGGGGTAAATCGAGACGGTAGACGTGACTTCAATAGCTTACGGGCGTGGGTGGAGATACTTTCTTAGGGAAGATTATTGTAGGCGCCGAGCCGCGTGCTACTTTTGACATGCAGAGGGCCTGGCTCTTGGGACATGATATGTATATAAGCATTAAATAATTAAGACATTACACGCTCGAAATAGAGCTAATATGGGTATACAGCCAAGACGCCATAAGAAACGAACCACCGTATTGTATACAACCCACACGTCTTTCAAAGTAGCAGAGAATATCGCATACTCGATCGATTACACGCATCCACGCATACGTCTTCCTTTATAGGGTTACAAGGCTTGATCTGATCTGCCTCGCTCGGCTCTACCCATCTTCGCCCTTCGAGTCCCTTCTCTCTTCTTTATACATGTTAGGATAACTCCTCTGCCTCCTAACCTCACCGCCTTCTTCCGCGCCATCGACCCTAGGTCGGCTAGGCGGCGCACTTCTCTTTCTACTCTTCCCCCACTCCTCTGCGCGTGCATCCTCATCTTCCAATATCGGACTTTGAGTTCTTCCATTGCTTCCGCTGCGATTACGTGCCCGTCCTCTGAACGTATGATCGGGCTCTGCGTCGCTCCTTCGCCTGGTCTTCTTCTGCAATGCTGTGGGTGGGGAAATACTGGAGGAGGGAGAGGAGGGCCGATGGTGCTTTCGGTGGTGTTGGCGGTATCGCGAGCCGCTATGGCGATCGTGGCCTCGTGAGGGAGAGGATGCGCGGCGTGGAGAGTGTGAGGACTGCCGCCGTCTCTTTAGGCGACCGCGTTCCTCTGGTTCTGCTTCAGGCTCGATGATAACTGGCAGGACTTTGTCTATGGGGCTTGCTCTTAGGAACGAAGGCACACCCGGCGGATCCGGCATGCTTGATGCTGCGCTTGTCGTCATTTGCTCGGTGGTAACGTTTTGTATGGCTCAGCTGTAAAGAGAGAAAGACTGAAGGTCCAATGCGGGGAGCTTTGAAGGCATGAGATATGTAGTGGGTGAGGGGTACATTAGTGTGATGTGTGACGGGCCGTCTGAAGGGGGGTGATCGTTCCGGGGTTCCATGTGAGCAAATGTTCCAAGGATGACCACTGTTTTGGTGGAACGCGGGCGTCAGAAATCTGGCTAGCCCATTTGGGAAAGATGGGGCGTGTCGCTCCCCGGCCACCTACATGAGGATTAATGTCGTCGTCTCTGCTTCTTGACCATCACGTTTGCACTCCGAAATGTAAACAAAGTCATCCATATCTGTATAGTGAACTGCTCTTACGCAGACAGGATTGAGATCATCTCTTCCTCCCCCCGTGCTTCTCTAAACTCAACATTATTTAGCTTTGCAGCATATATCTCCTGGCCAAGATTTGCAAGTGCAGCACCAAGGATGCCAAACCATTGGTTTGCCATAACAGTGGTGCGAAGTTGGGTACAACTTAGCACTATTGACTTCTGAGAATGCTTGGCGTTATTCAATATTAGAGATTGTGCAACGACGACAAGACAAAAGAGCTCGTGCAAGCCCTCGTAGCCGGTGAAGGAGATACAGACCTCATCCAGGGGAAGGGCAACGGACTCATCATCCTTCGTCGATGCGGAATAGGCACTGGCAAATCCTTTACAGCAGAGAGCGTTGCTGAGATGGCTGAAAAGCCTCTCTATCCCGTCACCTAGCCCGAGCAAGTCGAGAAATACCTCGAATCAGTACTACACCTAGGCAACATATGGGACTGTGTCGTGCTTCTCGACGAAGCGGATGTTTTCCTCAAGGAGAGGGAGATAGCAGACCTAGCCCGCAACGCCCTTGTATCAATCTTCCTCAGTGTACTGGAGTACTATGACGGCATCCTCATCCTCACATCCAACCGCGTTGGCACATTTGACGAAGCCTTCAAGTCTAGAATCTCGCTAGCCCTTCTCTATCCCAACTTCACCAAATCGCAACGCTGCCGTATTTCTATGTTTGAAAGTAAGTCGACGCTAGAGCGGATCATACAACGCAGTAGGAGAATTCAGTATAAAATCACAGTTCAGGTGCTATACCCAGCACCCTAACACAGTATTAAGGCAGTAAAGTTTACACAATACCAGACCAGCTGAATGGATCGTCGAGAGCAACGCTGCCGTATATGGAAGAACTTTCTGAACCGACTGAAAGATCTGAAGAAGCCGAATAGCGACTTTGATGACATCGAGTGCAATGTGATGTAGCTGGCGGAAGAAGAGCTCAACGGGCGGCAGATCCGCAATGCGATTACTATTGGGAGACAACTTGCGAAGTTTCAGAAGAAGGATTTGTCCTATGCACATCTTAAACATGTCGTTCAGGTGTCAGGCCAGTTTGAAATGTATGTGAGGAAGACGAGGAATATCTTACAGGCGAGCAGATTGCTAGGCACTGTGGACTTTGGCAGGAGTCAAGCAATACGTCGTGGCTTGGTTTCGTAATTTGAACTCAGTTCCATGAAGATACTCAGGAAACTTTTCCATGCATTATAACCATAGGGTATGCATCCTGTTATGTTGAAAGTTCCCAAGAAAGCGTTTTCTGCTTCTTGCCACCTCAGCTGGTCGAGAAGCTGGTATAGTTGGCATATCGTGTGAGAAATGACGCGTGGAACGTATGACATATATTCAATTGAATAAATTCTCACAAATAGGCTACCTATTGCTTTAAAAACGGAAATGGTCCGTATACTTCAGGGAGACGAAGAAGAGATAGGCCTTGTGAAACACAGCACCTACTAACTCTAGACCAAATTTAAAGAACAGGATAGAATATACAATCTAACAATCCCACTCAGCAATCGTATAACTGACGCAATATTCCATCTTCTCTTTCTATAGACGTCGTCACCATCACCTCATACAAACAAACCCTTTACCAACCCCTCAACACCATCAAACACATCCCCACTCTCCACCCCAGTCGCCCTCTTCGTAATGACCGGAATCTGATCCCTACCAACATTATAATTCCTCAAATCACTATCAAGCCCCAAATCCCGCACCAGCTTCAAAATAGCATCACCGACCTTCGCAGCATCCTTCTTCGTATCCCCGGACGAAGTCTCCTTGATAAAAGGTAGCAGACGCGCTATCTGCTCCGCAGCAGCTGGATCCGCAGCTTTGAGTTTAACAACGTGCCCGAGTGTCAAGCACGACGTGATGCCGTGGGGGATACTATACGGCGATCCAAGCGCATACCCCAGCGCGTGGGAAAGGCCGAGACCGCCTTTCATATTATACCCCAGGAAGCCCAGGGAGGCAAAAGCCGCTAGTTGCAGTTTCGTCACGACGTCCTCGTCCTTTGGATCCGCCTTGTACTTTGGCAGATTCTCAAATAGACTGCCCGCCGCTTGTAGCGTTGACCAACGCGCGGGCATCTCAGAGGCAGTGGGATGGTACAAGAGTTCGACTGCGTGGTCGAGCGCGCGTAGTCCGGTGCTGAGCCATAGTCTCGCGGGGGTTTGCAGGGCGAAACTGGAATCGTACAGGACGACGTGGGGGACGAGTTCTTTTGCGCGTACGCCGGTTTTCATCCCGTCCGATTCAGTGTAGCCGGCCATCATTGTGCATTCACTTGCGGACAGCGTCGTGGGGATGGCGATGTGGTACAGCCATTTTCCAGACTTGTCGTGCAGGCGGTAACTGATTGCTTTTGCCGAATCGATGGGGCTGCCGCCGCCAATGGAGATGACCGTGTCGACTGCACTGTCGGATTCAACGATTTTGGTGGCTTCGTCGAGTTGGGCGACGGGTGCGTGTTCGCCGATTTTGGAGAAGGTGCCGGCGTGCTTGGTTCCTAGGAGTTGTTCTACTTGCTTAACTAGAGGTGTTTTTGTGGCTAGGGAGTTGCCGGTGATTATGAAAGCCTTACTCGAATTCTTCGGAAGGCATTCTAGTAGGTGTTTCTTGACAGATTCGGAGCCGTAGTGCAGTCTCTGGAGCTGCGTGGGCTGCCACAGGCCTGAGAGCGGGTGGTTTGTGGCGTCTGTCATTGTGTGCTTGGTCTTTATTGATTTGTGGCGGATGTGTTGGAGAAGCGTTGAAGGTAGAACTGGATATAATAAAGTCACCCTTGAGTTTTGAGAGAGTGAAGTGTTTGATCGAGAATGGGAACCTCCAAGGTTAGTCGAAAGGTACCGAGTTCCGCTTCCGCGTGCGAGAAAGTACCGTGTAGTTACCAAGTTGCGTAAAGGGCTTATTTTTTGATACTGCATAGATTCGCGCTCGTCACTGAGATATCGGTGGATGCCCCGAGTTCGCAATGCGTGGAAGTTAACCTGCGGATGTTGATGGTTTATGGTGACGTAAGAGCGACTAGACATCGACAAGTTCCGAGGTCTAATTCTGAGAACTAAACGTGGGGCAATGAAGCGCAACGAAAGCAATACCCAATATCGCACTCATCGAGGGTAGAACCCGTTACCAAGTAGAAGGTTTAGTTGTCGAGGGTCTTTTGGGCTGTAAAAAACCTTTCAGATGATGACACGGACTGATGCAACGAATAATTGGACAAAATTCATTGCTATTAGAGCGGAGAAGCAACATTACCATTACCATCTCACGTCTCTTTGCTATAGTACAGTCATCTGTTCCGCCACACGATTACATCGTCTTGCCCCAGGATATATCAATCTTTCGTTAATTTGACATGACCCCAAGATCGCATAAGGGGGTACAGGGGTAATAAAACAACGCTAGTATGGAGAAGAGAAATGGAGAGGATATGATACAGAATGTACACAAGTCTAGTGACCCAACCCAGACCGATCGTGACCGGATGCAAGACGCCTGTTTTTTGCCGTAAATGAACAAGTGACCAAATGAGAAAAGACGAAACTTCAGCTAGGCGGTCAAAGCATCTACTGCTTCTTCTCGCCCTCGCCCTCGGGCTGCTGCTGTTGCTGCTGCTCGCCCTGGTTTTGGCTCTCGGAGCGGGCCTTGTGCATCTGGTCGAACAGGCTCAACGAGGCGTTCTGGAGCTCGTCGGTCTTCTCCTTGATCTCGGCAGCGGTGGCAGTGCCCTCGCCGGCCTGGCTCTGGGAGATGAACTCGCGCATGGCGGAGATTTTCTCCTTGATCTTCTCAGCCTCGGCCTTGTCGAGGCGGTCCTCGAACTCCTTGAGGGCCTTCTCGGTATCGTTCACAACGCTGTCCGCGCGGTTGGCAGCCTCGATGGAGTTCTTGCGCTCCTTGTCCTGCTCGGCGTACTGCTCGGAGTCGCGAACCATGTTCTCGATCTCAGAATCGGAGAGACCTGATCCAGAAGCAATGGTGATGGACTGGTCCTTGTTGGTGGACTTGTCCTTGGCGTGAACGTGGACAATCGAGTCAGCGTCAATGTCGAAGGTGACCTCAACCTGGGGGACACCACGGTGAGCGGGAGGAATGCCGACAAGCTGGAAGTTTCCTAGCAGCTTGTTGTCGCGGACGAGCTCACGCTCACCCTGGTAGACCTTGATCTCGACGGCGCTCTGGAAGTCGGCGGCGGTGGAGAAGACTTGGGACTTCTTGGTGGGGATGGTGGTGTTGCGGTTGATCAAGCGGGTGAAGACACCACCGAGGGTCTCGATACCGAGAGACAGAGGGGTGACGTCAAGGAGGAGGAGGTCAGTGACCTCACCAGCAAGGACAGCACCCTGAATCGCAGCACCAATGGCGACGGCCTCATCGGGGTTAACCGACTTGGCAGGATCGCGGCCGAAAATGCTCTTGACAGACTCGGTGACCTTGGGCATGCGGGTCATACCTCCGACGAGGATGACTTCGGAGATTTCCTTTGGCTGGAGGTTGGCGTCCTTCAGCGCCTTGCGGACGGGCTCGACAGTTCGGCTGATGAGGGGATCCATCATCTTCTCAAGCTGGGAGCGGGTGAGCTTGGTGTTGATGTGCTTGGGACCAGAAGCGTCGGCAGTGATGAAGGGAAGGTTGATGTCGGTCTGGGACGAGGAAGAAAGCTCGATCTTGGCCTTCTCAGCGGCCTCACGGATACGCTGGATAGCCATACGGTCGCTGTTTAGATCAATGCCTTGCTCCTTCTTGAACTGCTGGACGAGGTGGCGGACGAGGGTGATGTCAAAGTCTTCACCGCCGAGATGAGTATCACCGTTGGTGGACTTGACCTCGAAGACACCAGCCTGGATCTCGAGGATGGAGATATCGAAAGTACCACCACCAAGGTCGTAGACGGCGACGACGTTGTCCGTGGCCTTGTCAAGACCGTAGGCAAGGGCGGCAGCGGTGGGCTCGTTGACGACGCGGAGGACGTTGAGACCGGCGATCTGACCAGCATCCTTGGTGGCCTGACGTTGGGAGTCGTTGAAGTAGGCGGGGACGGTAACGACGGCGTTCTTGACGTTCTTGCCCATGTAGGACTCGGCGGTCTCCTTCATCTTTCCGAGGACGAAGCCACCAACCTGGGAGGGCGAGTACTTCTGGCCCTGGGCCTCGAGCCATGCATCACCGTTGGTGTGCTGGACAATCTTGTAGGGCACCTGCTGGATGTCTTTCTGGACCTCGCCATCGGTGAACTTGCGGCCGATGAGACGCTTCGTCGCGAAGAGAGTGTTCTCAGGGTTGACGACGGCCTGGCGCTTGGCGGCGATACCGACGAGACGCTCGCCCTCCTTTGTGAAACCGACGACAGAGGGTGTTGTGCGACCACCTATTGATAGTTGTTAGTACTCTATGTTATGCCATGATGATGATGATGAAGAATACAATGTAGTCGACGACATACCCTCAGAGTTCTCGATGATGCGCGGTACCTTGCCCTCCATGACAGCGACGGCTGAGTTGGTGGTTCCCAGATCAATACCAATGACTGAGCCCTTGACCTTCTCCTCGCCGCCCTCAGCATATCCTCGCGCGAACATGGCCGGGGCCCTGAACGCTGGGGTACGGCGCGCCGCCGAAGCCGCACGCGGCAAAAACTATGACGAGGTCAATTGTTGTTCGAGGGTTTTTTTCGAGTGTGGCTACTTACAGTCCGTGATAATCTTGAGGACAGCATTGTGGATGTATGAGAGAGGCGCTGCTGGGGTGATGCAAGCGACAGGGGAATGGGTTGCAGAGCGAGATGGACAGAAGGGAGGATGGGTTATATGATGAAGAGAATGGATGAGCTTGGACGGGAGGGTTAAAATTTTGGGAGAAGGTTCTAGCTCGTTTTAGGACTAAAATCGCCGCCCGAGGTTCCGCAGAGGTGCGTCTGTGCGCATGGACAGCAGCAGTGAAGTATGTGACGGAGCGAGTTCCTGACGAGGCGAGAGAAGTACTGGGAATACTTTGTTGATTGAATACCGAATACTGCGTCGACTGCCTTTGGTGTTGGTGGCCGTTAGCATGAATGGCAGTGTCGAATGGGAGCTTGGCGCATGGTGCCGTAGCTCGCGTGTGGGGAAGATGGTCGATAGAGAGATGGGATACTATGGTAGAGCCGCTCACGACAACCCTCGCCCCTGCTGCGCCATAGTATTTGCCTACACTCCCGCGCGCCTTGTAGAGAAGATACTACATCCAGTCCTTCCTCTGTGACCGCTCCTCCTCCTCCTCCTGCTGCCGCTACCTTTGCTACCCACGACGTTGGTGTTCTACGACTCTCTCTACATAAGCCGCCATCGCATCGTGTGACGTAGAGCGTCTTCTGCCCCAGAGCCCCGTAGCTACACACGCGCGGCCATAGAGACATGCCGCACTCGTCTGCCTGACCGCACACCATGGCCGTCGATGAATTCTTGTTTGCGCCCCTTCGACACGCTCCAGCCTCAGCAAACTGACCGTAGCAGGAGTCGAGAGACGGACGCCTTTGTGCTGCCTTCGAAAGCCTACTATCCCACCAAGATACCCATAGCGTGAGCCCTTCTCTGAGCGAACCCATGATACCTATCAGGGCAATACTAACCATCGCAGCCATTGGCAACTGCGACATTTCATCAGCTGCCCCGAGCCCGACCTCATCTACTACGCGAGTGGCTACGACGTCTACTGCCTCAATGCCGCCACACGAACCCAGGCGCCCGTCACCACACTACCCTGGGAAGCGCGCTGCACCGCTGCAGGTCACGGCTATGTCTGTGTTGGCGGTGCCGAGGATGGCAACTTTGCCGCCATCAAGGTGACCGGCTTCCCTCCTTCACCCCCGTCCGACATCGACGCCTCGCTGCCACTCCACTTCGAACACCACCTACCTCGGCCTCCACAGCTGGCCACTGCCTCTCGCGTTCGCCTCGAAAAGATTGGAGAAGATATCGTCAACTCCATATCAATCCACAAGCTGCCTGCCGACGGCTATGAGCCGAGTGAGGTCGTCGCCGTCCTTACCAACAATGACAAGACTGTGCGCCTATACTCTTTGACCCAGAACCTCGAGTTGACGGTCTTAGATCTGCCATTTGCCATGAATCATGCCACAATCTCCCCTGACGGACAGCTGCTTGTGGCGGTAGGCGATGCTCCTGTCGCCTTCTTCTTCGACCGCACTACGACACAGAAGCCAAGCAGTAGAAAGGCAGCCGAAGGAAGGCTACAACCAATACACTCGGACTGGCAGTCGCTGAAGCAAGTTCACCTTCACCGGCCAGCCAATTCAAATGCCGACGGCTACTTCACCACAGCCTGGTCACCCTCGGGACGTCTCTGTGCCGTGGGATCTGAATGTGGTTACATCACCGTCTTCGATGTGGAGCTGTTGAAATTAGTAGAGGAAGGCGAAGACGCCATTGTGCAACTGATTACCTCCACAAGACCGGATGTTGCCTCGGGTCCTGGCGCAGTCCGAACAATGCACTTTTCGCCTGCTCCTTGGGACTTTCTTATTTGGAGCGAAGACCAGGCCAGAGTGTGCGTGGCCGATCTTCGCGCTGGCTTGAAGGTGAAGCAGGTACTGACTTTGGACCCCAAGGAGGCGGGTATAGAGAAGATCGAGATAGCCGACTTCGACACGACACTCAGCCCCGAGAGGCATGAGCTGCGTAGGGAAGCAGACTTCATTCGTAGATATCGTCGTGCCCTAGACTCCGAAGGTACTGCAGCGGCCGTGAACGCTGCGACTGAATATTTTGAAGCCGACTCTGAGCGGCGAAGTCTCCACCGACGGCTTGGAGTGGTCGAGTCGGACAACGATCCACATGGCCTGACAGCACATGAAAGGCAAGTCCTCGAAGCGCTGCGGACGACCAGGCAGCGCGAAGAGGCTCGTGAGCAAGGAATAACACCACGAAGTATCAATTACTCAACCTCGGGGCATCGTGACCCTTTACCGTATGACACCTACAGAAATCTCGCGTTAGATTGGGTGGCGAAGCTAATCTCTCAGCAGGGAACCAACTCGCCGTGAGGTGACTGTGGCCATGACCGAGTTTATGAACGAGAGCTTCCGTCGATCGAACCGCCCGCCTCAAGAGCGGACAACACCTCGCCGGCAGGCCTCAGTCAATGTCTCCATTGACGAGGGCACGGTCAACGCTCCGCCTCGCAACCACACCCAAATCACCGACTCCGCCATAACAAGATCGCCAAATCCTGTCGCTGTCGAGGCCCATCGTGTGGCCAGCGACATCATTACTTCCACTGACGCCGCTTGGCATAGTATCAACGAAGAACTTCAAATGCGAGCCGTAATCCGCGTCTTGCCAGACAACCCCTCAATGGGCTCCGGAGCCGAACTACGAAGTCAGCTGCGTCGTCTTCGTCACTTGGATCAATCGCGTGAACGTCTCCGCAATCTCCGCGCCAGCCAGCCTTCTACCGAAACGTACGAGTTCAGTCTAGGTCTTAGGAGGCCTAGCCGCAGTATGCATGATCCGAGTCAGGGTGTGCGGACGGCTGGCCTAGCGATGAGCCAGGATGGACGGACGCTGTATTGTGGGACTGAAGAGGGCATCTTTGAGTTCAAGATGAATTTGCATGTCAGGAAGGCATTCCCTGCGATTACGCCTAGGTGAGGAGGATGAAGATTCAAATCGACCATGTTTGGCTTCCATTTGGGTTTATCTTACAGCGGTTGAGTGTACTTTTTTTTTGGGATTGACTAATGTATTATGGTTCATGGACTGGCAAGGACGGCATTTGGATCAGCGAGCGAGCTCTGGCGCAATGTGTACTTATGTGACCCTACATAGTCATAGTTATTCTTTTTTTCAGCCTGGTGGGACAGGGTCAAAGTCGGTATACCCAAAAGTAGGTAGATAATAGCAACCCCAAGATTGGTACTCGAATGTTCCTTCAGATTCAAGCAGCTTATTACGTGATCTTGTACGTCCATCGCCATTCATGTTACATATGGTGTCAAACGGTTGGGGTCGGAATACCTCCATCTGGGGTAGAGGCCCATGTTGCCCGAGACCCGCCCGATGTTCGGAAGCAAAGCGCGAAAACTGCCGATTTGTCCTTGATGGCGCAATACCAGCGGTGACTCCCCACACAGTCAGGACTAACGTGCCTTGCAGATGCCTTTGAATACATTGTCCGCTTTCTTTCATACCTGGAGTCTCCATCTTCCTCATACCTAACTAAAACTTACTACCTAGTTCGTCCCAACATTTGCGAACTGATTTGCCCCACGAAGCTCCGATTTCCATACCACAAACCCCGCCACTCGGCTCCAAGGAAGTCTACAACAGACGCACAACTACACAATGGCCGGAGAGAGCTCCAAGAGCAAGGCCAATGGAGCGGCAAAGGGTGCCCTTCCCCTTGATATCGATGGCCACAATCTGCCTCCATCGCCGGCGCCGAGCTCGCCCCGCAATGGCAGGAAGTATGCGCTCATGACGGAGCTGGTCTACACGGAGAGCAGCGATCAGTACAATGCTAGCTCGGTGCCCATCTATCAGGTATGATATGGTTTCCAGATTGTATTTGAATATCGCTAACCTGCATAGTCCGCAACCTTCAAGCAGGAGTCTGCTACTGGCGGCGGCGGCGAATACGACTACACACGCTCTGGCAACCCCACACGAACACACCTCGAGCGACACCTCGCAAAGATTATGAACGCGGAGCGCGCCCTTGTCGTCTCATCTGGCATGGGTGCTCTCGACGTCATTACCCGCCTGCTACGACCGGGCGACGAGGTAGTAACTGGCGACGACTTGTATGGCGGCTCAAACAGACTGCTCAAGTACCTCTCGACACATGGCGGCATCATTGTACACCATGTGGACACAACAAACCCTGAGAAAGTGCGCGCAGTCGTGAACAATAAGACGGCTATGGTCTTGCTTGAGACACCCACAAACCCTCTGATCAAGATCTGCGACATTCCCGCGATTGCTAGCATCGCACACACTGCGAACCCTACCGCCGTCGTCGCAGTCGACAACACGATGATGTCGCCAATGCTGCTTAACCCGCTCGACCTCGGCGCCGACGTCGTCTACGAATCCGGCACAAAGTACCTATCCGGCCATCACGACCTCATGGCCGGCGTTATTGCGATTAACGACTCCGCACTAGGAGACAGACTATACTTCACCATCAACGCCTCCGGCTGTGGTCTCTCACCCTTCGACTCCTGGCTTCTCATCCGCGGCATCAAGACGCTAGGTGTCCGTATGGAAAAACAACAAGCAAACGCCATGCGCGTCGCCACATTCCTCGAATCGCATGGCTTCAAAGTCCGCTACCCAGGCTTGAAGTCCCACCCCCAGTATGATCTGCACTGGAGCATGGCGCGCGGCGCGGGCGCTGTGCTGTCATTCGAGACTGGCGACGTGACCGTTAGCGAGAGGATTGTGGAGAGCGCACGCCTGTGGGGAATCAGCGTGAGCTTTGGATGTGTGAATAGTTTGATCAGCATGCCGTGCCGCATGAGCCATGCTAGTATAGATGAAAAGACGAGGAGGGAGAGGAATATGCCCGAAGATATCATTCGCCTGTGTGTGGGAATTGAGGATCCAGAGGATCTGTTGGATGATTTGAGCCGTGCTGTAAGTACCACCTCGTTACTACCATGAAGGTCAAGACGCTGATTACATATAGCTGGTGCAAGCTGGTGCTGTTAGCATCACGCCTGAAGGTTTCCGTGCCCTAGCCACCGAGGAGCCCTCTTCATCTACCGAGGCTGTTCCTGCACCTTCTGAGTCGTAGACGTCGACCATACCGTCACTTAACCCTAGTCACCACTGTCCTGCCCCGCCACAGCAGGTTAACGTGATACCCCTGGTTAATTCATGTCAGAGCAAACACTTCGCTTCACAACTCTCTCTGACCCAAGTCACCTCTGTCACTAGCTTCGAGCGGAGCGGTGTTAACGTGATATTTATTGCTTGGCTATATAGCGCGAGCGGGAGTCTTGTGATTCTGCGCAAAAGATCTCCTTCCGTCAATGGAAAACATTCTACCTTTATCATTGTCTGCTTTGCCTCTGCACTTGCGTGATGCGATTGATTTCTAGTAACTCTCCAAGTCGTGGTTACAGAGTTGTGGTTGAATAGGCGTGCTTATTATCAGGGCTATGATGACCGACTCTTCTGTCTATAACATTTTCCTTCAGTCGTCGTCCCAGCGTGTCCGTTTTCCCTCCTGCTAGCCCCGTCACCATCCGCTAGCCCTTTGGTAACTCATGAGACGGAGACAAGCTATATTACTAGCACCGCAAGGCTCGGGCGTAGCGTTTGACAATGCGACATTAAGACTAATACTTTGGAGTACCCAAAATAGTTACGTCCGACCCGAAAGCTGAATGTAGGACGGATAATTGAGCTTCAGATCGGATCCGAGTCTCGGACTGTTCTGGATTGCCAAGGATTACGGCACTCTCTGGCACGCTTACCTGAGTATACCTGTGTATGAAAGTCCGTCCGATCTCGCAGCTCCATACGTAAACTCCCATCACATCCTAAAACTGAACTTGACTCTTCTTTCTACCTCTTCCGACACCAAAACCTCACAAAGTTGATGCAAGAGTGATCCTGAGCCTTACCCGAGGTCCCGAAACTTATCTCGAACATAGCTGCACGGCTGAAACTGGAACGCCTCAGGAACCCGACATCGCAAATCACAGAACGAAGGAAACACAGGTAGTGTGCCTGCATATCCTAGACTTACGTCAAGGAACCTGGACGATTCTTGGAGGTCAACGCCTGTTCGCTGGAGAACACTCCTCGGCTCATTGCAAGCTGCGGCGATCGATACCCTATTAAGACGGATTTAGGATCAAGCAACTCAAGATGCCAGAATTCTTCGATCTTCCCCGTGAATTGCGGGATATGATATACTTGGACGTACTCATAGGCCAAAGGGCAACACCGACATTAGAAGACACCCAATCAGCTTCTAGGTGGAATCGTCCCTGGGAGCCTAAGAGCGGTCTCGGGGATCATGGATGTGCATTCTCTTCCAAGAGAGCACCAAACACTTGTGCAAATTTCCTCGCATGCAACCAACAGGTCAACACGGAGATGATGCAGATCATTGAAAGAGTCAGGAGGAAGGGAATGCTCGCTGCGAGGATGGACTGCATCGCCCAAGATGACATGCACTACTTCACATGGCTGAGCATACCCCTCGTAAAGACAGGGAAATGTACACACAAGGCCGACCCGAAGAGCGGCGTAGTACCTACCTGGGCAGTGAGATATCTCACTGCACCCCACCGAGCACTGGGCACTACTAGAAGACATCACACATGCCACCACAGCTCATCCACCACCATTGAGCAGCTCTGCATCGACATCCGGTTCTTCCCCAACACCTCGGCGACGGGCAAACGGCGCCTCGAGACCCCCCGTGACCTCACATCCTGGGCCATCTGCGCAGCGCTCAAGCACGTCTTCGAGCACGACCCGGATATAATCCCCACGCGAGACTGCCAGAAAGACGTCACAATCGATGAAGTTGTACTCAACGTCGTCCCTCCCTTGTCCCCTTCTTCTCCACCGCCCAAGACTACCACGCACTACCTCGTCTCGCCGAGCACTAACGCGGTGGTGGAAGTGGAAAAGGAGAATAGCCACCACCCGGAGGCCGTGGCGAAGGAACTTGTCGATGTGTGGAATAAACTCTGGTCTGGCGATGAGTTCAAAGCGCGGTATTATCGTAGCTTGCTCGGCAAGATCCAGAGGGTCAGGGTTTGTGTTGATGGGGTTACGTTTCGCGTCAGGGAGTTGGGTGTTGAGTTGGAGAGGGGGCGGGCGGAGAGCAGGAGGATTGAGATGAGGATGAGGTAGAGATGGGGGATAAATTGGGAGCTTTGTTCATGTGCTGTTAAATGATCGTGGGGTTTTCTTGCGTCTTTGGGTGGTGTTTTGAGCGGAGTGATTATTTCTAGGGTATACCATTCGTAATTTCATGCTTTCTTCTGGAACTAAAAATTGTAAATTGGTACTGGTAAGTAGAACATCGCGGTCTTCATTTTATATTATCGCCAGTCTGATACCATGGTAGGGATTTGGCGGGATCGCTTCAAGCACAACCTTGACAATGGTCATAGAACGGTACCTTAACATATTCGCAATAGCCCAAGAAGTACTACTGGGACGTTTGGCGCTTTGTCCCTGGGGCGTATTATCTCAAACCTTAAAACTTGGGCGCCTAGTAGCGTACTTGAGTCAGATATATGTCAATCGGGGGCCTAACTACCATCTATACTTCACGTCGTTATCGCATCACCTGGACGTGATGCCCACTTACTGTAAACAGCTTTCCGCGATGTTTGCCATGTGCAACGGGACGAAGGTGTGTTTAACAAGCAAGTTGAAGCTCAAGCGCGTGAAAGGGAAAAAGTAAGGGTGGCTTGCGATGGAAAGCTGACTCATAAGACCAGTATGCGGCGGACAATGCACCAGTGAGGAACTGCGGTGACAACAACTGGTGCTGCGGAGAAAAAAAGTGCTGTGACCAGCCATCGAGCATATTCCAGCTCGCAGCGACCGCGGGACGATCGTCGACAACCTCCTCCTCTTCCTCACTCTCTAGCCACACGTCCTCAGCGACCACGACCGCACCGCCCGCAACTTCGTCCCCAGCCCAAGAAACCGCCGCAACGGGTCTCAGCACAGGCGCAAAAGCCGGCATCGGAGTCGGCGCGGCCGCAGTGGTAATCCTTTGCATCCTCGTGGCTGTGCTGCTCATCCGGTTAAAGAAGCAGAAGCAAGCGGAATACAACAGCATGGACAAGACAAACATAATGTCCAGCGACGCGCCGATGGGAGTCCATGAGCAGAAATACGGGTTAAACACGCACGAGCGTGAGGTCCCATTGGGCGAGTTGCTGGTGGAGAATGGGCTGGTTGAGCTGAGTGAACGACAACATTTGGTTGCTGAGTTGGAGAGTAGGGAGGTGCCTAGGGAGCTGAGTGCTAGGGGTGGGAATGTAGAGAAGTATACATGACTTCTTGCGGATCGTAGGGCATAGGCGTCGGATTTGATACTGAATCAGAATCCTGATTGTCATCTAGACGACAACACGCGTTTAGTTGCGACATTAATCGTGCGCTGCCAATGGATGTTAACAGCCTCGGATTGCTTTCAGCCCTAGATCGTACTGAGATCTTGTCTCGACCACACTCGTGAGGAAGGCTTAGCGTTCGTCCGTGTCTCGATCTGCCAGGTGTGTGACAGGAGAATTTTTGGCCTCAGGGCTGACGATACGCACGTGAGCTCGCCAGGCCTTTCCTGCCTAGCTGAAGCTTTTTATACTCGGATCGAATTGTTGAATCTTCTGGAAAAGATCTTAGTCCTACGAAAGGGTCCCATTCGCTAACTCGCTATATTAGTCAGGGGTAAAAGCGCGGCCCCGGCTCGGCACGCACAAGTCGCCGCACGCCCTGAACAAAGTCAATCCACCCGTCTCGACCTGCCAAATGGCTCATCAAAAACTCAACGGCACATTCCTGACATCCGAGCATGACAAAACCTGCGGGTCAGAGTCCTTGCTTCTTATGCAGTCTTCTTCCCACAGCCAGCCAGCCCTACGTTGCTGCAGAGCCTTCTCTCGCAAGCACTGACCTTCCCCGCGACTGATGAAGGCATTGGGTACCTTGAGTGCCGAGGATACTTGGGAAAACTAGGGCAATGCTGACCATAGGCGTACAACGCATTACTTGGCGTGCATTTGACGGGCTTGGCGTGGCCAAAATGCGTTTCATGAAACAGTGCTTCGCGTCAGGCCCTTGCTGCTTCAGGGCACGCCCCCTTCGTCATTCGGTACATTACTTGACATGCCCCACAGGCAATTGGCCAGACTTCAACGCCTCTCTCAGGGGCAAGGACGGTTAGTTATGCAGGGGCCGAATGAGACTTTTTGCGTCAATGGGTTTTGTGCCCTAGTCCCGTACGTGTCTGACACGGGCTTCAAGCGGGAGCCACTCCCCGTGGGCGGGATGGCTTGGGAGGAATCTCTTGGAGCGAGAGCGGGACCACGCGCGTTTTATATTTATTTAAGATGGGGTGATGATCCTCCTAACTTAGGCTCTTGTCTAGACTTCCGTTCCTTTCCAAGGCTCCTCTACTAACCCATCTCTCTTTTCATCACCCTTCACTCTTTCAACTGTCTCTACAAACGTTTCGACATTTTGTCCTCGGTGGACTCCTAAACTTCACATACGACTGCTGAGCAGTTCGTCTCTCAATCTCGCGAAAGACCTTCAAGATGGCGGCATCTACCACCTCGACCAAGACCCTCAGATTAGATACGATCGATGTTCCTTCTATCAACACCGCTCGACAAGATGAATTGGAAGCAATGTCCCCACGCTCATGGCGACACCGTACCGTCACATATCAGCCTCCTTCGCGAAGACATACCACTGGCAGCCTTGATGCTGAGGACTACTTCGTACGCATCGTGCCCAATCGCAATTCCAGGTACAGGTTGCTAACAGACTCAGGTTGGTCCCCGTGATATGTCCAAGCACTCGAAATGGCCTTTCTTCATGCGCATGCACGGCTCCGTCTTCCCCAAGATGATTCTCCCCCTCACCGTTGTCACTCTTTGGTCCACCGCCGTTACAATAGTCCACGAACGCGTACACTCGCTCGCAGTCAGCACTCTTCTGCTCACGGTCCTCGGTTTTGTGGTCGGTCTAGCAATTTCTTTCCGGACAAGTACCGCATACGAGCGATATACCGAGGGTAGGAAGTACTGGAGTCAGTTGATCTTCGTGAGCCAGAATCTGGCGAGGACAATCTGGTTCCATGCTGGTGAGCGTGAAGGCGACTTGGGCAAGGAGGATTTGTTGAACAAGCTGTCTGCCCTGAATCTCCTTAATGCATACGCTTGCTCTATCAAGCACCGCCTCCGCTTCGAACCCGGCATCGACTACCCCGATCTGCGCGAGCGTGTCACCTTCCTCGATACCTTCGCCAAAGCTGCTGAACTCGATATTCCAGAAGCTCCGACAAAGAACAAGGCAAAGGCTGTAGGTGAATACCTAGGAGTGACATTTGCCGAATCGAATCCCCGCAAGAGGATCAAGCGATCCAAGAAGCCGCTTGGTAACTTGTCCCTGGAGATTTTGAACCATATATCTTGTTATGTCCACAGCATCATCGACAATGAGACGCTCAAGATCGGTCTGTACCAGAATCAAGCCAGTACGCTCCATCCCACCCAAGATCCCATATTAGCCCCCCAGCTTACGTTTATTTAGTCACCGGTATTGTCCAGCTCAACGAAGCCCTCGCCGGCGTGGACCGCATCCTCCAAACCCCCCTCCCAATCGCCTACTCCATCGCCATCTCGCAAATCACCTGGGTCTACGTCATGATGCTGCCCTTCCAGCTCTGCAAAGAACTCAGCTGGATCACAATCCCCGGGTGCATCTTCGCCGCCTACATCATCATCGGCCTCGCTGCCATTGGTCGCGAAATCGAGAACCCCTTCGGCCACGACGTCAACGATCTCAACCTGGAAGCATACTGCGAGGAGCTCGAAATGGATATTGATACTATTACGAGCCAGCCGGCGCCCACGGCTAGAGAGTTCATGAGGAGACCAGACAACATGCCAATTTGGCCGCTCAGCCACAAGAACTACGAGAGCTGGGCTGCCAGGAGCAAGCAGGATATCCGCGACGCGTTGATCACGAAGACAAAGGCCGATATGGTGGTTAGGAAGAGCTTCGCCGCGCCGAGGCAGAGCGAGGGTGATGAGAAAACCAATGCTACGCTGCAGCAAGATGCTTAAGCTCAGCCGCTAGGATACGCACTGAGTCTTTCTGTAATGCTCAGAAATCAGACTGGATATCAAAAGTTGTTTTGGCGCTGGGTTGGAGTACGGACGCTACTTAGCGCTTTCCGCTTCCGGTTGGAGGCATGCATTGCGAGGTTTATCGGTGTCGCTTTTTTAATTTTCTCTGCAAAACTCCTTACGACCAATAATTGGCTGCCTTATACCACGATAGCGCTTGTCAGCCTACTACTTACACATACGTTATAAAAGGGTGATTGCACTATTTCATTTTATACACTCTGAACCATGGCTTATTGAAAGAGTGCGGGAGGACCTCTGGGCTCTGGAGTCGCCTCACCGAAGGTATGATTTACATTAGTAAAAGGAAAATAGTTGCAAGTAGATGTATGCATAGAGTTATATAACACATAACTAGTTCGGTATTTAACAGGATAACTAACCTTCTACCCCGTCCACTCAATCACCAAGAACCCCAGCTGACTTCGCACCGGCCTAAGCACATGGATCACTTCAAATCTTCCACCCTCATCCGCATCACCTATCAACTTCCTCCAATCAATTTCCGTCCGCTCTTTAGCATTAAACAGCATCTTCATCACCATATCGTAGTCTCGAATCGAACGCTCCTGGAATGGACTCAATACCCCAGGCTCCGGGACTATCGCATCCATCAATATGACTCGGGCTCCTCGTTTGAGCGCTGGTATCAGTGCCTGTAAGATTTTGATGCAGTACTTGGTCGGCCAGTCGTGGAGGATGAAGCGGAAGAAGTAGACATCAGCGTCCTTGACAGGCTGTGGAGCGAAGAAATCGTGCTCTTGAAACTGAACGTTCTTGTATGCTGTCTTGGGTGCAAGGGCGATGATCTCCGGGCGGTCTTGAACGATGATATCCATGCCAGGAAAAGCTTCAGCCAGTTTAAAGGCAACACTGCCCTGACTACCTCCAACATCGACGACGGTCCCACTCGCGTGTAGATTCCAGTCATAGCCGAGCACAAAGTCGACACTCAGCGCTGGAGAGCTTTGCATCAACGTCATGGACTCGGCGAACTTGCGAGCTACTGTCTCATGCTGCGCCATGTACTCGAAAAATGACAGATCGGTCGTGTGAGCAAGATTGTAAGCTGTTTGCGTTGGCTCCTGCGACCCGGGCCACTTCTCCATCGCTTTGACAACAAATGGCGCAGCGCCCCACATATGGGCCAACGTCCCTTCAACAAAACTTGCGAGATTTGGGAATTCGAGTATGGCTTTGGAAGCAGCCGAATGTCCAATCTTTCCATCGTCATGTTGAAGAAGGAGACGTCGCGTGACTCCGTTTCGAGCGATCAGCTCTGCATCATCCAGGTGCATACCGGATGTCTTTGCAAGTTCTGCAATGGTAGTGGTAGATTCGGCTGGAAGGTTTGCTGCTAGTTTGAATTGCGCCACCCCTTGCAAACTCACGAGGTTTGTGAACTGGAGTGTTCTGTTAGTCGACGCGGTTCGAATAATTTAGAGAATGCACTCACACCGCTGACGGCCGCATGGATCATCCCTACCGGCCCAAGGAGATGATCACGAAGCTCGTCAAGAGCTTCGAGAGCGGCGTTCCGCGCTGCATCTGCTTCAGGCGAAAGATGTAAGATCGGTGGATATGAGGGTTCGAACGATGGCTCAGGTAGACCATTGTTTTTGATGTAGGTATCGACTTTGGCGGTGTTCTGCTGAATCAAACTACTGAGCTGAAGCAAGCGCCTCTCTGAGTCCATTTCGCAATAAGATGAGGGCTACTCAGTTTGGATGGTTTCGTTTATAGGGAATGAAGAACGATATTATGAGCTTTCTCTCAATCCTTTTGTATGGTGTTTTCTACGCCCCACGACGCTGTGTAAGAGGATGCGGGGTACTCCTCATTCACCTTGTGCTATTCCGTAGCTAATTTCGTCCTCCATGTTGTAGCTTTTCATCGCGATTGGCCGCTTCGTTAGTTCTTACAATAGGCCCCATGCACTAGAGCTGCCTCCGCGCCACTTGAGAGTGATTACGATGGTTCTAGAACAGCTTACACTGAAACAATATCAGCGCAGGTGCAGCCAGGACGTGCTCATGGGTTGGTGGGCGATGTGATTGAACTTTAGTGTGCCCGCACGGCCCCGCATCAAGCTAGTCACTCTAAAGTAATGACTAAGATGTAGGGCAACTTTAACTGTATATGTAGTTACTAGAAGTTATATTAAGCAACTAGCCTTTGATATGCAGATGGAGTTACAATTATAATCTTGGTCGAGGGGCGTCTCCAAGCAATTCTCTCGCCTTTGCATTCTCGGCTCTCCACCATTTCTTTCTTCTTTCATGACCTGACATGAATGCTTCCAACCAGCTCTTATCAAACGGCGGTAAGCGTCTTCCAGGTTGACCCTGCCGCGGTTCACCAGCGAGTTTCCTCACAGTCTCGAAGTAATCCTCGAAATCTGGGAAGACCATAGTGAAGGGAACGCCATCGCCGCGTTTCTTAATTCTCTCTAGTTCCCAGCGTTGTTGCTCTTCGAGCGGAGGAAGGTTCGCGCGTCCAGCCAATACGCGTGCGGCGAGTACAGCCTGCCATTCGAAGACTCTAAACGTTAGGCCTGCGGCTACTGCACCGACAAAGAGCAGTGTAGGGTCTTTCTGATATACGACATGCTGGTACAGTCCAGGAACACGGTTGTTCCGTACTTCGACATGCGGTAGAAAGGGAAGTGTCCATGAGTATCCGGTTCCGAATATGATTTCGTCAACGTTCGCAACCGAGGTCCCATCAACGAAATGTACTGTTCGATCGCTATTTGAAACGGCAATATGTGAGATGGACGGTTTCGGAGCGATACCGGGGTGCTGAAACGCTACGTCTCCAAAGTATCCGTTCGCTTTATGGCCGACAATGACAGCGTATACCGGACCTTGAGCAACACCGACAAGATCGTATGCGATATCAGCTGCCGAGACGGATGCG
Source organism: Cucurbitaria berberidis CBS 394.84 (assembly GCF_010015615.1). Classification (NCBI taxonomy): domain Eukaryota; kingdom Fungi; phylum Ascomycota; class Dothideomycetes; order Pleosporales; family Cucurbitariaceae; genus Cucurbitaria; species Cucurbitaria berberidis. The sequence continues at coordinate 2,339,609 of NW_024468938.1, forward strand.
CCTACGACTACAACTTTCTAATGAAGAGTTAGCTGTATGGCAATGACCCCCAAATCAGGATACATCCTACCTTTCCTTGATAAGCATCACGTCCACGGAACATCTTGGTATGCTTGACGCTCCCTGGCCGTGCTCGTTCAAAGTCCTCCAATCCTTCGATCTTGGGGATATATGGTACAAAATAATGTCCGCTCGCCACAACTACAGCATCGAACCACTCCTCCCACCACTCGTCTTCCCCTCTTACGTCGCCATCTTTTCGCAATACTAATCTCCACTCGTTGCCGATCTTCTCTGCTAGCTCAACAGTGGTATTGTACGACACAAGTTTTTCATACCCATTCCGGTTAACAAGCGAGGCGATATGTTTCTGAATGACAGCGTGGGGGCGGAACGGAGTGTCCTCGCCATGCTTCGATATGGAAAGCGGGCTGCGCTGATCTGGGATGGATTCTTTGGTAAAGGACATTGCTAAGCTGTCGACGTTGGTTTCTAGATAAGGATAAATGGACGATTCTGTGTATCGCGGCTGTTTGAGCTTTGGAGTTCGCCCCGGAAGCTTCGCTGGCGCTTGAACAGTTGGGTCGCCCTTGCGCGAGGCCAGCGCAGCGAAGCTTGAAGGGTCCAGGTTCGGGGGTGGTGCTTCATCGTTGACCCAGCAGCCTCCTGGCGCTTCTCGTCTCTCGAAGACACGGATTGTGTCGAAGGTTTTTTCTTGAGCGAGGGCATCAATTGCGATAGCGCCAGCAGGACCGAGCCCGATGACTGCTACCCGCTTGATTGACATCTTCCTTTATTATTTTTTCCGTTTTGGTTTCTATAGCTTGCGGAACTAGGAGATTGGAAGAGAGGTCGAGAGAAAAAGTCGCGTCGCGCAAATCCCGAGGTAACGCGACTTTAGACTGCGGCAAATCGGCATTGGCGTATACTTTCCATTTCCACAATCCTCCGCCGAATCGCGTCGTAGCCATGTGAGTTACCCATGGTTTGGGTTCTAGTTGAATCCTCTCTGGACTTTGCGAGACTTGCGACATGAAGTCGAACAATGGCGCAATTGCACTAACGCCGGTCCATCGAGCCTTGGCGCCACTCACTAACCATCCACCACCACAGTTGCCAGTTGATCGAGGCAGCTTAGTGTCTGGTTGGTCTTGGTTTGGCAGACGGCATACCTATCGGGAAATTGAATTCCTCATCGGCATAAACGGTCGGCATGATAAGACAAAGTGGAGGATGCCGACCTGGGCGAACCGCTACGCCAGCAGTGCCTAAAATCACGAAATAGTCTTGGAAAGCATGTGGGTACGTATAATCTGCATGGAATCCCACAAGTTCGTGTTAGATTCCGAGGGTTTGGTTCAGATCCAACATCATGGCTACTTTCGAAGAGAAGGGTGTTCTTGAACCTGGGACGCAGAGCGATGTCAGCGATGCATTTGATCTTGAAAAAGACGCTTCAGCACTGCGGGCAAGAAGAAAGTAGGTCAATTGAAAAAGAACCGAATATAGCCACTGACCAACCTAGGGTCGACACTACTGTGCTTCCGCTTCTGTTCCTAGGCCTTCTCGTCTTCCAGCTGGATCGCATGAACCTCGCCAGTGCGCTGACAGATGGCTTCGCGAAGGATATTGGCGTAAATCAGAATACCATAAATTTGGGCAATCAGTTGATGTTCCTCGGTATTGTGGTTTTGGAGATCCCGTCAAACATCATCCTGCAGCGAGTACGTGCCCATTTACAGTTCATTACTCCAAGACCAAACACTAAATAATGATGGTAGATCGGACCGCGGAAATGGATATCCGCTCAGGTCTTCATCTTTGGACTTGTCGCAACTTTGCAGGTTTTTGTCAAGAACAAGACCGGCTTCTTAGTCTCGAGGACTTTCTTGGGACTGTGTGAAGCTGGATACATTCCAGGTGGCATCTACACGCTTTCAACTTGGTACACGAAAAGAGAGCTTGCGAAACGCGTTTCTGTGTTCTTTTTCGGCATGTTCGGAGGAAACGCGATAAGTCCATTACTTGCAAGTGGTATCTTGAAGCTCCGCGGCCACGGTGGGATGAAGGGGTGGCAGTGGTTGTTCCTCCGTATGTCGTCCCCTAGACCCAGACTTAGTCTCAAACTAACATGGCGTAGTGGAAGGCATCTTTACCATATGTGTCTCAGTTACACTGTTGTTCCTCCTACCAGGCTCCCCCGACCACCCTCGCCCACTGCTATCCCCTGGGCTGATCCGCTTCAAAGATCCAGACCGCGAGGCACTGCAGTTGAGACTCCAAGCAGATGACGACTCGCGTACACCCGGAACCCAAGGCTTGCATATCCCGCTCGCACTCGTCTGGAAAACAGTCAAGCACTACCGCCGTTGGCCGCACTTCATCTCCACATTCGCTGTATTCTCGACATGGTCGTCCCTAACGACTTACACGCCGTCCATAATCATGGCTCTTGGATTCAAGAGAATCGAAGCCAACGCACTAGCCTGCGTAGGTGGCTTTCTCGCCCTCGGCGTAGTTTTCTTCTTCGGCTGGCTATCGGACAAGACCAACAAGCGAGGCCTCTCTGTCATCATCGCCCAGTCCCTATACCTAATCATCCTCATTATCACGCGCGCCGTACACCCACATGTGGGCAAGTGGTCGCGCTGGGGTCTTTGGACCACAGTCAACGCATTCGCAATTGGCTACCACCCCGTCCACAACTCCTGGGTTCAGCTCAATTGCAAAGACCCCCGGGAGCGGAGCATCAGCATTGCCATGTGGGTCATGAGTGCTATAAGTGGGTTGATGGCCGGCACGCAGTACTACAGAGCTGATGACCTGCCTTTTTACCGCAAAGGGTTGAGGACTCAAACTATAATGGTAGCTGTGGGTATGGTGTTTGCCGGTATTCAAGTGGGCGTGTATATTCTGTATAACAAAAAAGCCGTGCGAAGATGGAGCCGTGATGGTGGTGAGAAGCCGTGGTTGTACACACCATAAGAAAGACACACACGTTTATAGATGTCTCTGTGGAACGAATCACGTACATAATAGTTGGAGGAGACATAAAACCAGCAGATCTAGTTCTGAATCTACATTACTAGGTACGAATTGGAGGTGATATTCTCCAAGATCTTTCGATACCAACGGTTTATCGTCGTGACGACTATGATGGGTGATGAGAATAATTCAGTAGAGATAAAATTGCCGGGTATATCATATAATATAAATGCTAAATCCAATCGAGTGGCGTTTCCAAACTCCTAGTCCCAGACACCTAAACCCAACACAATACCGTTGTTTCAGTCTTTAACAGTACCTTTGCACAGACACAAGTAATCGCCCTCAAGTCTTGAAAGGACTCGTGGCAATTTCGCCAAAAACACCAACGACATAACACACTGCCGCAGCCCAAATCGCTGTCTTGGCCACACCACCAGCGCCACCCCTCTTTCTGCCTTTCGTCTCCTTGTTATCTTGCGAAAATCCGTGGTGCGAGTTTTCTTTACTACTGCGGAGTTTGCTGGCCGCCTCCCTTCTATCCTCAAACTCTTTTTCCAGTTGTTCTTGGCTTTCTTCAGGGCCTACGTAGCCTGTCGGCGAAAGACGAGCGGTGCCGTCTATCGGATTGACTTGTGTTTTCCCGAACTCCAGGCTGTCGGAGACGGTGGGAGATGAGGATGGACTTCCGACCGTCTCGAATGCACGTGTTGATGAAGAGTCATCTAGTGCGTCTCGGAGGACTAGCATGTGTTTATTTGCACTTACGACCTCTAGGCCGTCTGTTATGAAAGGGACAAACTTTGTTGGAGCATCTAAAGTGGCGAATGCTTGGTGAAGCGGCACAGCGCGAGATGTATCGCGCGGTGGGCTAGTAGTTGATGTTGTTATAGATAGATTGTCTGACAGTGGGTCGTGGATGAGAATAGTATAGTGTGTTGGGAGGTCTTCCGTTGACGGAAATGATGAAAGAGAGGAAGAGGTGGTGTCAGCTGGTGCATCACCGGCTGGCTGAGAAAATGAGGGGTTGATTTCAGCAGTGGTAGCGCCTGTGGTTGGGGGCGATGTACTGTCCGTCGCACTGGTTTGAAGTGTTTCGAATTCAACCGCTGGAATCTCTGGCGTGACTGAAGCGGGGTGCTCTAATGAGCCTTTAGGCGCGATAGCGGCCGATTCCGGGATCTCCGTGGATTTCTCTCGTGTCTCTAGACTGTTGATGGCATTGGGATGATGAATTGAGGCAGGATCTTCCTTTAACATCTCAAAAGTCTTCATGTTCTTCTCTTGTCCTTTCTTCACCTCTTCAGCCCCGTCGCTGAGTTGAATGTGCTCTACTGTGATCGGGCCGTAAGTATCTTCATACACTTGCCTGATCTCCGCGACAAGTTTTGCATCGTTGAGTTCCTTCTTTGCGTCTTTGTTTCCTTTCGCCGCCTCGACACTCTCGGGGGTTTCCTTGCCTAGACTCTCCAAGACAGGTCCGAAAGGTCTAAACAGACTGTGAGCTAGGGGGCTTTGCTCATCGAATACTTTCTTAGGGGCGAGCTTCGGCGTTCGGGCATAACCATCATCTGAAAGTCCTCGCATTGCCAACTTTTGTGCTTCGACTTCGTTCGCAAGACGCTCGTCGGCAGCGACATTAGCACGAATCGTGGCTTTGTCGGGTTGGCTTATGATGGAACTCTCCTTCTGCTCTCTGTCTTTTGTAACCTCTGGTGAGGCCTCCACGCCATACTTCTGACCCATACCCTGTGCCTCCGGAACTGGACCATATATCAGTATAGCGCGATCTACTAGTCGTGCAAGAGCCATTTGAGTGTCTCTTAGGGTCAAAAGGCTGTTTGCAACGGCCTTATAGTGCACCAGTCTACTTTGATCTACCTCTGGATCTTCCAGACGAGCCTGGATGCTCCAGATAAGATAGCGCGTCAGCTGTGCACTCTTATGGCACGTCTTCGATGCGATGTTGAGTCGCCTCTTCAATACTACCGAAGCGCCTTTAGCCGCGTCCTTCTTCTCGAGGTCGCGAAGAGTCATGTATGCCGCATCGAGCTCACGGTCCGTGTCCTGGAACTTCAAGCGTAATGCTTGAATAGCTTTGAGCTTCTTTGGCGTTAGGGCCTGCGGTTTTCTAGTCTCTGAACGTAGTCGAAGTGCATGGATGGCCATATCAAGCATGTTTTCGTCGTCTTTTAGGCGCTTCAACAGAGGCTTCGTTGCTGGAACATCTTTCTCGAGGTCTTCTGCGACTTGTTTCATTGCGACGCGACCTTTGCGGATATGGGCTACTACTTTGTCGAAGAATAACTTTGTCTTCTTAGCGTCGGCCTCCTCTGTAGGATCTTGCCAGAAGTGATTAGAGAAGATAGCACCACCTTTTTCGAGCCAATTCTTCATGCGATCAATACTAGACTCAATGGGGACATCTCCTGTTAGAGTGTGGATGGTAGGTTCCTGTTCTGTTTGTGTTTGAATGGGCTCGGAAGATTTCTGCCCTTGTTGCATTTGGCGTTCTAGGCGGCGTACAAGTTGATCGTTGATGACTTTTGACTCGAGCATAGAGTCAATCTCTTGGTCTGTCTTGTGCGTATCTTTGAATGTTTCTTCCAACTTCTGCCGCTCTGCCCACCTCACCTCGTCGCTTGGAATTTTGCTCCTCTTGACTCCCATAGATGAGCGAATTTCAGCTGCAGTCAGGAGGTCGATGTCATCCTTTGGTAGCTGGTCGAGAATCTTTGATGTGGATCTTGGAATACCAGCGCTGTCTTTCGTCACCTCGACCACTCTAGTCGACGGTTCTTGCTGAACGGCCCAGTCTGTGTTTTTATTCGTCGTTTCGACAGGTCTGACTTCTAAAGTTTCTTCTGTGCCCTGAGTAGCAAGCCTTTCAACATCTTCTGCGATAGGTAATGTGGCTTTGCTTGTCACCTCATCACTTGTTTTTGCAATTGGCGGGGTCATTATCTTAGGACTAACCATAGGTCCACGTGATGATCGTCTTTGCAGGGCCGTCTGTCTCCACATACGACTTTCGTTCAAGCTATCTTCCAGATACGGGTCCTGGTCCTGTGCCTTTTTAGTCATGAACTCGATGGAAGAGGGCCCCCGAGCAGATGCTTCGTTGCTCGGAGGTTCGGTTTTAGCCGGTATTGTAGATCGTACTTTGGGGATTTGAGTGCTGGTGTATTTGCTCTGAGGCGGGGTGGGGAGAGGGCTGGCGTTATCTGTTTTGGATTTCTGTGTGACATCCAGTTCTGGAGCGTGTCCAACAGCCCTCACATGGGAGTGCTCTCGCGGTCTCCTCGAATCAGATGGAGATATAATACCAGTTGAATCATCGCGTTCTAGTCGCGCGGCCCTGAATGACGGTTCTGGGAAATGATATTCTTGTCTTGAATAGCTTGAGTCGGCAGAAGCGCTCTGGGCTTTCTTTGACGGTGCTGGTGAGCCCTCGTCTCTAATTGATCTTTTCCTATATTCTCTCGCTACTAATAATTAGCCTAAATACATCAACTACTTCGCGAAACCTACTATATCTGTCGTGCCTCATGTCTTTGTCCTTGTCAAGTGCATCGCCAAAACCCATCTCCCTCACCATCCACCTCGGAAAGCGCTTACTAATCCACTCCCAATCCTTCAGCCCCTTTCCACTCAGCATGTCGTTGCTCGCCCCAAATATTGCATGATATGGGTCATCCCTCAGCCTCTTTGTCCATTGTTTGTAGTGCTGCAGCTGCATCCACTCGAGACTCGACATGCCTGCTGGGCGCTTGGTACCGTCATCATCTTCATGCTTAGCGGAACTGGGAGGGGTACGGGAGAAGCATCGTGTACGGAGCGCGTGGGAGCGGAGGAGGCGCTGCGCGTAGCGATGCACTGGAGAAAGTGTCGGGTCACGGCGCCACCAGGTCATCGTGGGGATGCAGGGTGTAATGGAACGTAAGGCAGTGATTAGAACTTGGGCTGGACACTGATGGTCAGTATTCGACGAGAAGCAAGATTGGACTGTACAATACCGTCACTCGGTCAACAGCTAGGCATCAGCCAGTCGTCGAGCTTAGATAGTGGCGAGCAAGGCACAGAGTATAAAGCTTTAGAGAAGCTAGAGAAGCTCACATAAGCCTACTAGGGGCCTTCAGGACACTTAGCACGAAACACACAAGATGAGGAATATGGATAGGATAGGTGAGGCTGAATGGCAAGCATAGGGTAGTGGTCTTGCCCTATCCCCGCGGGAGCTCCGCGCGAGCTCCACGCCGCTTTGTCATGCCGCGCGGGGTACACTGTCAGCGGCCTCACCTTTGTGATTATTATACACCAAGAAATACACATCTATTATCTTCAAGATTGCAAATTTTTCTGACTTTGGCTGAAATGCCTATGAATATCAAGTTGACTTTCACGCGCAGTCGCGTCGCATCTGCTCCCCGCGGTGGCGATAAGGCGATAAGGCAACGACGCTAAGTAGCCCCACTAGAGGTATGTGGACCCTTCACTTATGTCCGTCACTCGGTTATGAGAGGGTTAGTACTTCCGCCAAACTACTACAATCGCCTTGATCCAATGGACCTTACTGAAACATTACTGGAATTTCCCTAGAGGACGACGAGACTATAACGATAGACCGAAAACTTGAGGCGATGAACATGCTGTGCACGAACTAGTGTTCTCGCCCTTCTGCTTACTGTCCTGCGCTGCTGGGAGTCGATGCCTCATACTTCCCCAGTAGACATGCTCTTGCACCGCGCCCGAGGTTTTCTCCCGCACAGCCGCCGCATCCACTGGCTTCTCATTACTCGAGATTCGGACTGAAAGCGATTTTCGGACGGACGAAGAACCTCCTAAAACCACCGATGCCCTTGCTTTCCCTCTCAGGGCTCTGCCACCATGTCCTCAAGCCGGACTCAATTTCTTAGCTCTTATGTACTTCAGTACTTGGTAAATATGCAATTACCACAGATCTGCAGGACCCTCGTTTGTCAATCAGCGAGAACAATTCATGGAATGAAGGTTGCTTCGCTTCTGGAGCCGAGGTTCTGGAGTTCCTGATGTTTGAAGACGCCAAACTCCACATAAGCTCGCTCCGTTTCTCACAACTCGTTTCTGTTTCGCAAACAGAAAGCCTAAAGGAACCTAAGACTCTTTCAAGACCGGAAAAATTATTGCAGAAAGCTATGTGATCTTCGAGCGTGGTCATGTGTTTGGCTTATGTAGGACGGGCTAGGCGCGGCTTGCAGCCACTCACAGCGACGGACTTGTGGGTCTTTCGATCCCATGACAATTTTGCGCTTCTTTGCTTCCTACTTCTCTCTTTTCTTCCACGCGAATTGTATGTAGTTTCTTTGTTGGTAATCGTATACATATTTGTAGACACCATGTCATACGGAGCTACAGACTCTACAGCGTCTGCGGGCCAATCTCAAAACGCCTCTCTACCTTCGGCGATCGGCACGGGCCGAAATGGAGAAAATAGAAGCACGCGACAAAGCCTGAAGGCTTTCTACGACAGGAATTTCGGCCTCTTCCTGGTGTTCTTGGCTCAAACTTGCGGTTCTATTGTTCGTATCCTACTACCACCAAGAAAAAAATTGTTCACGTCGCTGACATCATATCTTTAGATGAACACAGCGGCCAAATTACTAGCTAATGATCCTACCATCAAATTCCATGCTCTGCAGATTATCTTCATCCGCATGTTATCCACTACAATCCTAGGGTCCTCGTATATGTGGTATCATAAAGTCCCAGACTTTCCGTTAGGCCCGCGCGGGGTTAGGAAGTATTTGGTGCTAAGAGGGGCTGCTGGGTTTATGGGGATTTTTGGACTTTACTGTAAGTGACCACACCCAAATAGAATCGTTTTGCATGCTGTGATGAATGCTGACCATTGGATCTAGATTCGCTATCGTGGCTCAATTTCGCTGACGCTACGGTTATCACGTTCATCATACCGACTATGACGGCATTTGTATGCTTTGTCTGGCTGAGAGAACCGTTTACGATCAACGAAGCATTGGCGGGACTCATTGCTTTTACTGGAGTTCTCTTCGTCGCAAGACCGCCTTGGCTTTTCCCTGGTCCGCCACGAGACCCCATTTCTGGCCAGCCTGAGCCGCACGGGTTGGCGTTTCTAACTTCAACCATGCAAGGTGGTAAAGCCCCTACGCTCCCTATGTCTCCTCACAAAAGGACACTCGTCATTCTCATCGCTATCATGGGTACCTTTGGTGCCTCCACCGCATACGCTACTATCCGCATAATTGGCAAACGTACGCATTCGCTCATTAGCGTGAATTATTTCGCAGCCATTGCGACCATCGGCTCAACGATAATCATCACCGTCCATCCCGACCTGCACTTTGTTATGCCCAAGAGTGCAGGGCAATGGGGCCTTGTTGCAATTATCGGTGTCGCGGGGTTTTTGCTCCAGTTCCTTCTCACGGAGGGCCTTCAGAGAGAGAAGGGGGGCAGAGCGACGAATTTGACATACGTGCAGCTTGTATTTGCGTTGGTTGTTGAGCGCGTGATCTGGGGGACTACGCCGCCTGTGGAAAGTCTCATCGGCGCTCTGCTGATTATCGGCGCGGCTGTGTGGGTCAGTTTGCAGAAGAATTCAGCGGCTGCTGCGCCAAAGAAGGCAGACGTTGTGGATGAAGAAAGTAGCTTGTTGGGGACCAACGAAGAAGGAGAACGGTAGAAAACGATAATTATTTAGTCTTGTTTTCATTACGGTGATCTCCCTTTCTAGTCCATGGCCTAGCTGGAGGGCGTCGGAGCTTAGTAGATTCCCTAGCAAAGGGTTAAAGTTTATCCAGGTTGCCCCAACATATCAAAACTCTCCGCTATCCATACCGTGCTATTCCTTCTCTGAGGTGTTCAAAATCCGGTCCGAGTTAAGAGGTCAATATCGAAGACTGGTGGCACAAGGCTTCGGAGTCATGGTAGGGTTTGCTTCCCCCATACTGGATCCTCTGCGTGCAGTACTGAAATTGTCGGTGTATTCTGGTGGTCTCTTTGCCGAGTTCGCGGTCAATCAAATCTATACTCAACCACTTGCGATCGCTAATTTCGTTTACGAGACACCGTATACGATTAAGGCAATGTTAAAACACAACCAAGTTTCTTTACTTGATAATAGAAGGTGAAGGAGAGTTAGCACTGTACAGATTACTAATGTTTCAGACGAGGAATCGGGTAATTAGGAAGCAACGAAGATGGGAGCGACAGAGATATGATATTTGTCAGAGACCCAGTCTTATTTCCGGTTCAAGTATATACAAAAAAGAAGATACGATGATCTTCAGACCGGTGAAAGGCCTAAGAAAGATAGCTTGTGTCGACCCAGCTCTTGTAGTCGCTGCCCAGAACAGTCGAAATGCTAACAGCAGCCGACAACTTCTTTGCGAACTTGGCCCTAGTACCCTTTGATCCATCACCCGAGTTGGCATACTCGCCGAACTCAACGTTGCTCGTCCTCTCGTCACCGGTGTTCCAGATCCTCCATCCGGCAGCGTTGATGACATTGGTCATGCTGGTGTTCTGGAATACAACACGGGCGAACTTCTGCCATGGGCGACCGAGGTAATACACACCAGCCTTTACGCTGTTTCCGCTGGCTGCTGCAATCCGAGAGTTGTTGATGACGTAGTAAGATGGGTTGGAAGCCGATTCGCGACCGCTGGCAGTGATGTATCCCTGTGAAGCAGCCAGCACGCCGATGTTGACGTTTTCGAACCAGGCCTTGGCCTTCTGGCCAAAGATGAAGTCCGTGGCGCCCTCAATGTAAGACTTGGCGTAGACTTGTACGCCGTCTTGCGCGAGGATGGTGTCTTGGTAGCCTTTGAACTGGCAGCCGTAGTAGCCCTGCTTGCCAGCATTGGCGCTGAGAGCAAGCGCCTGCGAGCCCTGGCCACGGGTGTTGACAAGGTTGATGTTGTACACCTTCAGATTTGTGGTCCAGGCGCGTAGCGTAGCAGTCGCGTCATTGTTAGGGGAGTCAGACTGGCTCTTCCCCTGAGTGATGGTCACAGTGTTTGCGGAGAAGCTGCTCGTATCGGCTGTCTCTCCATAAATGGTAAGAGCAGACTTGAGCGCCTTGACGAAGACTTGCTCCTTGTAGGTGCCTTTGGCAATGAAGACGCATTGCGCTGCCGTGCTGGAAGCGCTGAGGGCGTCAACAGCAGATTGTACAGTCTTGTACTTCCCAGATCCACCCACGGCGAGACAGCCAGCGGGAGCAGTCGGGCGACCAGCACGGGGAACGAGCGAAGCAGGCGCAGCCACAGCCGCAGCAGCGAGCGAAAGAACAAAAGCGAGTGATGCAAGCATCTTGAAGAAATGAAGATAGTGAGTGGTAGATGAAGCGAGTGTATAGACAGATTGAAGACGCCAGGCAAGACCTATATACCTAGGTACCTACCCCATACCAAGCTTCATATAGCGCCGGCAATAGGACAATTGTCCGTCGAGATTAAGGCACTTGCTGCACGTACTTTCCATGCAGTCAAGACGGATGGACGTTTCGTTTCGGGCCGCGTCGAGGTTCTGCCATGGAAGCTATCGAAACAAGCCAAGCGAGGAGTGGCATGCCTACACCCCAGGCTGCGAAACCATGGTGGAGCTGCAGTCGAGGCCTGGTTGGTGGAATCGCGCCTCGGCCTGTGCGGGGAGCGTCGTTTCAGTATGGTGGACAACGAGATGAAGGGTGGACAATTAACAACCACTGCCCGGGCGCGTCCCGCACACATCTCATGACGCGGAACTTTTGAGATCGGATGATGCATCTCATCAATGCAGAGCTGAGGGAAACGTGATGCAAACAAACATGAGGTGAGAGAGCGTCCGTGCACGGCTACCACGTGCCCCGGAGCTTTTCTCGCGTCGCGCTAAGGACGCTCGTTACTCCACTCCGCTTTCGCTCTGGCCATCATGTCTCAACATCACGGCTACTTCCAGGCACCCCTTGATTAATTGTCTTCGACCATTACCACATCTAACCTCTTCTTGGCTCTATCTTGTTCTTTATCCACAATGGCATCTACACAAAGAGACCGAGGCGGGGATTCTTGGGAGGACAATGTCGCTAGGATCGACTTAACTCTAGAGTCATCACCAGAACCAGAACGGAGACCCCGGATGCCACTGCGACAATCGCAACTTCCAAGCTACCTCAAACGAGAGCCACGGCAATCTAGTATGGAACATATTAAAAATGAACAGGGTCAAAGCGCAGGTTCCACCCGCAATGCGCCTCACCGGCACGCGCGTCCCATCAATCCCCACCACCTTGCGCAAATCATCAATACCAGCAACTCTTCGGCTTTGAGAAAGGTACTACTCAATCTTTGCCAGCTATCACCCGCATTGTCTAGCGCAGTCGCTCGTGGCCTAGCGCTTCACTCGACCTACGCACGGGGGGTGGTTGGTACGCATGGAGTGACTCCGGGCAATCCATCGGCCCGGCCGTCTGAGGATGACGCCTACAATGCCTACGAACGAACGAAGAAGCGGATTGCCGTTAGGAACAAGGTAAATTGGTTCGATCCTGGGTTTTCCGCGTACATCCGCTAAAGATTACGTTCCAGGCCATAGAAACGGACCGCGTTGCTCGGCGAGATGCTGATCGCAACCTCCATGCTTCTCAACCAGTTCTGTTAGGCTCTGGGTCTGACATTGAGGATGCGCATGTCCCAGGAGCTTTCCCACACAGTGTTAAGCAGGCGAGCAAACCTCACACTCCTCAACGAGACATACCTCGGAGCTCAACTACAGTTAATCACTCCCCCATGCCTCTCTCTGTATCTGGGCGACTCACCAATGTCCAACGAGAGAATATTCAGAAGCCTATGATTTGCAGCCAATGCGATGAACAGTTCACAGACGACGAGGACGTTTGCATCTATCATCCGGGACGAACCATGGAGCAAGAAGGCAGCATGCCCACCTGGAGCTGCTGTAATGCACCATTCAGCGAAATTGGCTGCCAATTCGGGTCGCATGTCCACTCTGACTTAAGCAGGACCATTCCACAAGATAATAGACCACAGTCCCAGCACAAATTGTGTGCCCAATGCCACCAACCGTGGGTGGCAGAGTCTTTGGGTTGTCGTTATCATTCAGGTCGTAAAGTCAAGCGGGATGGTGGCATGGCCGTGTACAGCTGCTGCAATAAAGCTATCGACGCTGTTGGCTGCGAGTATGGATCACACGTCGACCCTGAGAAAAGGAATGACCCTCTGAGCCACAATCAGCCCAGCGCATCAGAGTCTCCTTTCCCAGCACAAAGGAAGAAGCCGAGATTTCTCTGATCTGGATTCAGTGTGACGCTATGCCTGTCAGAGACAGCAGCCACTTGGTTCTAGGCTCATCCCTTGGCACCATTCGTACAGGATTATATGCAAGGGCGAACTGCAAAACCAAGCCCTTTGAGATTTGACGCATTCTTCATAATCTGGACTCTGCACTGGGTTGGGATACAGAGGCCTCTATTATCGGGCTTCCTCTGATCTTGAATCATGTTTGCAGCTTTAGGACTATGCATACACTATTTTGTGTTAAGGTGTTCAAAAAACAGCTCAGAGTTTATCGTGCGACTTAGCAATGTGAAACTTGTAAAGCTAGGGATGCGATTTCAGCATCGTGCTCCACCTTGCATAGCACTCCAACACCTCCAAGGTGTTTCTGCAACATTTTGATCACCCTTTTTGTTAGGAATATGACGCTTAATGTTAGTAACAAGCGTTGAATGAGCGGCCCAACAACAATGTAGCAAGGGCGAACATATCCTAACATGATCCGTCTTTCCTTCGTTAAGAGTTTCAATTAGTCCTGTCTCTATTACTGCGCTTGCTGGCGACGAACATTCTCAGTTATATGTATCATTGCGATTCAGCGCCCGAGAAGATATCAACTCCACTTTCTCCAACGTCGTTCAACCCGGTCATCTATAAGGAATCAAAATGGCGCGCTTCCTTACCCTTCTCGGTCTCATCCTCGTAGCTACCACTGCGGTCTTCGCAGCTCCAATTCTCGAAGACAGCACTTTGAGTCCGCAAGCTGAACAGCTCTACTACATCCGTGTAAACGCGTGAGTGATTTGCACCTTGCTTTTTCTTCCTGAAGGCTGATCAAACGATAGACGCAAGACACCCTGGCATGGCCACTGGCTCACCACACTGCCTACATCCCAACAGCTGGGGATCGAGAACTTTACCATTCACCCTTCAACCCCACCTCTCAGGCTGCGCCCTATCCGCATGACCAACCACACCTATGCCCTTCGCAGTGGACCTATTGGCAATGATCTGTCCAGGATCCCCTACCTAGCTGCGCTGAACTCTAAGGCTGGAACACGCACCGTAAGCATGGCGATTGTCCACCTCCCTAGCCCGAAGCGTAGCTCGTTCAAGACCAACCCAGATGCGTGTCCTGAGGGGTTCGAGTGCACGGCTGATCAGTGGGTGATGGACAAAGCTGGTAAAGATGGCGTGTATTCGAACATTAGGTTTGCCGGCTTCAAGGGGAAGTGGCAGCCATTTAACGATGCGGCACCAGAAGGGTGGAGTGTTTATTGGAAGGGGAATGCTGGGTTGTATCACCCTGTTCGGTTTGATTTGGTTCCTTTTGCTAGAAGAGAGGAGGTGGAAGATGAGACGGATTGTGAAGATTGAGATTATAGGGTTAGCTAATCATAGTGCTTATGAATTCATGTGTAAGGGTTTAATGTACGATCTGGTTACATATTAAGCTTCTTGTAACTTTGAGAGGACGTACGACATCTTTGCTACGGGTTTGCAACTCGGATGTCGGAGCAGTTTCCGATACGATACATACCCTGCCAAGCTCCGCTATCGATAGCTTCCACCTTCCATGCAGTCAATCCAAGATCTACATATCGCCTACTATAGTCCCCGCAGTGATTGATTTTATCATTTACAATACTTCAAGCATTGATTGTTTGGTCTACATGACCAGGAGCTCGGGCCGTTCATGATGCGATGATGTCATGCCGAGTTCCTGACCCCTAAGACCCCACCTACTACCTTCCGTTCTCTAACTTTTCACAAGGAAGATGCGGAAGAGAGAGATGGTATTCGTGTCCTGCTGAGCATTCAACGGACCCGAAGAGCTTGGAATGCGATATACACGAAAACCGGCACCGGTAACCTGACAATGACGGGCCAGCGATCCCTCTTCTGCCATCTCAAATATCTCTCGACACAAGTCCACTTCGCCATTCTACCTGGTGGCCGTTGCGAATAGCACCAGCGTCTTCCAACTCGACGTGACATCCTGTTCCAGATCCGGTTGAAGCTACCCTCGATTTTCGACAACGAGTCATGACCATAGCGGAGTCGACACCGGTTAGCACTTATCTCTACCAGAAACTAACATCACGACGTCAACAATACCGAAAAATTGTTTGATGACAACGTTTACTCATAATCGCTACTGAATGCCATGGTCCTAGGCGGCTCTAGCATCCTCTCTGCTGCTACTGAAAGGCATCTCACCTCACTCAGATGCCTCCAGATCTATGAAATATTACGAGAGTAAATCTGATGACAAAATACCGAATACAAAATCGGAATACTCCTTACTATAGAGAGCATTTAGGCGTTACGTTAGGGTTAAATTACAGTGGTAGTACTACCCTAGTCACGTTCACCGTGCGCGATTGGAGGAATATACCCTCGCTTGCACGGCAGGCGATCAAACATCCGAAGTAAATTAAGGGAACAAACTCCTCCACCAAGGTAAAAGCATCAATGATGCTGTTTACAGTATAGCCAAAGAAATGAAACACGTCAATTCCGAGCGTCGACCCTCAATCTCGCACATAAGCCTACCTTAACCGCCCAGTTCCCTACCGTCTCTGTACTACTCACTTTACATTCTCTATTCTTTACTGGCCTTGGCAATGCATATCCTTCCGCTGCTGGCCAGTACGGTCTCCGCCGTGGCCTTCCCCGGGGCCGAAGGCTTCGGTCGCAACGCAATTGGCGGTCGCAACGGCAAGGTCTACGTTGTCTCGAACCTAAACGACTCTGGCGCCGGCTCCCTTCGCGATGCTGTATCGCAACCTGACCGCACCGTCGTATTCTCCGTCGGTGGCCTAATCAAGATCAAAGAACGCATCGTTGTCTCAAAGCGAATCAGCAGTAAGTAACGTTGTTGCACGAATTGCACCTGAGACGTTTACTGACTTCGTCTTCTACATTTAGTCCTCGGCCAAACCGCACCCGGCGATGGTATAACCGTCTACGGCAATGGATGGAGTTTTTCAAATGCCGACGACGCCATCGTGCGATACATCCGTATCCGTATGGGCAAGATTGGGACGAGCGGAAAGGACGGGATGGGCATCGCTGAAGGCTCGAACATGATTTTCGACCACATCAGCGTATCCTGGGGCCGCGACGAGACCTTCAGTATCAACGGTAACGATGCGTCAAACATCACCATCCAGAACAGCATCATCGGGCAAGGACTCGAACCGCATTCTTGCGGTGGCTTGATGCAGACCAATGTCGGCAATGGCATATCTTTGTTCCGAAACTTGTACATTGATAACAAGACGCGCAACCCCAAAGTCAAGGGCACGAACGACTTCACCAACAATGTGGTATACAACTGGGGCGGCGGCGGTGGATATATCGCCGGTGACTCGAGCGCTGCATCGGAAGCAAACATCGTTGGAAACTACTTCATCAGTGGTCCGAGTACAAGCGCGACGGCGTTCACTCGCGGCAATGCGAACTTCAAGGGTTACGTCGAGGCAAACTTTTACGATTCGGATAAAAACGGTGCACTCAATGGAGCGCAACTCGGCGCTACTTCATCCAGCTACGGCGGCATCGCCATTCAAACCACCAAGTTCCCGTTTCCCGCCCCTGCAAAGATCTTATCCGCAGCAGACGCTCTGAAGCTCGCCGAAGCATCTGTTGGAGCGAGCAAAGTTCGCGATTCGGTAGATAAGCGCCTCATTGCTGAACTGCAGAGCTATGGCAAGACTGGCCAGCTTATTGCCGATGAGAATGCGGCCCCAATGAACGGACCAGGACCTATAGCTGAAGGCACAAAATGGGTAGACGCGAATAATAATGGCATACCAGACAATGTAGAGAGTCAGTTCAAGACGGTTGAGGACTGGGCAAACTCGCTTGTGCCGTCGAGCTATTAAAAGGCCCGTAGGGAAAGGGTGGTCAGGTTACTTGTGCATACTCTTATTCTCTATTTCTAGGTAAATATTTAACAAATAAGCAATGAGAGCGAGAAATTATAGTGACATGAGTAAGCTTAGCAGTATTCCAAGTTTTCCGTTTCTTTTCGTTTAACGAGCCCTATCCTAAACGTAGGACTTTGTGAAAATAAAAATCACTATAGTGCGTAAACCAGGGAAGAGTAGTTATTCAGCAGGCCAAACGGAAGAGTGCGGAAGGGGAAGTCCGACACGAGGCCGAGTATAGGGATCAACTTGATGAGGACCGCATTTGGAAAAGTCGGTCGGTCAATCAATCACCCATTGGGAACATGAAACGGAAAAGTGATAGCCCGTCGCCCACTGTGGTCGTCACGAGTACAGCTATACGAGGAGCGATACACAACGCTCATATGGGCTTGTTACAACAATAGACAACTATACGACGAGACAGGGTTCTCCACAGGGTCCGGTGATCAGCCGCGTAAGTTAGACGTAAATCATCCGAGCGCATGCACCAATCGGCACCTGGTCTCCAGTAAACCAACATTACTATTGGTGGTGAAAGCGATGGAGCATTATACGATACCTCGGTCTCGCAAGGTACTTTGTCATATATAGTCCGTCTTAGCATCGATCAATGGTGGTGTAAGGCCAAGGCTGGGGTGGTATACTACATAGGGGAAGGTAGCCGCGCAAATGCAAGCCCAATAGCAATCTATAAGTCAATAACATGTTCAGATTGTATTGTGGCCAGTACTTCTTCTGATCAGATCAAAATACGGAGTTTACCACTCCTCATACGTACACGATGCGCCTACTTCTCGCCCTGTCAGCAGCTCTACTTCCCTCCATCGTCTCATCCTTCCCCAATACGCCTTTCAAAACCTCCTCACAATGGGTCCACGACTCCACTGGCGAGAACTTTACCTATGTCGGCGTCAATTGGCCCGGCGCAGGTGAAGTCATGATCCCCGAAGGCCTGCAGTACCAATCCATCCAGTCCATCGTTTCGAAGATCAAAAGCCTGAACATGAACGTCGTGCGCTTGACATTCGCTATCGAGATGATTGACGACATCAAGGATAGGGGTGGAGACGTGACATTGCAGAAAGCATTTCAGAAAGGACTAGGAAGTAATGGAGATAAGGTGTTCCAGAGTGTGATCAAGAACAATCCGCAGTTCACTGCATCGACTACGAGGCTGCAGGTAACTATCCATCGTAGAGCTTTTTGACATTGATTATGTTAACAGTAGTGAAGGTATACGACGCCATTGCGGCCGAGCTTGCGAAACAGCAGATATACGTTCATCTCGACAACCACATGTCCAAAGGAAAATGGTGCTGCGGCGGGAACGATGGGAATACTTGGTTTGGAGATACCGACTTCAACGTGAACAACTGGAAGCGCGGGCTACAGTACATGGCCGACCATGTTCGTTCCCCTCCATTCAATTCCTTCCCCACTGGCTATCTTCGCTTTCCCCTCTACATTTCTCGCCATACTAACGATGTTGTATAGAGCAAGAAATGGCCCAACATGATTTCCATCGGCCTCCGCAACGAGTACCGTAAGCCCGATAAAGCCGGCAGCTCACTAGCATACAACTGGCAAGTCTGGTATGAGCAAAACAAAGCTGCAGCCGATATCGTCAACGCAGCGAATCCGAATATCCTAGTTTTTCTCTCTGGGCTAGACTACGACACGAAACTTACACCCATACCTAATGCTGATGATTTGGGTGGCGGCAAGAAGTTCCGGCTATCAGATTTCTCGTACAAAGACAAACTAGTGTTGGAGCTACACAACTACCAGAACTCGGCAAAGGCTTGTGGTGATATCGAAGGCGGACTATGGAATAATGGTTTCCGTGCCACTGGTGACAAAGCTGTCAACAGAATGCCCGTGGTGCTGACAGAGTTCGGGTTTACACAAGCGGATAAGTCGTACAATGGGGTATATGCAACATGTCTGCGCAAGCTCATGCCACAGTGGAAGTCGGGCTGGACGGTGTGGGTCATTAGTGGGAGCTACTATATAAGGAGTGGAACGCAGGATTTTGAGGAGAATTGGGGACTACTGAACCATCAGTGGAGCGACTGGAGGAATAAGGATGCGATTGCTGCGCTGAAGGGGATGGTTGACGAGACCTTGAAGGCAGTGAACAGATAGCTTTTGCGGAGACTGGAGAGATAGGCTGGAATAGTCTTCAGTGCATTACGGCAGAAGCCATGGAGTTTTGACTAACCGGTGCGTCCCGTGTAACTGTGAAGAGAGAAGCTGCCACGTGATATACCTTGACATAACCTTTCGCCTTTAGTCAATGACTACTGTATTCAGGCTCATGTTTAATCATTTTGACTACGGCTCTTGGACATTTAAAGTCTACTGCTGATGACTATTGAATTAGGTCGTAGAAGGTCCTAAGTAAGACACTGACTGGTGGGGTCACGCAGCCAAAATGTTTCCGACGCCCCAGGAGTATATCGATTAACGTCTAATAGAATGGTCTTTGTGGTCCGAGGCAAAACTGAAGACGGTTGCTTCCCAGAGGTCCCGCTTATGTATGACGAAGCTTATCATAGTCGTTATCATTAGCACTACCCCACTAACGGCTGACCGTGACTCAACCAACCACAGAACTTCTATAAAACCATGACACCCGCAGGAGCTTCAATGTAGGCCTCGACACAAGTTCCATGTTGTCCAGAATGGCAATTCACGGCGTCATCCTCGACGAGATAAGAGCTCACCCACTCGTCTCCTTGTTTCTCACACCATTGACCCTCCTCCTGATCCGCTCTCTATACAGAGTCTATTTTCACCCTCTCTCCCACATCGCCGGCCCCCTCCTGCCCAAGATTACGTCCCTTTGGCTCCACTACCACGCCTATGTCGGCGACGAAGCTAGTGTAATACATCTTCTCCACCAGCAATACGGCCCATACGTCCGCGTTTCCCCCGACGAGGTTGACATTAATGACGCCGACGTCATCCCACCAATCTACGTATCAAAGGGAGGGTTTCCCAAAGCTCCGTGTTATGCAAATTTTGATATCGATGGACACAGCACGATCTTCTCGAGTACCAATGCGGAGTACAGAAATTCGAGAGCCAAGGCGGTTGTCCCGATGTTTTCAACGAAGAGCTTGAGGGAAAATGAGTTGGCTATTTGGGGCTGTGTGGATCGCATGGTGGAAAGATTGATAGAGGAGAGTCAGAGTAAGAGGGTGGTGAATGTGCTGAATTTGACAAGAAGCTTGGCTATAGATGCGGTATCTACCCACCTGTTTCGGGAGAATTACGACGGTGTTAGCGAAAGAGGCCCTGTGTTGAGTGTGAGTGCGTTTGTCGATGCTTTCGTGGCTGTGGGGCGATTCTTTTACCTACCCAACACTGTGTTCGTTTGGGTAGATTGGGCTGTCGCGAAGTGGCAGGCTGACAGGGAGACGGATGACAGTATGACACTTGTCGATAGGTTTGTGGGTACCCTTGTGGCGAACACGGCGGCCAAGTCAACGACCTTTCCAGGGCGTTTGTTGGCTGCGGGTCTTAGCGATTCAGAAACAAAAGCTCAGTGTAAAGATTTGGTCTTTGCGGGAACAGACTCGACTGGAATGAACCTGGCAACTATCATCCGTAATCTGGCACTGTATCCGGGGAAATACGAGAGGCTGAAGAAGCAGGTTAATGCCAATGCTGCACTCGGAGGCAATGCGCTGGATGTCCAAGCACTACCCTACCTCAATGCTGTCGTCAAAGAGGGTTTACGAATCAGTATGGCAAACCCCACCCGCCTTCCCCACGTCGTGCCATTGAGCGGCTGGACTTTCAAGGACACCTACTTCCCCGCTGGCTCCATCGTTGGCTGCTCAGGCTATGAGCTGCACCTCAACCCCGCCGTATTTCCTGAGCCTCAATCCTTCAGACCTGAGCGATGGCTCAAAACTACAGATGAGATGTCAAAGTATTGGTTCGCGTTCGGCGCTGGCAGTAGAGCGTGTATCGCGAGGAACTTGGCGACTATGGAGCTGCAGTTTGCGACAGAGAGACTGGCGAGGAGTAATGTTCTAGACGGTGCGAGGCCGGTGCAGGGGGAGGTGGAAATCTTCGAGTGGTTCAATTCGAAGGTCAAAGGGGAAAAGATTGAGCTCATTTGGGATGGAAAAGTATCATTATGATGAAATCTTCCAGTAAGCTATATAAGTATTATCTGAGGACCTGCCCCTTTCCAGCCTCTATACACCAGTATGCCTCGAGGAGAGGCTCTCAAGTACAGGGCTTCAAATGCAAGGTATTGAAATCAACCTTACATTCAAGCACCCGTATGCCCAGCGTCCAGCGTCCATTGGTCCATGTCAACCTCGCCAGGAAGTATGACTAGGGACGCCTGACAATAACGTCATTGAGAACTCCTTACTCCTTCGCATTGACTTCGGTCGTGTTGACAACCACGGTAGCATTGAGCCCATCTGCTGTGTCGCCCTCGAGATCTGTGCCCGCAGAGGCCGAGTCGTTTTTGCAGTAGTTGAGCTTACACTCGTCCTTGCACTACCATTTTGTTAACATCATGTCAAATGGGCTTCTATAACACAGCTCTGATGCTTATATGCTTACTGTTTTTCCTCTCTCGCCCTCGCACCATTCCCTCTGACAGATGGGTCGGCAGTATTCGTGGGAATGCCAGAAAGCGCATTGCTATAGTGTTGTTAATGAGTGAAGTAGTGAGTGGCATTGGAAAGAGACTTACAGAGTCGCATTTACTAATTTCGTCGCAGCACCACTTGCAGTTTTCGCTGTCGCAGACGGTCGGAGGCTTGCGAGGTTTCGGCTTTTTCGGATGCTTAGCGACAGCAAGGCCGATAATGGCGACGAAGAGGAGGATTGTGAGTAATTTCATCTTGAGGTTTCGTTGATGGAATTGTGTTGCTTCTGAGTGGGTGTTCACAGTGTATTCTTATAGAAAGAGAGGAAATGATAAGGAGAAAGACAGGAGGTGAAGTTGTGCTCTGGGGTTCTGACTTTATAGGCCTCCCTAGATTGCAACGGGGGCGTGTGCAGCATTGCGCTATGAATCTTTGAGAGCAGGTGAGTCAAATGGTTACAGCAAGTGGGTCGAGTGAATCAAGTGGGCATAGCAGGTATTGAGCACGGGGCATCTGTTTATCTTTGTTCTAGCAGCCCTTTTCTCCATAGGGAAAGCACGACTAGATTGTCTCTGCTTGCTGTTTCAGTCAACAGGCAGCACCCGTTTGTGACTCTCTATATTAGATAGCTACGTACATCGTGGTAGGGTCATCTCAATTGAACTACTTCTTACTTGATATAAAAAGTTATGAGCCCAGTTCAGCACACGGCCGATGGCCATGCAACTACTTTAAGATTATATAGATTTAAGCGGTAATGGCGTCGGTGCAACTGCCCTGTGCCGAATCCTTGGCAATTCTGAGTGAATTGAATAAAACCAGTCTTACCAAATGCGTTTTAACGATAGCCTGCGCGTATATAGAACAGGCCGCCCAACGTACGTTCCTTCTTTCCCTGCAGCGCCGCCGCAACTCAATTCGCCGACTTCAACCACAAACATGCCTCGCACAAACCCCAACGGTCTCCGACGCAGTCACTGTGCCTGCATTGAGCACAACCGATGCTTCGCAAATCTCCTTCATCCATCTCCCCGCCGAGCTCCGCAATCGAGTATACCAGTTCGCCATCGCCGACCTCCCGACACCCACAAAATTGAGGTATACGCCACTCACAACTCAAGCTCCTCGAGGCTATCGTGCCCTCACGACAGTATGTAGGCAGGTCCGCGCCGAGTTTCTGCCATTGTATATGAGGAGTGTCAAAATCGAGATCTCTCTGCTGGACATGCCCCGGTTTTTCCAGTTCTTCTTCCCGGACACGGACGAGCGAAATCCCAAACCAACGAATGTCACAGTGATGGTTATTGGCGCAGATGTCTCGACATACTTCGCGATCGAGGCGCGCTTTATGCTCCTTGCCCAAGCGCAGACTCGAGATCTGGAGTTAAGATTCGAACCCTCATACCATTATATTGCAGTTGAGAGCGGCGGTTACTATGAGCTTGACGACTGGGACAGTAAGTTTCTCGCTGACGTCTTCAATGACGCACGAAAACTCCACCAGAAGTTCCATCGAGACTTGGAGCGTGGCTATATCTCCTCCCTGACGTACAATCCGAGTCGTTGGACATGGGCCACGTGGACTTTGACTATTCTGAAAGAGGTTGGAGGCTTGGTAGATACGGAGATCGAGAAGCTGAGCGAGTATGCAAGCATCCTATATACGATCCGTGAAGCAGGTATTGTTCGTGCCAGTGTTCGAGTCGAGGGTCTCGAGGGGAAGTGTGTCGAGGAATACACATTTGAACCAGAGAACGGGTTGATTAAAAAAAGGACGGGGACGAGCTGGCGCTAGATTGGTGGCGTACATGGTGTATAGAGAAGTATCAATGATCTCTCAAGGAGCAAGACTGCGCGTTTGGTCTTCCCATGCCGATTTCCAGCAGTTTCTACCCCATGTAAAAAAAGCTTGTTTCTGCTTACCTTTTAGACACATTAAGCATCTGTCTCTACCTGTCTGTAGTTGAATAACCAGGTAGCTCATAGATACACAATCAAATAGTACAGACTTTAACTTACTTCTTCATCGTTGAGTTATTTATAGATGCTTTCCGAGAACTCAACTTACCCAGGGATATCTCATTCACTCCATCTTGGAGAACCGTGCCTCTCACCCACGGCTGCAGCCTCCAGGAAATGACGTGCAACCTTGGAAACGCACGATCTCGCTTAGCGCCTCAAGTTCCCGGTGCTGGCGGCACTCTCACCTATACAAATATACGCTACACCCCACCCTTACCTTTGAAATCTACTGAACGACTCTTTCCACTCATACCCCAATCCTGTCTCACCAACTACCCTTCAACGCCCAAGAAATCCCTCGACCCTAGTCATCATGTCGTATTACGATAACGATTGTAGTTACGTTACGACGGAAAAAGCGAAGCCAGTCGAACGAAAGCTACGGCAGATCGACAACTCCGCTACGGCGGCAGGTGATGGGAAGCCATTCCCCTTTCTACATCTCCCCGCCGAAATCCGCAATCAAGTATACCAATACGTCTCTGCTGATATAGAGGGCCCTCTCCGCCTATACCATATTCTCCCCTGCTATCATCGAAAGAGCAATTCGAGCTACATTAGCCTCAATACGGTCTGTCGACAAATCCGCGCCGAGTTTCACCCACTCTTCTACCATAATACCAAGATTGTCATTCGCCTGGATGACTTTTCATCATTTATCAGGACGTATCTTGACACTGCTGCCTCTGCGTACAGCATTACGCAAATAGCAAAAGTCACGGTCGAGAACTGCGACGCCATTCTCTCCCGTGAGCAAGGGTGGGATATACTGCCCTTGCTCCAGGACAAAGCACTCAACCGCGATCGCAAGTGGTCGTTCCAAGTCGGATGGCGAAGTCCGATGTGCCAGACTCTCAACAAAGTTGTCAATTGTCCGACACGTCGCCTCCTAGGAGACATCAAGTCCGGCATATTCTCCGAGATCCGGTTTTGCCAATGGGCTGCCCAGAGTGGGTATGTCAGGACGTGGAAGCTAGTCGTACGCAAGAGGGAGGACAAGCTGAATCATCAGGAGAAGAAAAACATGGAAAGGTACTGTCAATGGATGTCAGTCAACAGCCTAGACGGTATGCCGTTGTGGAATAGGTTAGATTCTGGAAATTTCGAGACCGAGAGTCTTGTTGGCGTTGAGATCTTTGTGTGTAACGCCCGAGGCAGAATGGTAGAGAAGTACGCTTGGGACGAGGAGAAGTCGCGCATGGAGATGGTCGATATGGCGGCGGAGAAGTCCAGGATGGTCCAGGGCTGGCGAGCTGAGAGCTTCACGCCGAGGGCGTGAAACATACCAATGGCCTAAAGTACTTGGTGAGCAGGAGGAGGTGGTATAACAGTCATGACTTGGATGGAAGCTACAGTATCGATGCCTGGTCTGAAAATATACATGTCATTTCCTTTCTCAAATACTGTATGATCTGTGGCAAGGCTGAGGTGATGGATTTCGGAATATTCGAGAGAGAGCGACCGTAGTATCTGTGGAAGGTCTTTCATCAGGCTCGTAGCGTTCTCCAACCCGTGGACATATCATATCGACACTCTGTCGCGATGAGGTTGCGGTCCTATCAACAGAGTGACAATCCTCCCCGGGACAGTCGGACACCACGATGTATGACGTGCAGATGTGGGAAGCCGAGTATAGGTCGCTGGCTCGGTGTTCCTATGGTACCGTACCAAGCGAATCTAGTGGGTATGACATCATGCCAAGACTTGCTGCCGGCCGCCGCAACGCCATTTTGCGGGGAAACCTTCTCCGCACGCCATCAGCGCCCGTCTTTGGTGCTCGACATGCAGCTACCAGCGTTGTTGGACCTCTCGGTGTAACCCCAGCACTGCTCGGATCGTGACCTGGGTACTTTCTAGGACATACGCCAGGGATGACAATGCGCGTACCCGGCTCCTCAAGGCAGCCACATACGTGTGTGCTGCGCGCACATTCGCTTCGGCCGGTGGAGAGGCAGGTGCAATGGCAGGTTTCTTTGTGCCTTGGGTAGTGCGTGGGGCGGGTTAATAAATGGGCACAATGGACGCGTCCTGCGCGTACCCAGCATCGTCAGACTTACTCCGTCTTTGAGACTCAGTTGCCGTACATCGACCTCAATGCGCTCCTGGACTGCTGCCCTCATCGCGGGTGCGCCATTGGCGTCCGCCTTGTTCATCAATGGCAGCGTAATCGCGCCCTGCGACTCGCCCATCTACTGCTATGGCGACTTGCTTCGCGAAGTCGAGCTTGCAAGGCCGTTTGAGGATTCGAAGACGTTCGTGGATCTGTGAGTACTTCCTCTGTGCTCTAACTCGACCCGACTCACCAATTGCAGACCAACAACACGGCCACTGAACGAGGTCCTTGCAGCCTTCGCAAACCTCTCGCGACCCATTGAGAACAATACCGCGCTCAACAACTTCCTCTCTACCTACTTTGGCAAAGCTGGCTCCGAGCTGGAAGAAGTGCCTGCAGAAGAGCTCAAAACCCAGCCTGACTTCCTCGAAAACGTCAACAGCTCCGTTGTCGAAGACTTCACCCGCCAAGTCATCGATATCTGGCCCGACCTCACACGCCGCTATGTCGGAGCTGGAAACTGCTCTGGCTGCGTCAACTCCTTCATCCCCGTCAATCGAACCTTCGTCGTAGCGGGAGGACGGTTCCGAGAGCCTTATTACTGGGATTCCTTCTGGGTTATCGAAGGCCTTCTTCGTACCCAGGGGTCGTTTACCCAGATAGCGGAGAACATCATCGAGAACTTCTTGGACCTGGTCGAAGACATTGGCTTCGTGCCAAATGGCGCTAGACGGTACTACGAGAACCGATCGCAACCACCACTGCTCACACAAATGGTCCGCGTCTACGTCGAATACACCCAAAACTACACGCTTCTTGAGCGCGCCCTGCCTATCTTGGAGCTGGAATACGAGTTCTGGGTGAATAACCGCACCGTGACTCTTGAGAGGGCTGGCAGAAACTACTCGCTCAACCACTACGAAGTTCAGAATACCCAACCACGACCAGAGTCTTACTACGAAGACTATGTGACTGCGAACAACGAAACCTACTTCAATAAGGAAGGCAAGCAGTTCAACGCCACCCAGCCTCTAAACGAGACAGAGAAGGCGACGCTATACTCAAATCTCGCCTCCGGAGCAGAAAGCGGCTGGGACTATTCCGCACGCTGGATAGCAAATCCGTCGGACGCTGTCACCGATACCTTCTTCCCCCTTCGTTCTCTCAACACCATCGAAATCATTCCAGTTGAGCTAAACTCTATCCTCTACTATAACGAGATTACGATCGCCGAGTTCTATCGTCGAGAGGGAAACTATACCGCAGCCCGCAAATGGGCGGGCCGCGCAAAGAACCGCAGTGAGGCAATGACGACTTTGCTTTGGAGTGCAGAGCACTACAGCTACTTCGACTACAACCTCACCTCCTCCAGCCAAAACATCTACACGCTAGCAGATAACACTAGCACACCCCTCTCGCTCTCCGGAGCTCCGCCAGGCAAGCAAATTTGGTTCCAGATTACGCAGTTCTATCCATTTTGGACAGGTGCTGCACCCGATTCCATCAAGAACGACCCCAAAGCCATGCGCCGTGTCTTTGCACGTGTGGAAGAACTGCTAGCAAACGGCGACGGCGCGATCGCAGCAACGAACCTCGCAACGGGACAGCAATGGGACGAGCCAAATGTCTGGCCCCCGCTGCAGTATATTCTTATGAAGGGTCTGCTTAACACGCCGCTTGAGGTGAACGAGGAAGACGACGAGGAAACTACAGAAGACTATGTTTGGACCCAGGACCTCGCGCTCCGCCTCGCACAACGTTACCTTGATTCTCTGTACTGCACATGGCGAGTTACTGGTGGCGCGACAGAGGAAGTGCCGCAACTTCCCAATGCGGAGGGGAATGGCACAATCTTCGAGAAATACAGTGACGCGAGCACGAATGCAAGGGGTGGAGGGGGCGAGTACGAGGTAGTCGAGGGCTTTGGGTGGTCGAATGGTGTTCTCATCTGGGCTGTAGACCAGTTTGGTCAACGGTTGACAACGCCAGAATGTGGCAATATCACAGCAGCGAATCTGGGTGGCGGCGGTGCTAAAAGGAAGAGGAGTGCAGTAGAACTGTCGAAGCGGGATGCGAGCTGGATCAAGAAGACGAAAAGATCGAGTCAGTGGAAGTACTAAAGCTCACACCTTTTGTGAGGGAGGACGGCAAACTCGGCCAAGGTAGTCCGTCCGTCTTGGTCCTCCACTATCACCTTCGACTTCCTTCGATAATATAATAGTAATACATTATCTGTATCCATTTGTCACTCCCGGGAGACATGCACTTCACTCATTGCAACTAATTCGGAGCTGTACCCCGCTCTATTAGGGGCTAGATACTTTTTTCTTTTTCGTAACTCGGGGAGATCAAATGACCACCGCCCCGCCCGGCATGCAGGCAGGCCGAGGCGGCGACTAATTTTTGAGGATAGTACGGAACCCCACTCAGCTTCGCTCTTTGTTCGCATTTACGGCACTATCGTCCCTAGGGGGTGCTTGGCAGTCACAAGTTGCACATAGCATCCTAGTGACGCTAGTAGCCTGCATACCGAGGTTGGTTTGTAGATTGCTCGAGGCAGCTTCGACCCATCTAGGAGTTCGCACGCGGCGAAAAAACAACATCTACTGCTCGATGAGATGGGTGTTTGGTGGGGTAATGCAGGCCATACCGAGGCAGCCAAAGTAGCTTCAGTGCGATTATTGGACAGTATCATCTTCAGATCTACCATCCTGGTTACCCCAACTTTCGCGATACTGCCTTGGGCATTTGCCCCGATGGAAGACTAGGACCTGGTAATCAGGCACGAATGGCTTCACCTATCGGTCGAAGATGCCAGACCTCGCATTGGGCATCTAAGGCTGGCCCGTTATCAGCCTAGCTATGGGGTAGACTAATCTAGCGTACGCGCTAACGGCTTGTTTGAGACCCCTGACGGATGCTGAACGACCTCAGATCTCTGTCCCGAGGTTTCAACATTTGCAAAACACCGAAGTTCACTATAGTGGATACAGTGACAAATGTTTCACGACGGAAATAGAAAACTAAAATAGATGCGTAGAGGGCTGGAGGGCAGACCTGCAGCCTCGTTCACTCAAGACCGACGATGAGGAGCAGACCGACAGTTACAGCAAACATCATCACTTACTTGGATTCAAGATGCTACCTTGGGCCTTAAACCCGGTGCGGGATTTTCCACCCACCACGTTGAATGGCGGCCTTACTCACGCCATCCGAAAGCACCATGCAGTTTCAATCTATCGGCACTGGCTTGCCGTTCGACGTTTGGGATTATGCGCCGCGTGCGGCTAGCACCCGAGATTAGTGTCCTTATATCCAGCCTGGAATCAAAACGCTCAGCATAGCGGTGCATGTTCTAGCCAGGAACTATTCAATATCGGAAGTACATTGCCTTGTTAGGGTTAGTAGCGTGGGAGATCGACAACAGAGAGGTACCTTGTGGAGGGATATGCGCATGAGGCCGATGTAGGTGAGCGAAACTTTATTTCAGAGCTTCCGAGGCAGCAAGTTGTAGCATAGTAGGCTACATCCTGGTAAGTGTGAGTTGAAGGGGGAGATGGAGAAACATAAATACCATGCATTATCGTCTCCAAGGGAAGCTCGACATCCACAGGCCAGTTCCTTCATTCACATTCACTATCACTTTCTTTCGCTTCTCCAACCCAGTTCATTCGCCTCAACACTAGTTCAAGATGAAGTTCCTCGCCATCTCCGTCCTAGCTGCGCTTGCAGCTGCCTCTCCCATCGCTGTCCCCGAGCCAGTGAACGACCTCGAAGTCCGTGAAATCGACGCCCGCCAGCTGAATGCCGGTACCAGGAACGAGCTCGAAACGGGCACTGCGCCTTGCCCAAAAGCAATCCTCATATTTGCTCGCGGCAGCACTGAGACTGGTAACATGGTATGATTCTTCACCAACCCATCCTGATACGCCAACAATGCTAATGTTTGGACTAGGGGACACTCACTGGACCCCCTGTCGCCAGTGCCCTCGAGAGCACCTACGGCGCAAACAACGTCTGGGTGCAGGGCGTCGGCGGCCCATACGTAGCCGATCTTGCTTCCAATGCGCTACCAGGTGGCACTTCGCAGGCTGCGATCAACGAGGCAGTCAGGCTGTTCAACTTGGCAAACACAAAGTGCCCCAGTTCAGCCGTCGTTGCTGGTGGATATTCGTACGTCTCCCCTATCCGTTCACATCCTTCAACACAACTTACTCACGTTCCCCACAGTCAAGGCAGTGCCGTGATCGCCGGTGCCATCCCCAAGCTCTCCGCCACCGCCCGCGCACAGGTCAAAGGCATCGTTGTTTTCGGTTACACACAAAACCAGCAGAACCGCGGTGGCATTCCCAGCTATCCCTCGGGTGACTTGAAGGTCTTCTGTGCGCCTGGTGATCTTGTGTGCAATGGCACGTTGATCATCACCCCAGCGCATCTTACATACGGTGTTCCGGCAGCTTCAGAGGCGCCGAGGTTCTTGCAGAGCAAGATTGGTGCGTAATAAGGAAGTGACTGGGAAGGAGGGGTTGGCGTGAGATGTGGTTCTTCTTCTTCTTCTTTTTCTCCTAGCTGGTCTGTGTTGAAATGATTAGTTTTTTTGATAAAATGCACTGGCTCTTAGCTGTATATTTTGAACGGCCTTGTTAACGATTTTTCGTTGCGAAATCACGCATTCTTGACCTATTCTTTTCGCATGTTTTTTAAATTATCGGTTGGCTGCAGGGGCCCTTACAAGTTCACTGCTATCACGGGAGACGCTAAAGCTATGCGCCTCGTGCTCGAGTAATCGTGTCAGCACAGTCCAATCATGGGCAGTCAGGCCAACAAGATCAACGTTGTGACTGGTGAAATGGAGCCATAAACATGGCATGTTGCAACGCGACAACGTAACTGCACAGAACCAGCGATAGCCCAACTAGGGCGTAGGCGCGTTGAAAACCCGCTTGCATGCACCCGCTACGCGTATACAACGTCGGGTGGGTATAAATTTTATATTGGTTCCTGTGCACGGAGATTGTTAAGATTACTTCCTATCAAAAGAATATCTTGAGTGACACATTCCGCATGGAGTTAAATCACATTGACGGCCTCCCAAACCGTCCCACTCACATCTCTCCTGCCGCCTTGTGCTGCATGTCACCCGAAACTTGTGACTGTGGAGCCTTCCTACCGCATCATAAGCGCCAAGAAAGAGTAGGGCCCAATATTAAGCTAGGACGAGATAGCCTATCACGTAATGCATCGAGCGTTTGCTGGACTTGATCCTGGTTGCTATTTTGTCGTCGGTCACAGCGTCAGTCTAGTATCAAAATAGTATGACGTCGTTAGCTTTAGATGATATAAGGCTAAGGTGTTGAGAGCAGTGTTGAATACCCTTAGCACAAGATGCGGTGACGCTGTGCAGGGCTGAGGGCAGTGTTAGTGGCCACTCGAATATTGTATATCTAATTGCATGGGCCACTTCGTGTGACAGTAATAATAGTTGTCTCCCGCGAATGCACCTTCTTCATACCGCTATCGGAGTCGGGCCGTGCTTTCCTCTTCAACTTCACTGTCACCTGCCACATTCATTCGAATGTCTTGGTAAGCCGACGAAAGACATGTTCACCTTGCACCTCGCTCTTTGCTTATAACAATCGGACCCCGAACAAAACATACGGGAACTGGAGTACGCTTAAAGGTGAGCATTTCTGGCGTGGTCCCTTCTCGCCCGCGTCCATTTGTCTGTCATAGCTTTGACTTTTGAATCCTGTCCGAATTTCTGCCGTCACCGACGACAAGTCAGCCCGCAATCTCCAATACTCAACGACCCAATTTAACAAATTTGTTGATTGACGCTTGCACAATGATCAATATCGAGGTTGAAGCTAAAAGCGAGGCCGAGTCGACCGTTACAGAAGTATGGAAGCCCAACAGGAAGGAGCTTCTCATTATGGTCAGCCTCAGCTTCATATCAATGATGGTGGCGCTCGATGCCACCATCCTGGTCACTGTTCTGCCAGTAAGTCAGAACTATCCATGGCATTATATACTTGTGCTGACTTACATGTCCATAGCATATCGCACAGAAGCTCAACGGAACTTCCGTGGAAGCATGTACGTAATTTTAGTGAGAAGTGGAACAAGGCATACACTGACTTCGTACCTCGCCCTTTAGTCTGGACGGGCACATCATACCTCCTTACCTCAGCCATTTTTCAGCCAGTCATTGCTTCATTCTCTGCTCTCTTTGGTCGACAACAGCTTCTATTTGTGTCCATTATCTTCTTCACCGTTGGTACCATACTCTGCTCGACCGCGAAAGACTTTGCCACGATTCTCACAGGGCGCTGCATACAGGGTGTGGGTGGCGGGGGTATGATCACACTTACCCAAGTCATCTACTGCGACATGATACCTTTAAGACAGCGCCCAAAGTACTTCTCCATGATTATCGGGGCCTGGTCAATTGGTTGTATAAGTGGTCCAGTTATTGGCGGTGCATTCGTGGGACACGCCTCCTGGCGATGGTGTTTCCATATCAACTACCCTTTCTGCGCTCTCGGCTTCCTCGTTGCGACCTTGTTCGTCCGCTTCAAGGCCGTCGAAAAACTCACACTAGCTCAAAAGCTGAAGCGGGTGGATTGGATAGGCTGTTTTCTCTTCATAGGGAGTATGACCAGCTTCCTGGTTGGGCTGTCTTGGGGCGGTATCCAATACCCCTGGAAGTCAGCGGCAACATTAGTACCCATCATCCTAGGATTTCTCGGCATTGTCGTCTTCGGAGGTTGGCAAATGTACGCAAAAGAGCACACTCTGCTACCGATGTCGGTCTTCTACAACTGGAGTTCGATTGCAGCTTTCTATTCAGCTTTCGTCAACGGAGTTATTGTCAGTATCGGTTAGACCTCGATTAAGTCATGTCGCTAACGTTATAGCTCTTCACTGGTTTGTACTACTACCCATTCTATGAAATGAGTGTTCGCGGTTCTTCCTCGACGGGTGCAGGCGTCGCTTTCTTACCCGCTCTATGCTTTATGGTACCCGGTTCAGTAGTCGTTTCGGTTCTGACGACACGGCTTGGACGTTTCCGATGGGCGATCTGGGGCGGTTGGGCAGTCACCACGGTGGGATGTGGTCTGATGATTCTCTTCGACCTCCATACTAAGAAGGTTGTCCTCGTGGTCGCACTTGCTATCATTGGCTATGGAGCTGGCACGGTGTTGACAAGTGTCAATGTCGGGGTACAGGCCATCTCGAAGATTGAAAACAGCGCGATGTCAGCTAGCATGTACGGGTTCTTTCGCAGTTTGGGAATGCCCCTTGGCGTTACTGTAAGTTTTCCATCTGCAAGCCGAGTCTTGTTTCACCATGCTGACTCCCCATCCAGCTAGCAGGAACACTCTTCCAAAACTCGATGTCAGGCAGACTTTTACACTTTGGCCTACCTACTACCATTGCGCATGACTCGGAACGCTATGTCTTTATCCTTCGAACCATGGCCAGCTCACCGGAGAAGTCTGCAATCTTGGAGTCCTACGTGAAGGGCTTCGAGTCTGTCTTCATCATGATGACGGCAATCTCTGCGAGCGCATTGATTGTCAGCTTCGCGATTAGGAAGTTCAGTATGGACAAGATTCTCTTGGCACAGTTTACTGCGAGGTGATCTGGCCTTGTCAACGGGTTTGCCGGCTGGGGATAGATTCTTTTTATTGAGATACCTGGCATTCGGTGTATAACCTTTTAGCTACAGTGACAATCTCTCATCTAGATTTTAATACCCTCGAGAATGGGCTTGGCCTCATCGCTCTTCCACCAGCTGACACCGTCCTTGCCAGGATAGCTGAACTTATCCATGCTTTCAGGCTTCATCTCCACACTGTACCCTGGATCCATGGGCGTAACATAGTACCCTCCCTCGATTTTGGAGGGGTGGAAGAAATGCTCATGAAGGTGGTCAACGTACTCCAGGACGGACTTCTTGCCTGAAACAACGACATAGTCGATGGTGGAAAGATGCTGCGTGTATTCTGGTAGACCGACACCGCCGCTGTGCGGTACAATGGGGACGCCGAATTTGGCGGCCATGAGCAGGACGGCGATGACTTCATTTACACCACCTAGACGGCATGCGTCGATTTGGCAGATGTCGATTGCCCCTGAGGCGAGGAATTGCTTGAACATGACGCGGTTTTGGCACATTTCGCCTGTTGCGACGCCAATGCCGTAGGGCTTTAGCGCTTCGCGGATGGCTTTGTGGCCGAGGACTTTTGAACAGCGTTAGTGACTGTAAGAATTAAATTGGATTGCTGCTGCTTACCGTCATCGGGTGAAGTAGGTTCCTCAATGAACCAGGGCTTGAACTCCTTCAACTCCTTCATATACTCAATCGCCTCCGGCACGCTCCACACTTGATTGGCATCCACCATGAGCACATTGCCCTTGTCGAAACCGATGATTTCCCGGGCAATGCTCAGGCGCTGCTTGTCTTGAGCTACATCGCTTCCTACCTTGAGCTTGAAGTGCCTGTACCCCTTTGCCAAAGTCTCTTTCAGTAGGCCGCGCATCTTGTCCTCACCGTAGCCGAGCCAGCCGGCGGAGGTGGTGTATGCGGGTACGGCCTGGGAGTTGAGTGCTTCTTCAAGACGCTCCTTCTTCCCTTGCTCGCTCTTCGTTAGAATCTCGAGCGCCTCCTCTGGGGTGAGGGCGTCGGTAATGTAGCGGAAATCGATCAGGTCGACGATTTGTTGGGGCGTCATGTCTGCAACGATTCTCCAGACGGGCTTTCCGAGTGTCTTGGCCCAGAGATCCCAGATTGCGTTTACCACGGCTCCGAGAGCGAGGTGGATTACGCCCTTTTCGGGGCCGATCCAGCGCAGTTGGCTGTCGTTGACGAGATGGCGCCATGTTTTGCCCCAGTTCTCGACTAGCGACTCTAGGGTCCGGCCCTTGATGCGCTCTGCAAGGTGGGCGATGGCGGTGCAAACAATTTCGTTTCCGCGGCCAATAGTGAAGGTCTGTAAGTTGTCAAAAGGTGTTACATCTCATTGCAAATATTTCTCTAGATCAAGATAAGAGTTTTCAAGGGCAGGCGTGAAATTGGATTTGTTGACAATGAAACAAAATAGACTAATTGACTCACCATGCCATGTCCCTTGAACTCGGAATCTGTGTGCAGGATGCAGTATGCGGAGGAATAATCTCCTGCCGCGTTCATCGCATCGGAACCGGTCTTGTCGAGGGATGTCTACACCAACTGTCAGAGATATGAGGTCCTAAAATGCTAGCCACCGAAGCGACTGTGAACAACTCACTGGGAAGCGGACATCCCTCGTCTCAGAGCCTGTGATAGTAACCATGTTGATGGTATCGTAGTAATAATCGACAATTCGTAGTTGTTGGACTGTTTCCGAGTTCCGAAAACCCCACGTCTAGCGCGATACCCCGCAGAGCCTCAATTGAGTATAGTAGTAGTAGTGAGTTTGAAGAAACTTTTAATCTAGCAGGAGAGCACGAAAAAAGTGATGAGGAAGTGTCAAAATGAGGGGTTATAATGGTTTGCCCCGGGCATCTAGGTCCTTATAACCTGCGCCAACCCATCCGCAGTCCAAATCCCACACGACCAACACCCCAACGGTGCCGGCGGGACCACTTACTAAACCCCACCGTGTGCCGTGTAATTCGTGGAGAAATGCTTTCCGTAGCCCACGCGCCACTCGTTGCGGCTGGAAATCGGGGCATTCGAAACCGCCTTGTTGCGCTACTTGGCTTGTTGGTCGTTAATTCACTCACCACGTGAGGCGGAATAATCATATAGACCCATGTGTTCCCTGCATATCGCGGAGACGACGTGGATCGACGTGGAGGCTCCGGAAGCTTCGTCAGTAGGCGAAAAGCTTGAGCATCACGACTGGCGTATGGGTGATTATGTGGGTGAGGGAGCAATTACACATATACGTGTTCTAGGGGGAGGTGACAATAGTGCGTATGCGTGGAGAAGAGTGTGGGAGAAAAGTAGTTAGCCCTAGAGCTTCGAGGCATGATCAATGAGCTTTTTCCTGGGGCATCTAGGCTTGTGGCTTTAAATTGGAGCTAGCAAATGCTAGATTGGGTTCACAACTCTTCCTCAAGCTGCGTGCCTTTTTTCTGAGTCTCTATTCCCCAAACCTTGATATTCACGTGGTTCTACACCTCACAACCATACTGCATGTCATCTCAAGTCCTATACCGGCTTTCTGCCATTAGAAAGAATGCGTTGCGCTGCTATCGAGCAACCTTCGTGTCCCATGCACGGCTGAAACGACAAAATCACTTGTGTCTCACCTACAGTGCACCAATGTTAGTCCGCCTCAGTAGGGAAATCAATAACATCTTAATATCTCGCAAAGCCTTGTAGCGAGGGCAGAGGGCTTATTGCTAATGGCAAGAGCATGGTGTTGAGCGAGCGAGCCTCTGCCCTTGTCATAATGTTGGCGAAACAGGTATGTAAATGGATGGTAGTTGAGGAGTATCCTCAGTACTTCGCACGAGAGAGACAACGAATAATGGGATCTGCACATTAGTACGGAACAAGAGAGAAACAAACAAACGGACCTGGTTCAAGCACTCCATTCGATTACAATTCCCCGTTACATACACTCGTAGTCGTGTTGCCAGATCCGAAGACCCTACAGCACGTCAATAGCTGTCCCGAAAAGATCCACCCGAATACTCACAAGCCCATTGCCAAGGAAGAAATGTGTTTCATAGCTCTGGCCTTTTGAGACTTTGCACCTGTTGATTGTGAATGTGTATTCCGCTTTTGTTCAAATGTCGTGTCGTCTGAACACTTATTTGATGCCCCTCTTTTCCGTCTCGCTGTAATAGATGACCATACGCCAAAGCTTCTTAACGAGAGATTCTGCTTCTTCATCGAGTGCCTTTCAATATCATTAGTAATAAGTCTCAGTAAGTAGTAACAAAGGTTACTCACAACTTCCAAGTTCTCCACCAGCGGCTGCGGCCCACCCCGATTCCTCAGATGCTCTACAATGGCCTCGACAAGCATCTCCTCTTGCAGACCCATGAGTTCAAGCACTTTATTGGCAGCCCAGTCCTTGATGTCTTTTTCAATGTTCTTCTCGGGCAGGTGCTCCCACGAGACAGGCCACCTCCACAAGCCCTCCTTGTCATTGGGAATATCGCGCGCAAGTTGTCGCTGCGCCTCCTCGACTTCTTCTTGTGTGAGATTAGCGCGTACCGCAGCGTCGAAGTTGATGGGGATGAGAGTCCGCTTCTTGGTGCCTGGCTGATCGGTAATATCTTCGTCTTCGAGTAGATTTTCGACGTCGGCGGCTGTGCGGCGGGGTGCAGCAGCTGTTTCGAGTTTCTTTGCGGCGGCACCGAGAGAGATCTTGAAGTGTGATGGCTCGCGCTGCTCTTGTGAGCGCATGAGCTCCTCGGCTTGCTGATCGAGGAAGGCATCGGCCTGGCCGCGTGCTTGGTCCCTTTGCTTCTGCTGTGCCGCCATTTCGCGTTGCTCTTGGGAACGATCGACAGCATCTTCCTTGGCCTCGCGCTCGCGGATCTTTTCACGTTCACGCATGTACTCGCCATGATCGCGGTAGTAGAGATGTCGCTTCAAAGATGACTCCTGGTCGTCATCGAAGTCTTTGAGCTGCTTGGCCTGCGCATCGCGAGCTGCTTGCTTCTCAGCCTGCTCGTTCTTCACGCGATCACTAGTACGTTCCAGGCCCGCGACGGTACGGCTCTCATGCTTGAGCCATCGAGCAAGCTGCTTCTTATACGAGTCGTCAAGCTCCTCGTCTCGCTTCTTCTTGCGGCGGCGCTCGATTTCGGAGTCACTGGCAGAGTCATCGTCATCCTCGCGGTTGATATAGACACCGTTGTTGATCGCTCCTCCATTAACAAAGTTGACGCCTCCTTGATAATCGCGTGGGAATTGAGACCCCTTAGGTCCGCTGGGTGCGCCTTGGATTCCCCGTTCTGCTCTCGGGCCTAGTGGAACTCCGTTGGCACCACCAGGTCCAGATGGCGCTGAAGGCGGCGGGGACACGCGCCTGCCGCTACGACGACGCTCTTCGGCCTCGAGTTCTTCTTCCCTCCGAAGTCGTTCCCGGTCGCGTTGGTTCGAACGGTCGCGGAAGGCAGCAATTTCGGCCGAGACTATTTCGCGCATTTCTGCTGGGATGTCTGCCAGCTCGTCTTCACCAGTTGTGAGGTTCACGAAGGCGACCTCGACATCGTCACCATCCTGCGCTGGCGCGTCCTGCATCATTGTGTCCCCTCTATACTCCATCACTGGAATATTCGGCGGGTTGAAGAAGCTTCCTAGAACTAGAGAGAGGGCCTCCTTTGCAGTGTCGAGTCGGAATTGAACCGTGTTCTCGTCTTCGTTTCGAGTCTTGCTCCATTCCTCCGCATATTTGATTGACGCATCATCGACCATGACCTGCAACTTGGTTGTTTCGACTTCTTCATCCTCCTCTTTTTTCTCCTGCCCGGGCTTCTGGCGCTTCGTGGGTACGCGGACATCTTGGAAGATGTCGGCGGCTGTCTCCAAACTCTGCGCATCTGCGAACTCGGCGAACCCAAACGTCTGAGGTTTATTGTTGGCGTCGGTAGCTCTGGTCCAACGGACTAGTTTCCCAGCTGTCTCCAGAATGCGTTCCATACCCTCATCACCTCCAACACCGTCTGGGATATTGCCCACGAAGATAGTCCGCGCAATCTCTTCACGACTGGGCGGGATAACCTGCTGAGGTCCGTCTCGTCGATCGCCATCTCTATCCATGCCCAGCCCGCGGCGCGCAGGCATAGATGCATTGTCTTTCCGTCCTCCTCCAGGGCTGTCTACAGCTCCAGTGCGACCTCCTTGAGTTCCTAAGCGAATGACGGGGGCGTTGAAGTTGAAGTTGGGCATGTTCGCAGGAGGTTGCCAGTTCGGTGGGAGAGCGCGTGGTCCGCCTAGAGCTGGAGGTCCTTGACCAAGTGCGACGCCTGGGGGAGCGACACCGGGAGGAGCAGCTGCACTGGGCGGTCGTCCTGTGATATGTTAGTCTGTAATTCCAAGCAGCATGAAGCTTTGTGTCCCTCAGACACGGTGACTGACCCATTCCTGGCGGTGCCATACCAGGCGGAGCGCCTGCAAAGCCCGGCGGGCCACTGTACCCTGGAGCACCTGCGCATGTTAGCCTTGGTAATGTCACGAGGATAGTTGCACGTACCAGGATAGCTGTACATGTTTGCTGTTTATTGACAGGCAAATCAGCGAAAGAAATGATTAGTGAGGTCGATTGTCGCGTGTTGCGTAAAGGTAGAAGTCTAGTCGAGATTTGAGTCTCGAAGCTCGGGCCAGCATGCGAACGACTAACTCCCGACAAATTTGGGCAGTCGCGACGTAGTGAATGACTTCCATCATCGCCAACAGCATCCCAAGCCTCAGTCTCGATTGCCTTGCTACACCAGGCCCAACGCCCTCTCACGCATGATCTAATATACCAATTGATCATCCACGATGAGCTCCCGTTCAATCGGCGAGCTCCTGCTCCGCCCATCCTCCTCCAGGATTCCTTATACATCGTCTACACAGTGCCTACGACGAATCACACCATCATGGACTGCTCAGCGATGCATATCCAGCACTCCGAATAAAGCTGCGCAGCCCCAGAGAAAAGAAGACGCCTTCGACATCGAAGAGCGGGAGCAACAAAGATCGCAATCCCGTCAACCATCCCAAGACACCACGTCCGAAGCAATCGACTCTCTCTTTTCCGGCCTGCCGACCAATCGCCCAAGCCAATACGCACAACGCAACCAAGCAACCTCCAGCGACGAGCTGCACGCAGCGCGCTCTTCCCACATCTTCGGTTCCGAGTTCTCCTCGGCGTCCCGCAATCGCCCCACCCGCCGTCCTGGCCTAAACTTCGACTCCATGTCTCTGCCAGACGATATGATTAATCCTTCCCTGAAAAACAAGCCCAGCGAAGCATCCTCGCTTGCCACACAACAGGAAGAAACCTTCGCAAACTATCCGCGTCTGAACCCGACGTACGGTCGCACCGTGGAACTGGACGCTAGCCGGGGCAGAGATATCGTACGGGGGATAGGCATGTTGGGCTCACTAATGGCGAGGAATAAAGTGAAGGGCGAGTTTAACAAGCAGAGGTTTCATGAACGTGGAGGACTGAAGAGGAAGAGATTGAATAGTGAGAGGTGGAGGGCGAGGTTTAAGCAGGGGTTTCACCAAATAACTGGGCGGGTTAGTGAGCTGACTCGGAAGGGGTGGTAAAGCTTGTTCCAGGGGTGAACTCCGAGCTTGGGTCGATAGGAGCCCTGTACGATTTGAAGCATGGTGTATACGCTGTATTATAGGACTCATTGTGATCTAGCATTTGGGCCGGGTTCCCTTTGTAGACAACATATGTCCTTGAAGACTCTTTGTGCATTTGATAAGCGTAGACATTCGCCTTTTGGCTGTGCTATATTCATACAATAACATTAAGATCTACACGCAAAATTCGATATGCACACTCTACACTACTTTTGAACGCAAATATACCCAGAACAACCTCAATAATCCCTTCAGCGCCTTCAGCCTGTATGTACCGATGCGGACTAAGCCTCTACGAGTCCCCTTTAGCTAATGCCCTTAATCCTTCTTCCCACTCCCGCTCCCTCCGCCGTACCCATATCCTCCCAGCCCATATCCACCTCCCATTCCCCCTCCTCTTCCATTCGCAACAGGCAGTCCATACCCGCTGCCTCCGCTCCCGAACTTCCCCCCACCACCGTTCATCCTATCCGTAGCATACCGCTTCAATCTCCTCGGCAACTCCACGCCCCTGAAGTACACAACACAAATTGCCGCGCTTGCCACCGCACTCAGTAAGCAGTATATCAACGTGCTCGTGTAGATATGGCCACCATAGCCACTCCAACCCGGCGGCAGCGTCGTGCTAGGATACCAGCGCACAGAAAAGGACAACGGGAGGGAGTCACCGATAGTGATCTTCGTATTGCGCGTGTGCGAGGCGATAGAGTACGCTGTAGCGGCATCCACGGTGCCTGGAGAGGTAGATTTCGGAGCGGCGTGGACGAGCAGGTTGAGGTAGTTGCCGACGTGTAAATGGCTCAATTGCAGTGTACCTGCCAACGCGATGATTAACGGTGTATAGAGCGTGCTCTGCGTACCCAACGCGCCCTCCTGCGTCGACTCGTCGCTGACTCTGTATTCGTTCTCGAGGACGGAGGGAGGCAGGGGCTTGGAAGGGATGCGGCAGCTGAGCGGTGCGTCGCTGTGGATGTAGAACTCTAGCAGGTGAAAGAATTCGTCCGTTACGAAGTCGATAGTGCAATTGATGTCTTTCTCCACCCCAAAGAACAGCTCCAGAGATCTGCCCGTTTCATTGCATATCGGGAAGGGGATATATTGGAGATGGCCGGCTGCGTCTGTGATCTAGTTTTACAGTCAGCTTTTTGTTGAACTCTCTGAACCCTAATTTCTGTCTGAGATCACTCCGTGTTCGGGCTGCATTGGTGTCCTCGGAGGGTATGCCATGGCTAGACGTACATGTTCACCTGTATCTCTACGTCCCAGTCAGCGATTGTGGGGGGATGCAGCTTTGTAAGGATTGTGCTTACATTGTCCTGTTCAAGCAACTGACAGGTATTGGTTCTCCCGGATTGTATCCTCTGGCCTCTTCTAAGCTCTTCAGCGGTACCTGTCCGCTCAATGCACTGGCAAGAGAAAGCCAAAATGCTTGCACGGCCAATAGGACGAGCCACATCTTGTAAACTGTCAGAGGGCCCCCCAAAAAAGATGTGTGGTATAGCGTCGGAAGGGTATGAACAACAGCAATTACCGTATATACATGTCGGTGCGCAAGTGGTGAATCTGTCAATTATCGCAATACGATGGGCAAAGGCCCAAGCGCCACCACCTCCGAAACTCCGCAACTTCATTGTTCACATTACACACAGCTCAAACGTTTTATTTATTCACGCAATGATTGATTGCATTTACTGATACCTCAGACGCCTACTAGATACTTTTGCTCCTTTCATGAAGTCATAGTCATTCAGCCGTTATGAGCATCCACTTCTTCTCTTTACAAGGATGCCTTCTTCTTGAAAGCGTTGATGAGACTGTTTGTGCTGGCGTCGTGAGAAGTAGACTCCTTATCATCGTCAAGTTCAGCCTGGATCTTCTTGGCCAAAGACTTTCCGAGCTCAACACCCCACTGGTCGAAGCTGTTGATGTTCCAGATGGCGCCCTCGGTGAAGGTCAGGTGTTCGTAATAGACGATCAGAGCACCAAGACTGGCGGGTGTGATCTTGTCGGCCAAGATAGAAGTAGTAGGTCGGTTGCCGAGGAAAGTCTTGTGAGAGACGAGGTTGTCGGGTGCACCTTCCGCCTTAACCTGATCGGGGGTCTTGCCAACCATAAGGGCCTCAGCCTGAGCGAAGAAGTTGGATGCAAGCATCCTGAACACGTTAGTTATACTCAAGACAAACGTGAATAGCACACTTACTTCTGGTGCTTGTTGTTGTCGACAGGGTTGTGGCTCTGAGCAGCCATGAGGAAGTCAGTAGGGATGAGCTTGGTGCCCTGGTGTAGCAACTGGTAGAAGGAGTGCTGAGCATTCGTAGCCGGCTCGCCGAACACGATCGGGCCGGTGGTGTACTTTACATAGTCGCCGCTACGGGTGATGGCCTTTCCGTTGGACTCCATGGACAGTTGCTGGAGGTAAGCGGGGAACCTGTGGAGGTACTGGTCGAAGCTGTGTCATAATTAGCAAAGGTCCATGCCAGCTACTAGGAAACTTACGGAGAGACAAGGTGCGTTTGGGCTCCGAAGAAGTCGGAGTACCACACACTCAGCAGACCACCAAGCACCGGGATGTTCTTCTCAAGGGGAGTCTCCCTGAAGTGCTTGTCCATGGAATGGGCACCAGCGAGGAATTGGTGGAAGTTGTCGAAGCCGATGTAGAGGGCTACACTCAGACCAATGGCACTCCAGACGCTGTAGCGTCCACCAACCCAGTCGGAGAAGCCAAACATGTTCTTCTTGTCGATACCGAACTTGGTGACCTCATCCTCGTTGGTCGACAGAGCCACAAAGTGCTTGGCAATATCCTCCTCTTTAGCGCTCTTCAGGAACCATGCCTTCGCAGAGTTGGCGTTGGTAACTGTCTCGGCTGTAGTAAAGGTCTTGGAGGCGATCAAGAAGAGCGAAGTCTCCGGGTTGGAGTCTTTCAGAGCTTCCGCGATATGAGTGCCGTCGATATTGGAGACGAAGTGGGTCTTGAGGTTACGGTCGGAGTAAGCCTTGAGGGCTTCGGTGACCATGACGGGGCCACTACGCGGTGTGTCAGTAATTTTTGGGGTTTCTTCTGATAACAGTGCTCAAGTGATCACGTACAGGTCTGAACCACCGATACCAATGTTGATGATGGTATCAATCTTCTTGCCAGTGTAGCCCTTCCATTCGCCGCTTCGGACCTGCTCGCTGAACTCCTTCATGTGGTCCAACACCTCGTTTACGTCCTCAACAACGCTCTTTCCATCGACCTTCATGGGCTGGTTCGAGGTGTTACGTAGGGCGACATGGTAGACGGCGCGGTTCTCGGTGAAGTTGATCTTCTCGCCAGCAAACATGTCATCGCGGAGCTTTTCGATACCAGCCTCCTTCGCAAGCTCAACAAGGAGCTTCACAGTCTCCTCGGTGATGAAGTTCTTGGAGAAGTCGAACAGGATCTCGGAGTCCTCGGCGTCATTCTTGAAGATGTGGCTGAACTTCTCGAATCGCTACACCATACTTAGTCGAGCTCGCGGGACCAACATGGGTTTGCATACCTGAGGGTCCTTCTTGAAGTACTCCTTCAATACAATGTCCTTTCCGAGCTTCTGGTGGTGATCCTGGAGAGCCGACCAGGCGGAAAGATCGGAGGCTTGTGCAAAGCCGGGCATGTTGTGCTACAGAACTAGTGGAGTGTGTAAGCTCGAGAAGGTTGGGCGTCGAAGGGTATACAAACAATTCAAAGTTGTTCAATTGAGGAAAGGGTAGGCAATTGATTCACAGATCTGGCGGGCAAAGTGAAGTAAGAACGATCGAAGGGTGTTTGGTGGAGCGATGGTAAGAAGGTGGCGCGGCCGGCGAGACCCCCGCGTTGCGTCAGAGCTTCGTCCATTTGTCGCAAAGGGAAGGAGGGGCAGACTGCAACTTCCTCACCACGCTTGCCATCAACGCCTACGGTTGGTTACTGATGATAGCCAAGCCGCTCACTATTCAACAGTCAAACATTGGTAGACATGCATTGTAGTAGCTCCATGTCAGCGCACAATAAGGATATTTGTTTGGAAGTGGGATATCGTCTTGAATTGCCTATATTAGGCTTGTTTCTCGTACAAATGCTACCTCAAGCGCCAATGCCGTTGCTCAAGAAGCCTAAAAGCATCAAAAAGCGCTGAGAAGTCCCACCAATCACTTCACCATCCACCTGTGGATCCAAAGCCGCCGGGTGTTGAAGTTGGCGTCGGATTAATCGCGTGACGCCGCGACAGTGGCCAGACGCTAGGTTCACGGCCGTTCTCCGAGGCCGGAAAGCTGAAACCAGTACCACACTATCTTTCTGTCACGCCCTCGAACGAGGGATCCTTCACCGAACCTCCAGCATCGCCGAGACCAGCAACTGGTCGGTTGTAAGACCATCCTGCGAACTGCTGCTGCATAGTCTGAGAGAGCACCGGGCCGTCTACGTACGAGTCCGTGGGAGCTTCCGAAGTGAACTCGCGGTCAAAATTGGCAGTATCTTTAGCGTCAACCTGCATGGAAATTAGCACCGACTACAACAGCAAATGAGACTGGCTATACGTACGACATTAGGCTTGAAGCTGGGCTC
Source organism: Cucurbitaria berberidis CBS 394.84 (assembly GCF_010015615.1). Taxonomy (NCBI): domain Eukaryota; kingdom Fungi; phylum Ascomycota; class Dothideomycetes; order Pleosporales; family Cucurbitariaceae; genus Cucurbitaria; species Cucurbitaria berberidis. Next base: position 2,384,399 of record NW_024468938.1, read on the forward strand.
ATACTTCCTCTCCAGCAGCTTTCGCCAGTCGATGCTGTGGAAAAAGTAGTGTGCTTTGATTTCAGCTGCGCCCTTGGCTCCCAAACGCTTCTCTGCGTTGCGGTCTAGCAGGCGTGTCAGAAGATCTCGTGCGGCCGGTGGAACAATCTCGGGGCCTGGGAAATGTAGCGGCTCGGTAAGAATCTTTCGGTACATGTCGTTAGTATTCTCATCGTAGAAAGGTGGCAGTCCTGTCAACATCTCGTAGAGAAGAACGCCTAATGTCCACCAATCGACAGACTTGGTGTAACCGGCACCAGTGAGAAGCTCAGGAGCGAGGTACTCCGGTGTTCCACAGAAAGCTATGCGGCCATTAGCAAACATGTTCTCTATGTCTATTGTAGGTTTGCTCACTGTTCGTCCTGTCTTCGTCCTTCATGTCCAGTTTGCAGAGACCGAAATCACACAGAGCAATGTGTCCAGTGTAATCCAGCAAGATGTTCTCCGGCTTCAAGTCACGGTAAATAACGTTGAAACCGTGTAAACACTCTAGAGCGCAAAGAAGTTCTGCAGCATAAAATCGGGCTCGGTTGATGTCGAACCGCTGCTCCTTCTGGAGATGGTGGAAAAGCTCGCCACCATTGACGAAAGCTAGCACCAGGTAAAGCTTCTCAGGCGACTGGAAAGAGAACTTCAAAGGCACGATGAAGGGATTGTTGATCTGAGCCAATACTGAGCGCTCCGCAAGAGTGTGCGCAACCTCCGATCGGGAAATGATGTGCGCTTTGCGGATCGTCTTGAGGGCGTAGATTCGGTGTGTATCCTTCTTTCTGCAAATGGTGAGTACTTACGAATTTCAACAAAACATTGGTACGTACTGGACTTGCATAACCTTTCCGAAACTACCCTTGCCAACGACCTTGAGAAGCTCAAAATCATCAATCGATAGACGGTCTTGTCGGTTTTCCACGAAGTTGACACCAATCCTCATTTGCCCACTGCCAAATTGCACCGGTATCCACTCGGCACCGGCTTGGCCTTGTGTATGTTCAGTCTTCTTCACCTTTTCATCTGTCCGTTGCTCCTCGAATTTGGGATGTACTTTCAAAGTTCCAATGAAAATATCCTCATTTCGGCCAGCGTTGGGAGGTGCGGTGGGGTTGCGGATGTACAGCGAAACAGTAAGATCGGTAACTCGAGATACATCGAACTTGTACTGTGTATTGCCGCCTGCCCAAAGTGGATTCTCGGGAGTACCTGAGACTGCGTTTATGAAGACTTGCTGCTTGTCGAAGTCTACAAGCGCGTAGGGCAAGTGTTTCGAGGAGTAGCGGCCATGGATGGTAGGGGCGGCGTTGATGCTGCCAGCGGCAGACTGTGGCCTAGTGGCATACGAGCCCACGACTGGATTTCGAGATGATGAGCCAGGTCGCATGGAACCTGCAACGGAAAAGCCGCCGCCCTGTGACAAGGAGCCCTGATGATGGCTACCACCAAATGCCTGTTCCGCACCCGGCGGCAGAGAAAACTTCTGGCCCTCATGGAGCGTGACTATGAGGATACCCGGGCGGAGGGGTTGTGCTGGCGGGGCAGCGTTCGCTTCTGAGGCCGCTGGGAGGGGTCAGCAATATTCAGCGGGTGGCGTGTGGCGTGTGTCCAAATACCGATGCCATTGGGATCTTTCGAGTCTGCGAGAGTGCTCCCGCCACTAGTCGAGGTTGCCGTCTTCGGGGTCTGGTCATTGACTATGGTCGAGGTAGACGACGAGCGACTGAATGTGTTCGCAAGCGGAGCAAGGTGCGTCTCCTTGAGCTCTGCACACTACGTTAGGCTAGTCACAGTATAGGTCTAAAGGGATACGCACTCTTGGTGAGCTTCCAAGACATGGTTGCGGCAGCTCAACGGTCGTGGGTGTACTATGTAGAAGGCAGACCGCTACAAGAAGGTGGAGATGCGGGAGGGCGGAGTAGGCGGCGCACTAAGGAGGGGAAGTGCTCCAGCAGGGTCGAGTGAGGGTAGAGAGGGGAATAATGAAGAGAAGGGAAGGGTAATAGGGAGCGGATGGTGGCAAGGTGCAGTCCGAGTGCCCAAGCCCTTCAATGTGCTCCTAAGATGCGCAGGTAGGGTCTCACGTTTGAGGGGTCAAGCTGGTCGCTAGCCTTAATCTCGGCGGTGACCAGGTCTTGTTTCGTTCCCGCACCGACACGCCAATCTGCACTGCGCTCAGTTGCAGTGTTTGAAGCTCCACGAGTGGTGATATTGCTATTAGTCTATTTCTGGTCGGTGATGATGATGATGCGCCCGTAACATCGTGCCCTCCTTCGCCAGCCTCGGCTGCAACTTCCGCCGCCTGCAACCTCTCGTACATGCACCGCCGCATAGCCATCTGCTGAAGACCAACACCATCACCATCACCACGCCCGACGCGCCTTTCCCGCCTACAACGTCATCCCAGCCCACTGCTGCCCAGCCCACTCGCCACATCTAGCTGAACTCCTCTGGGCGCCTGCACGCGCGTGGGCAGTGCACAGCCACAAGCCCGTTTGTCTCTTGGGGCCCGGGCGTGGCGACTGTCTTTCACTGCTGCGCATGCATAGCGGGGCACTATGGGTGTCATCAAGAAGAAAACGGGGACGCGGGGTACAGAGGGCGGCATCAAGTATGTCTGCGATGTCTGTTCGTCCGATATCACATCAACGGTAAGTTGTCTACCAATACAGAATTCATAAAGACAGTGCTGATGAGCCTTGCAGGTTCGCATACGCTGCGCCGAGGAGGCCTGCCATGAGTACGATCTCTGCGTACCCTGCTTCTCCGACGGCAAAGCATCTCGAGACCACAAGCCCGCAACACATACCTTTCAAGTCATTGAGCAGCACTCCATACCCATATACACTGCGGACTGGGGCGCTGATGAAGAGCTGGCTCTACTAGAGGGTGCAGAGACGTACGGCCTTGGATCATGGGCGGACATTGCAGACCATATTGGTGGTTATAGGGAAAAGGATGAAGTACGAGACCACTACATCAACACCTACGTGAATAGCTCGAAATTCCCGCTACCAGAGCATTGCAGCAAAGATGATACCGACCTCAGCAGCCAAATACCCCGGAACGAATTCCAAGCCAACAAAAAGCGAAGGATAGAGGACAAAAAGGATGCGGCTGCGAGTGCAGTGCCCGCTACGCCCAAACAGAAGCCTACAGCTAGTGTACCGGCCTGCCATGAGGTTCAAGGGTACATGCCGGGTCGTTTGGAGTTTGAGACCGAGTATTTCAACGAAGCAGAAGAGGCTGTACAGCACATGCAATTCGAACCAGGTGATGGTATTAACCCAAGAACCGGCGAGATGGAACCGGAAATGGAGCTGAAAATGATCATCATGGAGATCTACAACTCCAAATTAGATGCCAGAGTGGAAAGGAAGAAGATAATTTTCGAGCACCAACTTCTCGAGTACCGCAAGAACCAATTGGCTGATAAGAAGCGGACGAAGGAAGAGAAGGACCTCATGAACAAGGCGAAGCCTTTTGCGAGGATGATGCAGCATGCGGACTTTGAGGAATTTTGCAAGGGACTAGAGTATGAACACAACCTACGACAGGCCATCTCTCAGCTGCAAGAGTGGAGGAATATGCAAATCACAAACCTTAGAGCTGGTGAGAAGTATGAGACGGAGAAGCAACAACGTCAGTCCCGAGCACCTGCAATTGGTCAATTTGATCGCCTGGCGTCAAGTAGAATCGGGAAGCCTACGCCGCCATTCGAACAACCATCGGCAGCAACAGCACTGCTGGGCCAAGATCTACCTTTGCATATAAAGCAGAAGAGCGGGCTCACGACCCCACCCCCAGATCGCGCGCCCAATGGCACAAGCGGTGCAAATGGGGGTTCAACTCCACAGCATTCGAAGACGAAGTTTGTGCCCAAGCCACTACCCAATACGGTACCTTTGAAGTTTGGCAAGGAAGCGAAGGCGGACCTTCAACTGCTCACTGCAGAAGAGGTGGACTTGTGCAGCACTCTGCGTATCATGCCGAAGCCCTTCCTAGCACTCAAGGAGACTATATTACGGGCTGCTTTGAACAACGGCGGTGCTCTAAAGAAGAAGACTGCCAGGGAAATATGTAAGATCGATACGAGTAAGTCGTCGCAGTTGTTCGAATACCTGGTGCACAGCGGGTGGATTGCGAGGGCCTAAGGCGAGGAGTACTGTTTAGCTTGGCGTTGAGGTCACGGTATACCCCGGACTCTAGAGGCACTGGCATGTCTTGCGTGTGTCTGGCTATCATTATAGCCCATTGTTGAATGCGATTAGTTTGAAGTTCAAAGTTCATTCCATGCGCCAGACGTTTCCCAGTGCTCATGGGAAGACGCTAATAGTGATTGATCGCCGCCAAGCTTGCGGTTTCCCAGCCAGCCGTGGCGCCTCTAAACATTGCACTGCAGGGTCTCTCACTTCCGCAAACCCCACCCGACAGGTCATCTGGCGCACCGCTTCCAACATGCATCTCTAGTTACTTCATTTCACGTCTGGGAAGCTTTGCAGCTATATCGTCCAACTTCCAGCTCGTGTGCCAATCCCGACGATCACTCGTTCACTCGTGGTTGGTTGTCAAAGCCGAAGGCAGCCTTCAAGCCTCCGCATGGCAAGCACATCGCGCTATTCCACCGAGATGCCTGGATTTTATTCCCCGTCGCCGTCGCACGCCCGCGCAAGTTCCCGCACAAGCTACTTCGACCCGGCTCCGCGCTTCTCGTTTGCGACTGAAACCTCTGGGCGGCAGGTGATGGAATCAGACAGCCACGAGACCCGCAATCGTTCCCCATATGGCGAGCACGACGCTACCACCACACAAAGCTTTACCACATCATCTTGGGGCGACAACTCGTTGGGATTCTCTCGCTCTACCGACGCGAAGAGCCCTCCTCCGCTTGCGCATGATCGCTACGAGCTCGCCAAGGGCGGTATGGATGGGTCGTATCAATTTGGGAGACAGAACGGGGACTACGACGACTACTTCCAGCTTCAGAAGCAGCGCGGAATGTGGTCGGTTCCCCCTACACCGCACGCCGGCGTGGCGAAGCAGCTGGCTATGGATGGGATGCAGACAACTCCAAACGGTAGCAAATCTTGGTCCATCATGGGCCTCGTCGGGGGAGTTGCGGGCAAGCTATTCCAATTCTGCACCGTACCTTTCCGAGGATTCCAGGCAGGCGGTGGACAGAGCTACAATCTCGACGCCCAGGGCGAGATTGCGGCGAAGCTTGGGCTTCAAGACGACTCATATCTACATCAATCGGGCCCGGTTCAACAAAAAACGCCCGGCGACTTCCCTAGTGATGTCTATGGCGTGCTATCGGCAGAATTGCTCAACAACGAACGCCCCAGGATGACGAAGCGATTGCGCACGGCAGATAATTGGGTTGTCGTTGGCACGGACGGCGAGACAGAGTCACGGCCTTCAACACCGCGGTTATCAGAGCGAAGACTCCCTGTCCAATCGAGATCACCATCGCAAATACCGCGCCCGGTATCAAGAGCGGGCGCCACTACACCGTCGCTAAAACGGCCATCCCTCATTCCAGTATCCCGGCGCTCGACCATGGATAGGCGCTCGTTCCACGGCAGTGCAAAAGTAAGCCCTAGTTCACACAATGCACAGCGCTCTTACAGCCGGCTGAGCTATGGATCACCCGCCATGTTCGAAGAAACCCCAAATAAACCCCAAAAAAGCCCGCTACCCAAAGAGAGTCAGCGCCTCCTCAACAAAGTGCGTCGTGAAGAGCTCGAAGAGGATGCCCGCGTACGAAGGATGAGCTCCCAGATGAGTGCGATGCTTAGGGAAGCTCGTGAGGCACTAGGCTCAAAGTTCGAGGTCGAAGAGTTCGATGATGATGACCATGGTGCTAACGACGTTGGGTTCGCACAGCAGTCGAGTTGGTATTCACGGTAGTATGTTTGTAATGTGCACCCCTACTAGGTGTCCCACCAAGATTTCTTTTGTATCGAGATTTTACGCGTCGCTTCTAGGCTTGACGTGCTCTATCCCTTTGCCATCTTTCGTTATATTCGGCGTTTGGGGATTCGATTTATACCCACGGCCTGGCACGGCAATAGCTTTTCTTTTAATCTACTTTATGCGCGTCTGGACGAGCACGGTCAAAACAATAGAAATGAACAAACTTCTTCATCGTGGATTTAAATGCGCTGTCTGTGAATCAATTTCTGGGTTAATAGTGCATTTTGTTTGAGCAGTATTTCGACATGCTCCATTGGGACAGTACAAGGACAAGCACTATGCGCGTCCATTCCACCTAAATATAGCTCATCGACGTGCCAAACAGGTCCGTCAGACGATATAGATGTTCAATTTGCTGTCTAGTGTGCCTCTCTGAGCACTCTCTATGTCTAGCTATGCGGCCTAGCGTGAGCACCCGCCCCGAACAAGCGATTGATCGTACTAGACTGCTGCCAGCGTAGCGAAGTTGGACGGTTCATGTTGTGCCATGAGAGAGAACCTTGTTATCTTCCTGGTTGATAAACAAAGTGTCTGTCCACAGCGGTTCTGCAGGCCCACGTGTTTGGAGGATAACGTCAGCCTAAACGCTCAACACTGTCCTGGTCATAGTTCCAGATGTGGACTTGAAGCCGACCGGGGGGTCGTTTTGGGAATCCTTTGACGGGTCGAAAAGCGTCAGGTCCCGCTAGGGCTGTAGGGGTTCCAAGATAAGCTTGGTGATGCTTGGGGCGTAGGCAGTTCCATCACAGGTGTGGATCCATCCTGAGTAGAGCGGAACCCGGCAAGGTCATCCTAGCAGTCTTGCTATACCTCCCATACTAACACTCAAACTCAAACTGAGTTTTAGTCCTTTCCCCTGTGTTGAGAATTCCTGGTTGTGTTCGCCCCATTCTTTTCTCAGCTGGGCTCTCTGTTGTAAACCGCTCGGTTTCCTCTGCGGAAGCTCCCTCTTTCCTGCCTCTCTACGCTGGGGGCTTCTTTGTGCATTCCTCCTGTCTTCCTCTCTACTACCGACAATTGTTCTTTCGGCACTCTGTGTATCTTGCAAGATTGGAGAGACCATGGCCTGTATACCCGAGAGTTCATGCGGCGGTAGGTTTTCGTAGATCAGAGTGCCGTTCCTCGATTGTGTTACGAAGCTCTCGAAGCGGTACGCATGCAAGACGATGTTGTGGATCTCAGAGATGCCGCTTTGTTGTGTACGCGAAAATTCCAACAACCTCGAGACAGTCCTGTAATTATTCAACTCCCACAGTGCAGCATGTTTTTCAGTCAGAAGCAGGAAATTGTTGTTAGCACCAAGTGCTACGAAGCGTGGTCGGTCGATCCAGTTTCCATCCTTGATACGGGACTGTAAAGCAGAGAGTAGTCCTTCAGGTAGGCTCATCCATATGTAAGCGGACTTGTCATGAGCGAAATATGAGGAGTTGTATGGTCCCAGGGTACATCGTATGTTCGGGATGTCGCGGACTAGACGGCGCTGTGCGTTCCGAGTGTACAGAAAATCCACAAGCTCTGAGGGTAGTCCAGTCGCTTCAATATGATCTTGGTCTTTATGGTCGCGCCACGTGAGCAAAAAGCTGTCTTCAAAGCCAAGGGCAACATGGTGGATCAGCTTCAGCTGTGGGGATTTAAGAAACTGTGTGAGCTTCTTAGGAAGACGTGTTCTATAAAGATATCAGATCTCTCTAGGTGGCACATATAGTTGGGCGCAAAGGCGTACTGCTCTCTTCGTGATGGGCACTGAAAGAAGTGGCTGCCGCGCTGGCCAAAAGCGAAGGTTGTGTCGCACATTGCTGCAACCTTGGCTCCGCGTCATGAAGCGCACGTTTTAAAGAACTGAGAAAGAAATATATACACCACGTAAAGACGCTTGAAGAGCAGTGTATAGACATCGACGGTGGATCCGGGAAGTCCTGTAATAAGTCCACCCCGCCAAGCCGATCGCTTCCAGGAATAAACAGGATAGCAACAGCCTCGGTGGCACTCACGCGACATTCACGACGCCGAAAAATTTCATAAGATCAACAACAACTCACTGCTGTGGTGTACAACTCCATCTGCTCAATGGATCTTGACTGCTGGTAGCCCCGTAGTTTACTCGAGCCTGCAGCGACGACTGAAAGTTTGTCTGTCGGTGACGTCATAGCGACTATCGTCCAATAGTATCCCAGCATGAGCGGTACAACCAGTACACCATCGTTCTTCTCGTTCGGCACGAATGATAGCTTCATAACCAAGAGCTTTGCAGGTCTTAAGTAGTAAGTCCCTAACAATCCTCGATTTTAATGGCAACTGACATTGTACAGCCGCAATCTCCCGGCCGCACTCCGGGATTTTCTCCTGGGAAGTACTGTCTCAGAAGTGCACTGGGCAAGCTTGGGGCTCGTGACCGACTCCTGGATCCTGAGTTTCAAAGACACCTCAGGCAACAATAATCTCCGTTGGGGCACCGCCATTCCGCAGCGTCTCCAGACTATTCTAACAAAAACTTGGCATTCACCCCAATTACGCGCTTTCCTTGGCCCCAGGGACTCGTTCATTGTCTGGCACCCTGAGCTCATCCGCTGGGCAAACCTCCCTGATGCCCTCGAAGATGCGCTACAATCCTGGCTAACGCCCTCCGGATGGAAGGTTGGCCCACCGAGGATAGTGACATGGGGCCCCGAAGGCGCTTTCTTTGCAATGAGTGAGTATGGCAATGTCGTGTATCGCCTTGGAGATGGAGATGCGTGGGAGATCTATAAAGAGACAGTGGACGAGTGGAAAGCCGAGAAAGGTTTCTTATGGAGCGACCTCGCGTTCATTGCACTCGACCCAACTAGCTCGGATCAATTCATTGCGATTCGAAACGACGGAACATGGGGTGGATCAATTGAAGATGCGAACGAAGACGCGCTGGAAACTTTTGCATTGAATTTCTTTGCAAAGGCGAGGCACAAGTCAAAGCCAAGTGCCAGCCACAGCAACGGTCAATTACCAAACGGCGTGCCCACACCTACTCAGACGAAGCCAGATGCAGCAATGCAAGCCCTCTACGAAAGCTGGTCTAAAGAAACAGCCACTATGCTCGCCTCAGCATCCGCTGCAATTGGCGGTTCGAGACCGAGAGCCCCCCGAAAACTTCAAGTCCGCTCTCAATCCAGCACCTCTGATGCATCAGCCTCATCCACACAACGTAGAGCCTCAATATCCGGCAATATGCTCACTTCTTTCCCCTACCTTCCCAGTAGGGTCACTACATGCGCCCTTACGGCGTGTACTATCCTAAAATCCGAGCCAGACGGCATACAAGCATGCCACCATGATGTGGAGAAGCTACTCCGCGCGAGCGGATTGTATAGCTATGAGTGGCTGAGGCAAGAGCGGTTGAGGTGGCACCCGGACCGGTTTGGACGATTGTGTGAAGAGCACTGGAGGGAGACGGGAAGGAAGATGGCGGGCGAAATGTTCAAGCTCATGAGTGTTTTAATTGAGGAGATTGGGATCGCAGAGGGGAGGGAGAGAAGTGGGAGTATGGCGTGAAAGTTGTATAATGTTTGCTATCATCGGATACCCAAGCAAGTCCTTCAGCCTTCATTGCATTGCGACACTGGTTCCATCTATAAGTGCTGATATTATATCAGCTGCGTGACCGTGCGAGCAGCTCTTCACGCCCAACGTTCTCATCATTCCTCAGTATTCTCCCTGTTGCCTGATGAGCTCATCGACTCTCATTTCCGTACAGTCAATGCAGTTTCTCCTCCAGACTTTGATACCGTTACAGGTATGATAATTCAAGCAAATCCTCACACTATAGCAGTTGTGTATCGCAGTATCGTATCAGCCATCCGAACCGCCCTTGTACAGCTTCGTAAACGCCGAGTCCTCCTGTTTCAGCAACTCACTCGGCACACCATACTCAACGACTTTTGCTCCATCCAGCACAGCAATAAGATCAAAATCCATAATTGTCTCGAGATGATGGGCGACCGCGATGATGGTGCATCCCTCAAACTCCTCCCTCAGCACTCTCTGCACCGTCCTCTCGGTGATCTGATCAAGGCTACTCGTCGCTTCATCCAACACCAAAATTTTAGCGTTCTGTGACTCCTTTTTCAATATTGCGCGAGCCAGAGACACTAACTGCCGCTGTCCATGCGAAAAGGTTCCGTCCGTCAAGGGTGCATCCAGCCCGCCTTTCGCCAAGACTGTCGCGTACAAAGAAACCTTGCCCAGACAGGCGGATATCTGCTCGTCGGTAGAGACTCCAAACGGGTCGAGGTTCAGGCGGATGCTACCAATGAGAAAGAAGGGTTCTTGGGCAATGATGTTCAGTCGCGAACGAACTAGTTGGCGAGGGAGTGTGGCGATGGGAACCGCATCAATTGTGACGTAGCCTTCACTTGAGTCGAGGAGGCGCACAAGTATGGACAAGAGAGTAGACTTCCCGCTAATAAACTGAGTGAGTGTTATGAATAAAAGCAAAAGGTTTAGGGGTCTGTACCTGCCGCTACGCCCGCAAATGCCCAGCTTGGAACCGGCTTCCACGCGCAAATTCACTTTCTCGAGAGCAAGGCCATGTGAGGGCCTAGACTTGAGTTAGCTGTTTGCTGCTCGAGAATTGGAAATAACCAACTCACCCATACGACGCGGATATGTAATGTAACTCCACAACTCCTCGATCCGGCCATTGCGGAGGCACCTGCTCGATTTCATGGGGCAAGTCTTCGGCAGGTGTGTCATCTGCATACTTTTTGATGCGATAGATGGCTCCGATGGACGTCTCTAATTGCGTCCAGTACGTGACCAGCAATTTTAAGTTGCTATTGAAACTGATGATGTTGACGAAGGCGAGTCCAACGAAGCCTGGATCAATGGAGCCTTTCATGGCGACGACGACCCCGGCCAATACAATGGCTATGCCACCTGACGTAAAGTCAAGCACGAGATTAAGCCACTTCTGAACACAGTAGAGTGCATACATGGGCTTTTGTGATTTGTCTAGCAGGAGCTTGTTCTGAAGCGCGAATTCCGCAGTCCACTTGGATGCCCGGATTGTTACCAAGCCGTCGATGGTTTCTAGGAAGTGGGAGAAAAGCGGCGCTTTGGCCTCAATATCAAGCAAACGAAGCTGTCGAGCAGTGTTAAGGTAGAACCTTTGCACAAAGTAGAACACAACAATACAGAAGGGCATAGTGGCAGCAATGTACCGCGCAGAGACGGATATTACGACCATTTGGACTACGCAAGAACCCAGTGCTAAGTAGAATCAGACTTCGATGCATTGTATAGACGAATTTTACTCACGGATGCAGGTATTAAGTAACGCTATCGGCAGCTCCGAATCGATCAGCCCCAAGTCTTGACTAAATCTAAAGATGGAGTTAGTTTCAGCATTCGAAATTAGTGGTTTCACCTTACCTATTGATAGTCACGCCAATATCCGTCCTACTGAATATAGATAATGGCGAACTGCAAGTAGGTTAGGCAATAGAACGCTCAAATAAAGATGAAAATCATACCCAAGGGTAACATCAGAAAGACGCTGATGAATGTTGAAAGAAGCGCGAGGTACCATGAAGAGAAGCAGATGACTGCAAAGTAGAACCGGCCCAACTACGGTGAGCCCTCCTATAGCGAAATACACGCCGAGGTACAAATTTGTTTTCGAGCCGGGCGATTTTTGTTCTTGTGTCGTCCATAGCTTCACCCAGACGCCTGCGGGGTAATAAGTTGATATGCAGGCAAACTAAAGCATTGGCTCAGCTTACTTGGGAAGTTCAGCAAGAACACAACAACGGCTATCATGCCAAAATAGAGAAGAGTATAAAAAGTCCCAAAGGCCCGGAAGTAGAACATATATGTCTCTAAATCCCCCCGGGGCTTATCCCTGAGAGCTTCAGTGTTGTCGGTTGGTTGTCCTGGTGGTGAAGCGTCCTCGGATAGAAATGATTTCTGGGCGTCTTTCCGATCTCTAGATTTGACATCAAGGAGATGCAGGTAGCCAGAGGGCTTGTTCATCAAAGTATTGAAAGAGCCTTGGCATGTGATTTCCCCGTTACTATCGAGTACAATGATATGATCCGCCATGGGTAAGAAGTTAACTGAATGCGTGAGGAGATGAGATTTCAGTGGTTCCTGTATACTCACGAGATGAGGATGCGCAAATTGTTGTTATTCCGTTCTGCTGACAAAAGGCCGCTGTCGCAAACATGCTCTGAGAGATGGCTTCTTCTGTTGTATTGTCTAACCCGCAAAACACGTCGTCTAGCAAGAGAAGTTGTGGTCTGGAGTAAAGAGCTCGTGCAAGGGCCTAGCCCGTGTCAGCAGTATTTCTGATAACAATCAGTTGACAACTTACAATGCGCTGCTTTTGCCCTCCACTGAGCACTGAGCCGCTGCTACCAAGGATGGTTTCGTCGCCATTAACAAGAGCTGCTATATCCTGCTCCAACAAGCAAACCTTCAAGACACACTGATACCAGTCTCTCTCCATGGGCAACACGTTGGTAATATTTTCTTGCACACTTACGTTGCGGATCCAAGGACTTTGACTGCAATAAGCGGTCCTGTTACCATTCACGTACAAAGATCCGGACGAAAAAGGCATTTCCCCAAGTATCGCACGTAAGAGGGTAGACTTTCCGGAACCTACGGGGCCTAGCACTATTGTCAAAGAGCCGTGTGGTATGACGAAGCTGAGGGCCGCAATGATGGTGTTAGAATGCACTTCCCATTTCGCAGAGTAATTTTCAGCACGCACAGCTGGTAGTTTCTCGCTACCAACGCTCGCATGGTGTTGTGGCGTGATTATCTTCATGTGGGACGGGATTTGGTCTCGAGGCTCTTCGAGATTCGAAAGAATTGATACCGTACCATCTGGATTGAGAAATTCCCGAATTCGCTCGATGCAAGTCACAACAGTGACAATACTTGACAGGCCTTCAGTCAAAGTATTGAGAGGGGACCCTAGCAGTGCGTAGGTCGAGAGTACTGTGAATGCAGTTGTAGCATCGAGTTTAATGCCGCCTCCACTCTTGCGAAGGACATAGACGGCAAACGAGATGACTGGTGACATGGCAGTGGTGAGGTAACCTGTTGAATGCATCTATTAGCAGCAAAAAGTAGAACTGGAATGTTTGCTTACCAACGCCAAGCACGAAAATCTGGAGCTGTCGCATCCTTTTCGAGGCGCGGATCTCCCCACGACGCAGTTCACGTAGGGAGTCGGAGACTTCCTCGCTAAGTCCGGTCATTTTGATGGTCTTGATGCCTTTAAGAATGCCTGACGTAATGGCCACTCGCTGCTGAATTGCTTCCACCCAAGTCTTTTGGCGGATACCGGTACCTTTCGCAACGAAAGTTATTGTGAGGGTGCATCCTGACGCTAAAATCACTGGTACTATAGCCGCAAAACCTAATTCTATCCAAAGCAAGCCCAGGGCAAGGGCAACTTCAAGCACGCAACCCCATGCATCGTGCACATAAACTAATCCCGATGATATCCTTTCGATGTCGGTGCTCATGAGTGTCACAGAAGCACGTTCGTCCGTAGCCGAAGTTGAAAGTTGTAGAGTCCGCTGAAAAATTAATGGAACAAGGATCGAGCGGACCGTGATGATCAGGCGATTCGTGAGATGCTGGTATCGGGCATTTGAGATACCAAGGCCAACATAGACTAGTATAAACGCACCGACAAGCCCATAACCGCTATTTTTTATGGTGTTGCTCGTATCATCTGGCTGAGTCGCCCATGTGACTAGACGTCGGATAAGAAACGGCTGCGCAAACTTGAAGCCAACAGTGCACAAGCGAGGGACCACACCTGAGAGCACTTGCCATCGCAGCTGCCAAATCAATCCCAAGAGAAGGGAATGTCTGGCCACAAGCTTTTCCCGCCCACTTTTAGAAATGGACTCGTGCGGCTCTGCAATGGCGGGGTCCAAGCGGAAAATATTGTCAGCACAGAGAAGGCTGCGGTAGCCCGTCCAGAGGAGCGGGTTGACCCACAGAAACAGGACTTGGCTAAAAATGTTGGCAGTTGCTTCAGGCGGGAGACATCGGTCATTGTTGTTTCCACGCGACCGGGGCCAGGTCTCTAGGACTACAAGAAACGCTCTCAGAAGAGCGTTTACAGTAAACAACCCGGCAAACGAAGATCTTGTGTCGTCAAGCCAGACAGTACGAGTCCGAGCGGCATCAAATAGCAGAGTGACGAAAAAATAGGTGCTCAAAACAGAAGATGGCCGCAACGAACGCTCGTCCTCGGCAGATGACATGGGAATCGCCACGACAGCGGCAATGAATGCCAGGGTCAACGAAGCAGCCGACGCCGGTGTTCGAGAAGGTGCTGGTGCAACTGCGCCCAGAACGAGCAGTGAGAGATGGACCGATGCAAAGATGGCGAGAAGGAGCTATTGGTGCATCAATGGATAGCTGGAGACAATAGGGGTTGCGCTTACACACCAGTTTAATGCACCGAAGTCGAGTGCCTATTCTACATGGCGGGCGATGTCGCAGGCGTATCAGGCGTAAGGCTACGAGGGCGAAAAAGAGGGCGTTTGGCACAATGGAAAGGAAAGCTTCCTCAAAGAAGATGGTGAAGTCAAAGGCGCGGCGACAGACGGCCACGCGGGGGCCAAACAAGTTGTCTAGATGCCGCGGACAGGTATCGCGGCTCATGACGGAGTGCGTGATAGAGTGTGAGCGTGAGAGGCCTGCTTGCCATTCTGCTGAAACCTGGATCAATAGGCATATAGAACTATATGGCATTCATCATGATCAGGGCGGATGTCGACATAGACGAACAACGCAGCTAGTGGAGGTTATGGCATGTTTCAGGAGCAGAGCATTTACGCCATCCCACAGGCATCTTGCGAGCGCGGATGCTAGCCCGAAACAGAGTAGACGCGCGGCTGCAGACTCCAGACGTCAACTCATGCTAGTGTGGTATCCAGGATAATTCCCGCTCTCCCCGTGGGAGCGAAATGTTGGCGCTACGGCGTGCAGCCGTGGGAACAGGACTAGCTGAATTAGGGTGGCGAGGGTAAAACTCCGGCTGCGCCTTTTTGCGCTTACTAGTAAAAGGCTAGTCCTAAATAAATACTAGTATACTATATAACTTCTAAAAATAAATTACTATTTTATTATATAATTTTATACTAGAAACTTTAAAAATAATAAAAGTATAAAAGTAAATAGAAGTATTTATCGCAGACGAAGCCAAGCCCAAAGATTCCTGCGTCGCCCGAAAATTGCGCCACAGGAGTTTATTTGAGTTAAAGCCGCAATTTTTGTCGGTGGCTTGTTCTGAGATCGCGTACAGCGCGTTCCGAATGTAACATGGTCTCCGTCCATCTTTGACTGAAGCACCAGCCTCCAACATCCCAATGGCGCGATATCTATCATGTGAATTGATATTTGGGCCAGAGCGAGCATTTTAGTTCAAGTTACTTTGTAAGCAAGTGTATGCGACGTGAAATGTAGTGTCCCAGGCGTTTGTATCATAGTTGCTAACAATCAAGCCGATCAAGCCCCAGCAGTCGGCTTGGCTTGACGCTTGCAATAAGTACCCCAACGCTTGGCTTGATCGGCTTGGTGGAGGTTTTAGAGTCGACTTGATTCAAAAGTTCGATTGAGGCTTGATGGCTTGACGATTAATTGCGTGCTAGATGAGGTTCATGCTCCTGCCATGCCTCGCTCTTGTTAGGGTATGCCCGAAACGGAGGACGATGAATCTGCTTCAATACGCGGATGGTGGCACAAAGATTTTCGCCAAATTAATAAGTGAGTCATACTCACATATGGAGGGTAACCAGAAACCGGATCAGCGCCTTCAAAGCTAGGATGGTGACCAGCCCTTGGTGAAAATAATATCCACCATCTTCTGAAGCAATGACAGTAACGGTTTTGGACTATTACGCAACATCCGTAGTCAGTTAGCTCACCCGGGTTGAGATGCCTTATAAGATCGTCGGCTCTAATCTCTGTACAATCATGATAGGCTTGCGTGCAATGGGTTTCGGTAATCGAAATATTACTGTGGTGGTCGAGATAACGGTGTGTCTGGCGAGTCTGTACTTTGTTCTGGTTGAAGTCATTGGTACTGTCTTTCCTCTTCGATGGTCCAGTCCTCCCATAGCTGATATATTTCTAGATCTTGTTCAGTGGGAGCGGAGTAGCTGCGTTTGGCTAGTCCGTTATTTTGCTCTTGCAGATTCGCGATCTCTGTGCTGGCTTGTGCGTCCCATACACCTTTGATGTATCCATCCCACTTATCTTGGGCTAAGGTGATGGCCGAATTGTGTCGTGATTTCCGGAGTGGGAACAATCGTTCCCAACTCCGGTTCTACACTTGCATCTTGTCGTCTGAGCTTGGGGCTATCTGGCGGTGTGTAGTACTGGTGGTTGTCGTTGTCGCGCCAGTATGCCGCTGCTGGTGGACTAATTTCTTTTACTACTTTATATAGACTACTCTTACTGGCGTTGACTTTACTTTTAAACAAATAAATAGGGCTAGGTATATATCTATACATAGAATTTGCTGCCTTAATACTGTGTTAAGGTGCTGGGTATAGCACATGAACTGTGGTTTAATACTGATTTCTCCTACTGTGTTGTATGATCCGCTCTTGCAGTGTCGACTTACTTGCAAATAAAGAAAGAAATCACTGTACATAGGCTACCTTATTAATCAAGGTCGCTGGTTCGATCTGTGAATTTAGTAACTGTTATTTATTATTGATTTTTGGATACCTATAATCTCTGAAACGCCCATTCCCATCCCATTCCATTCGGGTATCCTAGATCGATACGCAATGAGTAGTGAGTATCCACGTACTATGAACGCCGAGCAAATTCGGCTCAAAAACCCCCTTAATAGACGTCTAAGAAGGTGACGAAAATGGATGCCCGCCGAAGAACCGTAATGTGAAGAGTCTTAGGGAGATGTCGTGCCTACCGCTTCCGAAAAGTACATGCATGTTGAGCACATAAAGACCTTGACGAAGCACACGAACTCTGCCAAGCTGAAGCTTAAAAAAGTCGATCCAGGCCCATGTCAAGGATTTTCTGAAACTCCACCCGTTGCTTGCCAGCAATGCTCCGCTTGTACGGCTTCGAATCTGCAGGGATGTAGTGTTTGACAATCTGGACGGTAGCCGGGAGGTTGTCGAAAGGCCCAAGCACGTCAATTCTCAGGTTGGCGCTCTCGCTGTCCTGGGCAGAGTCGTGCCAATGAATGACCACCTCCTTGAGGTCGGGGGCCTGCTTGAGAATTTGGTAGACAAAGGTGGCGCGCTGACGAAGTAGAGCTGGGAAGATGGCGGCTACACAGCCCGTTGTATCGGCGCGGATCCAGGTCGTGTCCCAGACGAACGTCACTTCGACTTTGCGGATGTTCTCCATGGGTGAGAAAGCAGCCTCGGTGATTTGGCTGAAGGCCTCTTCGTAGAAGGACGTATGAGCGAAGCTGCCGGTGGCCTCGATACGGAGCACGGCAACATCGTAGTACCAATCCTTAGCTTCGTCATTGAGCTGCTTCGAGGTCAAGAGCAGCTCGATTGGAGGTGGACAGTGAGTGAGGCGCATGAACTTGGGGATATAGCGCCACTTTCGCTGAGCCCTAACCATCGGCACTCGAGCGGGAGGAGGTGGAGCCGTAATACTGGTGTCCTGTTCGTCATTTTCGTCCTCGCCAGCCTCTCCTTCACCATCGTCATCAGCCATTGCCTGATCGCCGTCTTCGTCGCCATCGTTTTGGGTACCTTGATCCTCGGTCTCGCCCTCTCCCTCTTCAGCAAGACCTTCCTCGATGCCATCTTCGATGTCCGCTTCAGACTGTTCGGGGTCATCCTCGCCATGAGCCGCAGCTTGGGTTTGAACGTGTGCTGAGGCGGGAATCTGGGTGCCTTGACCGGCATCCATGCCCTCCATCTCGTCCTGGGTGTCCACTTCAGCAAGCTGCTCTTCACCATCTTGGTCCATGCCCTCGTCGTCCTCTTCGTCCGCAGGCTCGCTGTCCTGTTCTTCATTGGCCTCGTCGTCTTCCTCCTCGTCCTCATCATCTTGATCTTGATCTTGATCTTCGGCGTTCTCGTCGGCTACTTCACTGTCCTGTTCATAGTCTTCGTTGCTGTGTACAACTCGCGGAATCGGTCCGTTAGAGTTGGCTGCAGCTTGTTTCGCAATGAGCTCCTCGACTTCCTTCTTCTCGAACCAGTAGCGGAGCAGCTTCTTAGGCTTGAAGTCACGGGCAGCCGCGAGCTCAAAGATGTGATGTCGTACCTCCAGCGGTAGGCCCATGAACATGGACGTGGCCTGGTCGTGGGCCATTATCGGTAATTCTATCGGGGCTGAGTGGTGGTGATAGTCAAGTCACGGCAGAAGCGGAGTAGTTAAAGAGCCTGTGCTAGGCCTGTCGAATTCAAGGTGAAGGTGGTGGACTTGCTGCCTGGGAATGGGAAGGCGGGGCAAGGCTGCGCGCGTTGTCCCTCCAGCGGGCTGGCGGGGCTGAAAAGGGCGAAAGTGAGCGTTTATACGCAAACGTGCGCACTCTAATGCGAGACACTGCCATGACGACGGACGCACAGCTGCTGTGCGAACCACGGATTGCTGCGTCTACAGACGAGGTGAACATCTCGGTCGTGCTTTCCCCATGTCTCGTGTAGCATACAAGCGCCTCGCCTATTGGTTGCAGGTTGCATACAATGTCGCGGCTAACGAGGACATGGTAACCTCGATTTCCGATCCAGAGTTGCGTCTACCCATCTACAGGCCTATTTCTCTTACCTCTAGAGCGGAGGATGTATATCGCTGCAGCTCCTGGACGCTGATATATGTAAGGAAATAGCATTTACCTAGTGTGTAGCGTCGTGTACGAAACCTCGTACATGAAGTTTATAACCTTGTACCATATGCCCGGTATGAAGTTTTCCATAAGAACGCATTAGTTCTTTCAAAACCCCCAGTATCTCACATTGACACGCCCAAAGAGCTTTAGCTTAAGCTTATCATAGACCATGGACTCTCAGCCCAACTACAAGCTCGTTGTCTCTCGCGGAACATCTCCGCACTTAAATTACTTTCACAGAACCAGCGATAGCTCAACTAGGGCGTAGGCGCTTTGGGAGTCCTCTTATGTCTCTCGCGGAGCCGACAGAGCAGCCCAATACGTCTGGTCCCCACATGTCGCAAAGCTCGAACTTTGTTTCCGCCTATCAAAGCTCTCATACGAAAGCAATTCTGGTGGCCCTCTCAACGTTCCGAGAGGCAAGATACCCTGTGTTGAGATCTCCACCCCCGGAAGCCCTTCAGAGTGGGTAGCAGACTCTCTAATTGCTAAAGATTTCATCCATAGAGGTCTGCTGCAAGACATGAACGCCAGGATAAGCGGAAAAGAAACGGGGCAAGATCTTGCAATTCGCGCATTGCTGGAATACAAGCTCTTCTTCTACAATGCACACGAACGGTGGACCAACAACTACTACACTGTGCTTCCACAGCGCTACTTGTTTGGTTACTTCCAAGGTTGGCGCACCACGCCATCCTCCAAAGGCTGATTAATCAAGGGACAGGGCGCTTTATGGACGGGGAAATTCACACCTTCCGCGAAGAGATATGGGCAGGCGTGCATGTAATATTGGAAGACAGCCGGAGGAAGGCGACACAGGGAGAGTGTTTCTGGGTGTCAGGTGGCGATGAACCTTGCGAAGCTGATGCTACAGTATATGGCTTCGCAATCAGTGCACTGGTAAGTGACTCCGGGCCGATGGGCGGAGACCTGGTGAAATCGGAGTGCCCTGCAGTGTTGGAGTACGCCACAAAAATCCATCAACGGTACTTTCCTGATCATGAGGTCTGGAAGTAGCAGTGCTAGCACATCACAGTGTTGGTGGTGTTCCTGCTCTTGCATACGACGAAAATGGTAAGCTGCGATGCTCAAGCAGCAAGTGCAGCTCCACCCACAGTTCTACGTGGAAACCGCAGGTGTCTCTCCTTCGCCTGTATATAAACCCGCTTCTGGGCTTTTGGTTTTCTTCTTCCACATCATCCACTCTTCCATCCCATCCGAGCATTGTTCCACCAACAAGCATCCATACCATCCTCATCAACGCCTAACAAGTTCAGCTTAGTCGCCTCCAGCAGAAATCCACCATGCATCTCACCGCCGGTGTTCTCAATGGCCTTGTCGCCCTCACCGCCGCCTCACCTACGGGCTACGCCTTCAAGCAAGCTCAGTCCAAGGCTTTCGTCGACGCCGTCGAGCCTCGATTCACTGATGCCGACGACGGATGGCACATCGGCTGCGACAAGGACGAACACTGCTACTACTACCGTGATCGTGTTGCCTTTAATCCCACCGCTGCTTCGATCTCTCCTCGCAGCCCCGCCATCCGCCGGTCGGCGTGCATACCTTGCAAGAATTCAAAGCAGTGCATTGTAAGTCATTTTGTCACATCCCCGCTCCTTTCCGCAATAGTCTAGCTAACGAATTGTGCCCTGCTAGGACTGTCCACCCCCATCCCAAGGGGACAACCTGTACGAGTGCATCGACCCCGACGCCATGACATTCTTTTGTGTTCGCATTGTTGCTGGAAAAGAGGTCTCGAACAACTCCACCAAAGCCTCCACTAAGACTCTCGACACTGCCGTTTCGATTATACGTCACACCGTCGATGGCCCCAACTACCCTCCTCCGAAGCATGACGATCCCAGTTACCGCGGACCGAAGCAGGATGGACCTGACTCTGCTCCCCCGAGCCACGAAGGTCCCGACCAGGAGGGTCCCAATCACCATGGGCCTGGCTCTACTCCCCCCAAGCATGAAGGTCCTAGTTATGAAGGTCCTAACCACGAAGGCCCCAACCACGAAGGTCCAAACTACCATGGCCCTGACTCTACTCCCCCGAGCCACGAAGGTCCCAACCAGGAGGAGGAGGAGGGTCCCAGCCAGGAAGAGGAAGGTCCCAGCCAGGAAGAGGAAGGTCCCAGCCAAGAAGAGGAGGGTCCCAGCCAAGAAGAGGAGGGTCCCAGCCAAGAAGAGGAGGGTCCCAGCCAAGAAGAGGAGGGTCCCAGCCAGGAGGAGGACCAGGAGGAGGAGGGTCCCACCCACCATGGGCCAGGCTCTACTCCCCCCAACGATGAAGGTCCCAACCACGAAGGTCCAAACTACCATGGCCCTGAATCTGCTCCCCCCAACCAGGAGGGTCCCAATCACCATGGGCCTGACTCAGCTCCCCCTAACTCGGAAGGTCCCAACTACGAAGGTCCCAGCAATGAAGGTCCCAACCGCGAAGGTACCAGCCACAATGGGCCTGGCTCGGCTCCCCCCAATCAAGAGGGCCCCAACTACCGTGGGCCTAAATCGAACCCCCCTAACCACAACGGCCCTATCTCTTCTCCTCCAAACCACGATCAGCCTGAGCACGATCAACCTGAGCACGATAGCCCGAAGTATGATGGCCCAAACCACGGCGGCCCCAAGCAGGATGGGCCAAAGAACGACAGCCCCGTCTCCAATACCAAGCCACCTTACTTCGAGTTTGAATAAGAGGAGTGCAGGCCCTACACCAGCGAGAACGTAAGTCAGCGGAGGGTTCTTATTATGATTCACTGACTGATGTGTGAGCAGGCCGTTTGCAGTTGGTGGTCCTTGTGTGGCAAGAAGCAGAGGTGTTTCCATAACAACGGTCGGGAAGTATTCGAGCTGTGCTACGAGAACGATGGAGTTGTGCTTCAATGCACCGCGTAGTGGTCTACATTTCAATTGAGTGGGTGAGGTATGCGGCGAACGCAGTGGCACATGGTGCGAAGATGGCCGAGTTTTGAGTTTCGGGGACTGCATACGCTGGCTTCTGTCTTGTTGATAACGGTGCTGTCGGATGGGTGTTGAGCGTTTGTTGCGTCCTTCTTTGTCTCTTTACATTCTTCCCGCAGCTTCTTCGCCCCTTGTCGATATTCTTCTTGTTGCGCTGCTATAATTCAACCTTTGCGCTTCCTGTTCACTTCACCTCTTCTCTGAATTCGCGTGTCTTTGCAAGTCTTTCAAGTTGTGTGGCTGGGTATACACTGCAGGAGTCGCATTGACTGTCCCTTGCCAACCAGGCAGTTTATTTGAGGATATCTACGATTGACCAATAGCCCAAGATTAGCTTCGTTCGACTTCTAGACCGTACACATCGTCGGAATCTTCTATCATGGTCTTAGCGTCTAAGTTTCACGGGTTGGCTTATGTTACGAACCATCATTGCTCCCATTGTCAGCACGCGGGTACTATAAATGGAGATAAACATGGAATGTGCCCCAAGGCCGAGACTTTCGAGTCTGAGGCCATATGACATAGTTTGTAAAATCTTGGTAAGGTTGGTTTCGAGTAGATAATAACTTCCTAGGCGGCTATTGTTAGCTAAAGCCGCCACTGACATAATACAACTTACGAACTGGGTGCTATTGTTGCAGCGCAGATGACCCACGTCAAGAGGGCACGTCGATTGCAGCCTAACCATCTTGCGTGCGCATAATAGATGTAAATGACGGTCTCTGTCTGCCCCGAGGCATACATAAATTCTCAAAATTACCTTGTATCTCCTCGGCTCTAGACCAGCAAGCACCACATCGAGGAACGATCCCCTGCCAGCTACGACGACTTCGAGAAAGACCGTACCTGAACACAGCTCTCAAACATCTCCCACTCGATCAAACACATCCCCAAATCAATTCAATCAAACATAACCAAATCGTGCTGACAAGATGTCTTCATCCAGATAAAAAGTCGTCCTCCGCGTCTACAACTTTGACAAGACAAAAGTCACAACCGTGGCCAAGCCGACAACCTACACTGATGTCGATATCGCGAATGGGGTTGCCCATGACATGCTAGAGCACTTTATAGGCGCGAGAAAGAGGATGGAATGAAGGAGATTGTCGTGAGCAGGTCGAAGGGAGGGGATCAGATTTCGGCTGGCTTCAGCGGAGGGTTTTAAAGTTCAGGAGATGAAGGAAGAGAAGGGGGAAAATTGTGAGGGTGCTGCTAGTATGGAGAGATGGGTGAGATACAGATGGTAGCAAGTGAACTGAAAGCTTGCTTGGAGATGAACAAGTATTTCGCTGAAAGGAATTGGTTATGAGTCGACGATTGGGGTTGGGGTCTAAGAATTAGCTGAGGGTAGACCGGCTCACTTTTGCCTATGGTGCAAAAATGTCACAGTCCTTCCCAACCCACGTTTTGCCTTGGAATTTCTTGTATTTGACTCTTATATCAGCTTCTTAGCCTAAGCATTCCAAATCTCGTACACATCATCTCATGTTTCTCAGGGGGACTTGAAAACCAAAACTCGTCCAACCATTGGCTACAATTAAACTAGTCACTGCGCGTAACGGTCTGCTGAATAGATTATGTAGGTTAATAGATACATCCCTCTTCAAGAATGTGGAATGGACGGCTGCAGGCTGTCAGATACCAAAGGTGGAGACGTGAGGTTCAAGTTGAGCTCCGCGCTAGAGCCCCACATCCCGCTAGGCAAAACCTTCCGCCGCCGCCTCCAAAAATTTCGAGATCGCATACAGTGTTTCCGCAGCTCTCGATCTTCCCATTCCCCACTCTTCCACGCCTGCTACCAGGGCCAATACCGTCGCGAAGATGTTCTCGGTCCCCGGCTGGAACGTTTCTGCGCCCATCAAAGCCCAGGTCGAGAAACCGAAACCCAAAGACCCGAACAAGCTCGGCAAGAAGGCGCTGAAGAGGCAGGAAAAGCAAGAAGTAAAGCTCAATACAGAGAACATAGGAGAGTACTGGGACAAAGTTACCGAGGAGAAGGATGTGAAACCACAGGGAGAGCAGACACCGGCTCAAAACCCAGTAGAAGCGACGGCCGATGGTGCGCAAGAGAAGCGAGGAAAGAAGCGCAAGAGAGGTAAGGCTGGAGGTAATAAGGACAAAAAGGAGGGAGAAGATGGTGCTTCAAAGGCAGACGGCAGTGTTCCTCCGGTAGCACAGAGCGCCGAGTCTGGCACTCAGAGT
Organism: Cucurbitaria berberidis CBS 394.84; assembly: GCF_010015615.1. Classification (NCBI taxonomy): domain Eukaryota; kingdom Fungi; phylum Ascomycota; class Dothideomycetes; order Pleosporales; family Cucurbitariaceae; genus Cucurbitaria; species Cucurbitaria berberidis. The sequence continues at coordinate 2,408,403 of NW_024468938.1, forward strand.
GTCTCAGCGGAGAAGCCTACCACAGCTACAAACGGCGACTCGAAGCGCGACAAGAAGAAGCGCAAGAAGGAACAGAAGTCTGGCAACCAGCAGCAAGCCGAAGCCAATGGAGTTCATGCGCCAGAGCTATCCAAACCTCTCACCCTAGCATCACTCATCCCCGAGCCGAAAGGCCTCACACCCCTTCAAAGATCCATGCGCAGCAAGCTTGCCAGTGCCCGCTTCCGCCACCTCAACGAATCCCTATATACCAAACCGTCCAAAGAGTCGCTTGATCTCTTCAAAGAAGACCCTAGCATGTTTGAGGACTACCACCGCGGCTTCGCACAGCAGGTAGAAGTGTGGCCTGAGAACCCAGTGGATGGATATGTTCAAAGCATACTAGCGCGAGGAAAGATAAGCAACAAGGATCCGTGGAAAGACAAGAAGCGGCAAGCCAAGAAGGGCAAAGGAAGTGCCCCAGAAGTTGAACAGCCAGAGTCAGCCGTTGTGCCCGCGCGAGGCGATTCGAAACCCCTCCCCCGCAACGTCAAAGGGCATGCCACGATTGCAGATCTAGGATGCGGCACGGCCTCGCTTTCCTACCACCTACAATCCCAGCTGAAACCACTGAACCTCACATTCCATTCCTTTGACCTCTCGAAGCCGTCCGGCCCCTCTGCTCCTCTCGTAACCGTCGCTGATATATCCTCTCTCCCGCTCCCGGACAACTCCGTCGACGTGGCTATCTTCTGCCTCGCGCTCATGGGCACAAATTGGCTGGATTTCATAGACGAAGCCTACCGTATTCTACGCTGGCGCGGTGAACTTTGGGTCTCGGAGATTAAGAGCCGATTCGGACGTGTGGACAAGAAGAAAGGCAAAGCTCCGATCAACAGCATCGGGAGCCTCAAGAAGCCCATGCCTGATAAGAAGAAGGGGGGCAAGAAGGGTAAATCCGGTGACAAGCCAGACGAAGAGGGCATCGCTGGTTCTGAAGATGAAGAAGAACTCGCCGTCAACGTGGATGGCGTCGACGCAAAGGAAGGTACCGATGTCAGTGCGTTTGTCGAGGTGCTTCGCAAGCGTGGCTTCGTTCTAGACGCCCTGCCTGAGAAACCCAATGATGCTATTGATCTCAGCAACAAGATGTTTGTCAAGATGCAATTCGTCAAGGCGGCGCATCCGAGCCGAGGCAAGAACGCAAAAGAAGATCAAAAGGCGGGGGCTGGACGACCTGGAAACATGAAGATGGGTCTCAAGGGGAAGAAATTTGGCATTGTGGCTGAGGAAGATACATCCAGTGGTGACAAGGAGAAGTCGGTCTTGAAACCGTGTTTGTATAAGATAAGATGAGCTATGCATATATGCTATAATGCACCTGAGACAATTCCACAGTTTTGTCACACGCACACATGGATCGTTTACCTAATTTTGAAATATTGTAAAGTCGCCAGATTTCGATTTAATTCCTGGCTGACTCGGTCTACTGGATCTAGATATGCCGTTCCTTGTCCTCCTGGAAATGCCGGTCGCTTTTACGCGTGTTCGTAGAAATACATATGCCAAAGTGATATCGTGAGCTCATTACTCATGCCTCGTCATCGAACGATGAAGATGAAGTACTTGGTTTGAAATAATAAAAGACTCCCCGAAACAGATTGTCCGCCCAGATTTCGTCGCAAATGTCGTGGAAGGTCGTTTGGTGGGTGACCAACACTATACTGGTCTTTCGGAATTGTTGCTCATAGTCTATCTCTTTCACCCCCCAAGGAGGAAGCTTGCAGCGTGTTCCACGTTACCTCCAAACATCTCCAGTGCCTGGATAGCTTCCTGTTCCGTGCAACCAAACATGCCAACAAGCTGCTGAATGTCGTGCTGGGGGAATGAGCTGTGCGAGGATGACGGCACGGGTGCTTTCGACGTGGATGCCTGGGATGTGGACGGCCCCGCGGACGGGCCGGCTGCGATAGAATGCTCGCCAGCAGCGGTGGCACCTTTCGGTCGGACCGCACCGGACTTTGCACCAATCTCGGTTCCGTTGGGACCAGCGACGGTAGGCTCGTTCATCTCGGCCTCTTCGAAGCTCTTGGGAATCTCTGACTCGTGCAGAAAGGGCACCTCGATGCCTTCGAAGCAGAGGGCGTTCTTCTCCAGGTCGATCTTGGCCTTGTATCGCTTGAGCATGTCGAGCCCGAAGAGTAGATCGACGTCCTTGCCCTCCATGACCGTAAAGGCACAGGGCATAGCGGCCCCGCCAATTTGAATCTCGGCACGGTGCACACGACCAAGAATCTTGGCGGTGCCGACACCTCGAGCCATACCTGCGTATCGAGTATCCATGAGACGCATGATGCCACACCTCTCGGCACAGTCTGGCGACATGATAGTAGCTTGAGCTCCCGAGTCGACAAAGGCCTTTACAGGCACGCCGTTGACGAGGGTGTTGACGTAGAGCATATGAACACGCACGAAGACTATTGTGAAATTAGCTACAGATACTCTGGGGTTTCGAAATTGGGGTGACTTGCCTTCAGGGTTCTCATCGTAGGCCACCTGCAGGTTCTCGATGACACGGTCTTGACGGATGAGTTCTTCAATCTTGCGTTGGGCCTCGACATTGAAGGGGTCTTCGTTGAGCAGGGCGACTTGGTTCTGGCGCTCTCGCTCTGCGTCGTCGGCCTGGCGCTGCTTCATGGCGAAGCTTTCTTTCCAGCGGGTGGGGTCGGTGACGGCAGCAGCGAGGTCGGGGTCGCGCTGTCGAAGTTCGTTGAGCGCGGTGGGGTGCATAAGGAGCTGCTGTCGCACGCCCTCTGGGTCAGGTTGGCCTGGCCTGGGTTCCCGTGGGTTCACATTGGGTCGTGGTTGATTCTGCCGGATTAGGACGGCCAGCATCTCACCATCCCTTATTCCAGCATCCTCTAGTGTTTGTGTCTCGTTGGCTACCGGCTGGCCGTTTAGGTAGATGCTCTGTGATGCCGAAGGGAGGTTGGTGTCGGCCTCGATGAAGCCCTTGAGGTCCTTGACGGTGCTGCCGGGGGGCAGCTCGAGGGTCAGCAGGTCGTTGTCCGACTGCGTGCCTGGGGCGGTGATGGATATGGTGACGCGTGGCCTGGCAAGAGGAAGCGTTAGCCGTGTGTTTTAGGGTCGTGGTACAACAACGGTTTGGTTCGGAACTCACATGTCTGGAGCGGGTGGGCGGCGTTCCTTGCGTGGTATGCAGGTGAGGCTCAAAGCAGGCAAGAGAATGTGGTACCGTGTGCTGGAGCAGAGTCGAGGGCGAGGATTTGTTGGCTTAGGAGGGATAGCGGGGGGGCTTCTGGGACTGCGGTTCGGCGCAGGTTCCTCCCAGAAAGTGGTCGAGTGCGCCCCGGGAATTGCTTATAAGGAAGCACGCCGGACGAGGGCAGTTTCTGGCCGTGATTGCTGGTGCACCCGCCCGCGACGTGTGACTGCTAGAAGGCAATGGAAGCCAGTGGGCCCCTCTTTCAGGCTCCAATCGAGGTTAATAATCAGCGAGGGAGGGGGACATGGACATGGACAGGCCGCAACGACATGATGTTGTGGGAGAGTGAGTGACACGCAGGCAGGGCGGGCAGGCGGGAGAGGCGAGGCGGTCAGTCTGCGTAATATAGCAGCATAGCTAGCTAGCTAGCAGTAGCAGCACGACGAACGAACGGCTCGACGAGGTTGGCTTGGCCTGGCCTGGGGTGGGGGAGGGACTGGACTGGAAGCACTGATGAGCCGGCGGTTGCGTGGGTGTGCGTGTGCGTGCGAATGAATGTTGGCGGTGTAGCCCTGCGCGTTTGCCCAGAGCAAGGGCCAGGGGCGGGGCTTTCAATATTTCGAGCGAGCGGCCTCAGAGACAGACAATGACATGTACGGTAGAGGTACATGATGGATGGGAGATGATGGGGTGATACACGGGCACAACCTCAGCCTGTGGAAGCCATCCCAGTTCTCAATGTGCGAGTGCGAGCAAGGGGAAGCTTGCCGTAGCGACCGTCTTGAGACAGTTCAGACGGGACCACAGCAGCAAGACATGCGGCATCCTCACCCCTCATACGGCAAAGGCCCTGGCTACATCTCAGATGCAAATGCAAATGCAAATGCAGATTGCCATGTCATATCATCCCACCTGCTGCAAGTCATTGGCACAGACAGACAGGGCACCCACTCCGAGCCAATCGACAGCTCCAGTCCAAAGCAGAGCAAAGCAGAGCAAAGCAAAACAAAGCACATTACGGGCCACTACAGAAGCTTCATACATGAGAGAAGTAATAGCAGATGAGATATGCATGAGAGAAGCGCCACGACGCAGATTGTTTAGCCCGTTTCTGCCCCCCAGCCCAGGATCTGCACCAAGCGAGCCGGTGGCTTAGGCCGCGGCGTGTCTCGTGAGCTCGCCAGGAACCACGCACCCAACCCTCACCAACTGCACCCGCTTTGTGCCCGACTCCATCTCGATCGGATCCTGTTGCCATCCGTTGATCGGCCCGCCAAGATGCCACGGGACCTGCTAGCCGACAAGAAGACGCTCAACGAGATGCCTCAACTGTCCCGAGAGCCCGCCTCTAGCCCGCCGCCAAAGGACTCCAGTCCAACGCCTCTCTACAGCCCGACTACTTTCAAGGAAGAGCGCTTCAAGAAGATGGGCAAAATCCACCCGTTTGCCCAGCTGCTCAATGTCGAGGACCTCGACGACTGCGACTGGCTTGAACATGCAGCCTTCGACCCCATAGAGGCTGCTACACGGGAAAAGGTAGGCCGGTCCTTTATTGCCTTCACCATTGACACCCTATCCTCCATCGTCTGCTGTATCACATCATTGGGCTCTGTCAGGCATCACGCATTGCGCCCTCCTCCACCCCCTCTGTTACCTAGACCAACAACTCTGCATGCTTCAATACCTCCGCGCGTACCAGCCCCTAATTCAATTCCACAGTCGCCCTCTTCGTCACTTCGTCGTCACACTACAGCATCTTGTTTATTGCTCCACTTCATTTCAAGACCCAGACTTTTGTCCGCATGAGTCAATGGTTTTCCGCCACGTCCTCGCTCTTTCCCTTTGCGGCTGCTTGTGTAACGTCCCTTCCTGCCCTAGCCAGCGCTTCTAGCCTAGTCTACACAACACCAGTACACTCACCTACTTGGACGACCACAGGCCTCATGCTAACCACATCAGCTCGAATACCGTCTACAAACCTGCGGCGAATTATGCTCTGGCCTGTTTTCCTCTGCTTACCCCACCTCGCCCGGCCCACTGGGAGAGATCATCAAGTCACGGACATTTCAGTCTATAGACGCATCTGACTCTGACCGGAAACGAATACTAATCGGCCACATCATCGCCACAAAGTCCAGCTCCCCACTCGTCACAGACGCCTCCATGGACTACCCCAAGGACTGGCAGACAAACTACCAACTCACTCCAAGCACAGGCCACAACGAAGATGGCCAAACCGTATGCTTACACTCACTATGCGTGCATCCCAACTTCAGCGGCAAAGGCTTTGGCCAGATACTACTCAAGAGCTATGTGCAAAGAATCAGGGACGCAGAAGTCGCAAAGAGGATCGCCCTCATCTGCAGAGATCGTCTCGTCCGGTTTTACGAGAATGCGGGATTCCACAAGGTTGGGCCGAGCAAGTGCCAGTATGGCGGGGGCAATTGGGTGGACATGGTGATTGATTTCGAGGATGGCATGGGCGACGATGATCCAGACTTTTAGATCACACTGACAAGCATGAAGAGACGACTTGGGTATTGATGAGAAGATGAAATGTAACCATTGTATAAGACTCTGTTCATTGGTACCTGGGATATCTAGACATGCTGCGATGCAGCGGTTACTAATACAGTGTGCTAATGTAGTCCTAGACCTATGTCACCGTTGCTGATCAAGGCGGCTTCAGTTCTTACGACGAGCTCTGACACTGGTTGTTCTCGAAGATTTAAAGAAAGCGGGCGTGAGTGATGACTGCATCAAAAGAGGCGGGGAGACGGGCTCTCATTTGGCTCCCCTCGACGCGCTAGTGGGGACTATCTAACATACCCTATTTGATGGCGGGATCACTTTCAGTAGATGCCCCACCCAGACTACATCACTGTCCGTAGCCACATAGCTGTTTATTATGCTGGTCGCAACGTCCTTGGTATCACTCCTGATTCGGCTAATCAACTCCCGAGCCCCCACCCCAATATCTCAATATGCTTGAGATTAAACCCGCGCCCAACGGCACATATGACCCATTGTACTGGAAACTGGCTACAGGACAATGTATTTAGGGACTAGAATCCAGATTTATGGGCACATGTTTTGTCAGTCCCTACAATCCAAGTTTCCACTTCTCACTAAAACGTAGTAGCCGTTGTCCAGTATGCAGTGGAGACTCCTAGCCCTATCACTACTCGCAGGCCATGGCTTCTGTCAAGGAACACTACCCATGCTGCGCTTCGAGTGCTCGCAGCTCGTCATCGATCGCCTAGACCCCCTAGTCAACCCCGGCTCCGTCCCATCTCCACATCTCCACCAAATCGTCGGAGGCAACTCGTTCAACGCATCCATGGACCCGAAGACACACGACCTGCCCGCCAAATCTACATGCACCAGCTGCACCTTTTCAGAAGACTTCTCCAACTACTGGACCGCAGTCCTGTACTTCAAAGCCCGCAACGGCACCTTCACGCGCGTGTCTCAATTCGTCAGCGAAGGCCTGCGTGGCAACGGCGGCATAACAGTATACTACATCCCCTCGACCAACAACAAAACCACCGTGACAGCCTTCAAGCCAGGCTTCCGCATGCTAGTCGGCGACGCCATGGCCGACTCTCCCAGCAAGCGGGCGCGCAAAGTGTGCCATCGGTGCATGCCCGCCACGGGAGACGGCAAGAATATCAACTGTGGAGCTCCGGATAGTCAGACGCTTCCCAAGGAGTTCTGCCCCGGGGGCATACGCGCGGTTATTACGTTTCCTACGTGTTGGGATGGCAAGAATTTGGATAGCCCGGATCATATGAGTCATGTTGCGTATGCGACGGGCGCGGGCGCGAATGATGCGGGTCCGACGGGGAAGTGTCCTGCTAGTCATCCGGTGATTATTCCGCAGGTCATGTATGAGGTTATGTGGGATGTAGGTTATCTTTTTTCTCTTCCTGACTTATAGGTTTCAGTATGAGTTGGCTAACTTGATACAACACAGACCCGACCCTTCAACGACAAGGAGTTATGGCCAAAGGATGGCTCGCAGCCGTTCGTCTATAGCACTGGTGACCAGTGAGTCTATACCTTTATCTTTTGGTTCCCCCGCGGATCACAACTCTAAATCATTGACAGGAAAGGATACTCGCAGCACGGAGACTACGTCTTCGGCTGGAAAGATGATTCTCTCCAACGCGCTATGAACGCTCGCTGCAATGGCGACGTGTGCACGGAGACAAAGGTCCAGACGCCCGAGGAGGCGATGAAGTGCACCATTCCGCAGACTGTTGATGAGCAAATCGACGGATGTAAGTCAGAGCTGCCAAAGTCCTTGGTGAGGCGTGGTGAGATTGATTTGGCTGACACTTTGTAGGGCTGACTACTCTTCCGGGCCAGAGTATGTAATTCAGAACAGTTTCGTTAAAGACGGGATGTTGAGTAGTTGAACGCGCGCTGTATAGTTTAGAGAGCAAGCTCATAGATATACCAATTACTATTAGGTTATATGAAAGTATTAGGCTATGATCATTCTACATAACTCCTGGTTAGTTAAGGTGCTGGGTATAGCACCTGAACTGTACTTTTATACTGATTTCTCCTACTGCGTTGTATGATCCGCCCTCGCTAGCGTTGACTTTACTTTTAAACAAAGAAAAGAAAGGACCAACGCCGACGTCTTTTCCTACAGCGGGAAGGCGAGCGGTTGTAAAAACAAGCCTTCGTCGCCAAACACCTCCCTAATACAGGCAAATCCGCCGTCAAGTCTGCGGGAACTCCCATCTTCAACGAGGCTTCGCTTGCACTAGCTACCGTTCTCGTGGACCTTAAGCCTTGGACCACTAGAGTCACTGTAAACACCATAGGGTCTACGAGCTGGCACCCATGCAAACATCCTTGCAATTAATGTGGCTGGTGGATAATGATGATATCTCCATCGTATTTGGACCGAAGTATCAGTTAGCGGTGAAACGATGTGTTGAGTTGGCAAAGTCTTCCAGTAGCTTAGATGAGCAGGTTCAACAAGACTTGTACGACAAAGTGGTGTGGTTATTAGAAGATCAAGCTATGCGGAAAGTCTCTGCGCCGTAGTTGATGGATATGACGACTCTGTTCTGAGCCCGTCTCATTTTCGAAACAGCAAAAGTTGCTAAGCTATCAACCCCTTCCCTTTCGAGCGTTAGTTCTTATAGATCCTGGTATTGGCTCTAATATAGTCTGGAACAAGTATTCAAACAAATCCTTGATCTTTCATGATTTTGCCACAGAGTTCCCAGTTTTGAAGAGCGCGGGTTTATTTCCGCATACAGAGCGCGTGTAAATATGGAGCTGTGTAAGCCGACCTACAGGTGACGATAGAGTATTGAGATTGGTTCGGGGTAGAGTTCGCCACTAGCAACAGGGAGAAGAAGCTCGCTCCAGCCGCACCCTTGTAGGCTGTAACTTTCAAGAGAAGCAGACCAAGAATGTGGATGCAAATGCGCGTGCTACTGCGCTCGCTATTGGAGACAAGGTTCAAAATATCACTCAGGTGAGAACTGAGGGCAAGACTACGAGCTCTTGACTAATGCAGGCCACGTGTTGAACTTTTACATCTGTGTTGTTGCCTATTTAGAGTTGTAAGACACAGGCTTACTCATATTCTGGCAACTGACTACAACATCGCCTCTTTCCTAATGGGGTTCAGACATTAACACGGACCTAAGACAGTTAGCGTGATGCACGATGTCCTCGGGAGTTGCCGTTTAGATTAACTGCATGGCCTTCGATGCTGATGTAATGGGGATGCAGAAATATTCTGTTCTTCAATACGAAAGCGCTGGTCTTGCGGTTGAAGCTTGCAGCGGTGTGAATAGTAATGGGACAAGGGTGAGAATACTGATATAAAAGACATGCATCGCCTGTAGGACTTTCAACTTCATCACTACAGCTCTTCAGCTCATCAATCCGCAACAACCTGAATATCAACTGAGTCAAATCAGCAATAATGCATTTCTCTACTCTATTCATCGCTGTCTCGGCCAGCCTCCTTTCCGCTGTCTCAGCCGGCCAGGTCAACTTCTACTCGGACACCAACTGCCAGCACTACATCGGAGAGTCGCATCCAGGCTCCTTCCAGACCGTCGGGTAGGTTCGAACTCATCTTCGCCCCATTATCAATCCCAACCGCGTATCTATCTAGCAAGTTCTGATCTCAACTGATCCAATTCTAGAGGTCCGGCCGGTTCATTCTCTGCATTGTGGGTGTCAGGTGACCAGTGGTCCTGCAGTGACACCTGCGGTCCGTACATCATCTGCGGCACTTCGAACTGCAGCCGCCGCAGGGCTACGGGGATCGGAAAATGTGTAACCTTCAACACGGGTGTTTGGGCGAGGAACGGGTGTGGACAGGACATGTGCAACAATGCTTAAGTGGTGGTGATCTTCGAAAAGGGAGGGCAATGTTGGCTGGCGGGGAGTATGTGTTTTCGGAATAAAATGAGATATAAGCAAGATTACAACCATCACTTTTTTCGCTATCTTGTCAGCCTAGCAGGGCACTACACTTTCTTCCACCCGTTCCTCTCAGTACTTGTTCGCCCACTGATTGACATCCCGCGTTGGCCTAAGGTCAAACTTTGCATCCAGCGCCTCCAGATCCATGTATAGTGGCGGACTATCGCATCCTCCAGGCCCTGGATCTCAAAAACTCCAGTCTGAATACTCAATCTCAGGACACTGTGCCTTGCAGTAACACAAAGTTTGCTCTATGTGTCATAAGAGTTGAGAGAACTGTTTGTTTGGGAGATAATTTTTCGGGTCTCGAGCTTGCACGCCATGCGCTGTAGAAGCGTGGTGTGCCGTCGGTGTCGAACCATGCAGCATTATCGGGAAGGATATCCTAACGAGGATCGGACACAGCCTGGTGAGACATCCTTCTAGCATTCATCTCCGTAGTGGAATCAGTTGCCAAAGGATGGCGGGATCGTAAAGGGATCCACAAGTTTCAAGACAGGCTTGCGGCAAGCAGGAGGAACAGAATGATGACACTGAGGGGTGTCAGAGGACCAAGTCTATTCCGCATACTCGTCGTTGATATAGAACATGATCGACAAGATTTATTGTGATATTAACGCCTTGTACCGTGCAAGTGCAAGGTGTTAGAATGGTCGTCCTCGAGATATTCCCCCCTAACTAATGCGCCAAGTAAGGACCCTTAGCGCGTAACGTCGCCACATCACCCTCACTCAACCTCGGCATTATGATCCAGATAGAAGTTTTTATACCCTAGCTGGTCATATCTTGATATATCCTGCACCACCCGCACACATTCATCCTCTTCTCCACTTCACATGCCTAGCTCTGTTTTCCGTCTCCTTTGGCGTGTCCAATTATTGTGGATATAACGATATCTTTTTCGTCGCGGTTCCTTCCCGTCCATGAAAACACATGGTGTCCGGGATCAAAGCGGATTGGATTATGTTCCATACGTGCAGTGTTCTGCGTTGCGAAACAACAGAACGATATCACCATGGTGCTCTCCGAGGAATAGAGCAGGGTCACTCGACCACGTATTCGGCGCGGTGCTGACGATGCTCACCGTCACGAACTTCTCTCTTCCAAGAATACTCATGTTCCCGCGTTTGCCTGACCAGGCTCCCGCATCGCCCGTTCTTTTCTTTCCCAATCCATTGATCGTAAAGCCATAATATAGTCGCACAGTTCGAGTCCCAGTTGTTCATAACTTTACGTCCGATGTCTCGTATCGTCTTTCCACTAAGATTCCCTCTATACTTGTGGTATCCGTTCGACTTGCGCTATCATTCAGTTCCGTCCATACCCTAGCAGCATATCTGTCGCCTTCGGCTAAACTGCCTGGATGTGTCCTGGCCGTAGCCCCCATGGATAGATGGCTCTTATCGTATGTAGTGTTTTCGTGACGATTGCGCACAAGCGCGTATAATGTCGGAGTCACCGCGACGATGACCGCGAACAGTATCTCCAAAGACGCCCACAATGTATGAGCGCTTTGGACTCGCGAGTTGTGGCCTTGGACGATTCGCATGATACTGACGGCGATGAGGAATATTCCGATGCTGAAGAGGAACAGGAGTCGAAGGCGTTGCATGCCAGGAATTCTGACCGATAAAATGAGGGAGAATGGCACGGCCATTAGCAGGATGTCCGTTAGGATATTGCTCACTTCGTAGGTGAATAGCCAGACGTTTCCGATAACACTGCAATGGTTAGCTTCGAGTGATAGCGTAAGTACCAAGAAAAGGTGAGTTAGTACCAGTCGCCAGGGTAGGGATGTATCTGCCAATTCTTCTTGAAAGGATGGCATCCCACGAACACTGGGATGATAGAGGCAAGGTACGTTAAGAACAGTGCAGTCCAAAACACGTATAGGAGTTTTCGCTCGTATGGCATCTTCATGATGAGTCTGGCTAGCAGATCGAGGACTGCCATTTTCAAGGACCATAACCTTTTCGAAGATTAGAAGATCCAAAGCTTTGGGTGAGATGTAGTTAAGCTTACACACAGATCAGTAGCGATCGAGTGGCTAAGACGAGTTTGCTACCCGTTATGATTTCGGAAGCCTGCACTTCAAACCCGGGTTTGAGTAGTTCGATACGTCTTTCCGCCGACAGGACTGTACTCATGTCAGTCCGCGACCCTCGCTGCGAAGAGGTAATGCTCACTCCTCGTTGAACCATATATTAGTAGAAAGTGGTTGGCAAGCAGCCTCCCTACAATAGACACCGCTGCACAGAGGCACCAGTAATCACCGTGAGTGATCTTTTGCCCCCTCACTTTGCGCAGCGCCAGTCGAGCGACGATTAGCGCGACAGAAACCACCAGGCAGACCCACATCGACACCGACGACTGGGAGTCTGCTGCCATCTTGTCCAGTTGTGTTGGGAGCCAGTATAGTTGAACAGTGAGGGCGATCCGGGGGGGAGGCGTTAGAGCGCATGCATGGAGGGTGTAGACAAGAGGGCTGAATCAATCTGTCGAGACCCAGCCCACTGGTATATGTCGGCGTATTTTGGATTGCTTGCTGCACACCATAAGGATCGGAAAGCTTGTTTGCGCAGCTAGAAATTGCACCAGATGATAATTGGTGGACGGAACACGAACCACGAGCAACGCTGCCGCTAGTATGGGGGGCGTTGTCACTAGGGGACGGCAGAAGGAACTTGGGCGAGGCTTCGGCCGTGTATTGAGATGATAATAGTCCACTGACTAGGGCACTCTATCAACGGCTTACGTACAGAGATATCCACATTCGCTTGAGGCTGCCAGTACGCCTAATGGCGATGGCGCAAGAACGGTTGGACAACGTCTCTGATCGAGTATGAAGGGTGGCACTGACAGAACGAGGATGTTCGGCGGAAAGCGAACCGGTAGCGTGGTGTCAGGTCCACGTGCGGGGTGTTACACGGCCAGGAAAACCCCAGAGTTGGCCAGTTTGACACGCACTAATGACATAGATCGGAGTTCGTTGTCGATCGGACATGGTAAGTGAGGAGACGAAAGATTTTCAGCTTTTACTGTACTGTACAACCAGTTGTCGCTCGCCCTTGCTTGTCATTCGAGGCCACCCACGAGGGGACCTAAAGCGCAGGAACGCTTCACTTCACCCAAGAAATGGCCCATGCGACAGGCGAAATCCGACCGCGGCACGTTTAGCAGTCAAAGCTCTGGGGAAAAGGTCCGACACGGCATCCCATCGTCGTACGAGATATGGGGTTGGTGGCGTTGCTAGGTGCCTACTCTGGGAAGGACTGCAGAGATCACCGACTGTAGTTGAATCATGCGCAATGTTTTCATTCGTCTCCTATTCCTTGATTTCTACCACCCGATGTACACCCGGAGAGGGTCGTTTTATGGTTATAAGAGCGTTGGTGCGCAGACTAGTAACCTAGTTACGGTAAGAAGAAACGAGCTCCTTCGTAACAGCTGCCCACTAGATTGCCGAGGTCCAGGCCTGTGATAGTAGCGCCCTTCCTCGTGTGGTATAACGCAGCGGGGCATTACCTTTTTATCAAGCCTCACATCTCTAAACGACCTGAACATGCCTGCTAGACCCAGCTAACAACAGCACCTTAGTGTCGCTAGTATCATCGTTCCCGACAACACATGCCATGATTGGTCGACCTCATGAAGTATGCTACAAAAGAACGAAGACGTGTGATTGTGGTGGCGGAAAGACAAGATGATTTCTGTGCACAAGGCGAGCGAGCAGAATTCATCCGCACAATCTTTCTCGCGATTCATGATTCTACGTTTGTTCTACTACTTCATGGCTATGCAGAACCCGGGGATGAGTATATGATAAGGCATAAAGATACTTCGATATTTGATGGGATAGAAACAAGCAACGGGAGTAATAGATGAGTCGGGCGAATAGTCCAGTAAGGAAAATTGCCACAATAGTGACATGCATTGGGGTATTGTGAAGTAAAAAATGTACATAGGCGTGGTGTACTCGTCACCTTTACAGCACGAACACGACTCTTCATTCCTTCTCTTTAGTATCGCAGCATATCAAAAGCGTCCGCTCTCCCTTCGCCCGACGCCAAGTCCCCCATACCCAGAAGTCCTACCAAACCTCTCCGCCTGCCCAAACGGCCTCTCGCCATTCTGCCTCTCACCGTTCGGCATACTCATGCGCTTGAGCGGACTGCCCTCGCGTTTGCTAGGACTAGCTTGCCGGCGTTCACCCGCACCACCGAGGCTATCTCTTCCTCTTGCATCACTTGCATCCATCGGTTGGCCATACGCGTCAAAACGAGTTCCGCCCATCCCACTACCACTGCCACTGCTACGATTACTGTCGCGGATGAAGCTTGTGCTAGATGATTTGCGCAGCGGTGACGCTGCGTGCGTTTTTACGCCTAGGTAGCCGCCATCGCTGGTGCGTGGGATCGGCGGTGCTTGGCGGAAGGGGTTTGGTGTGTGGGAGGGCCGGATGGGAGAAGAAAAGTCTCCACCTGTAGCAGTTGACGTGCTTGTGTATGATGATGTACCATGATATCCAGGACGGAGGGAAGGCGTATGCTGTGAGGACCGCGAAACGGACGTCGAAGCCAGGTTGTCCGGGTCATACTGTGACGCGTAGTTGGCGTTTGGGTTGGTGCGGAATGTCCGGTTGATGACCGTTGTTGGCGTGTACGTGACCACGTCGCTGGCCAGATCATCGCTGTTACCCCGGACACCGACACTTGAGTCTCGATTGCGCTTCCTGGAGATGGTTTGGATGCCCACATCTCGACATGGTTTCTGGAGCGCAGGATGTACGAACTTATTGTCGTATTCATGAAGCACTCCGCGGCTGATGATGGCGTTGTCCTTGGCTTGCTGTGTAAATGACTTCCGTAGCCACCAAAGTTGTAACGAAAGAATAGCCCCAATGAAGATGGTCGTAGTAACTCTTACACTTGGCCTTGGATCCAGCGGCGCGACAGGGAGATTGAAGTAGTACAGCACAACATGCAGCGGGCTGAATAGACAGAATAGCTCCAAGCAGAGCGGATTTGGATCCCAGATGGCGATCTCCCAGACATCGCGCTCAGCATCTGGATGTGCCCTCGACGCTGCAGAATTGTTCATGACATTCTTGATGAAGCTCAACGGAGATGCCCCAGCAGGCGATGAATCAACGCGCACCCGCTTTGCACTCGGTGTCTGGGGGGCGACCTCAACGCTCTGCTCAAAGAGGCGGTAGTACCTCCTCTTCCCCCACACCAGCCACGCATTTCCTAGACTCGCACCACCAAGTATTAACACCAGTAGATTCATCATCCATTTTATCCATCCCGGGCCCGACACCTCAGTGAAGACACCATCGCTGTCATTGTAGCTCGTCGATGCGCCGCTGTTTGCTTGGGCGATAATAAAGAGCAGGTTTGTGCTGAACCCAATGTAGAGTCCGTAAGATGAGGCAAACTCGTCCCAGTCAGAGCTGTTGAGCTCCTCGGAGATCCAGATCAGCCAGTCCGAAGGGTCTATGTAGGCTTTTATGCGTTCAGAGAGCGGTGCGCGGCGGACGAGGCGGGGCATTGTTGTGGTATCGAACTATCTTTGACAGGTACGATTACGGGTGGTGATGTGGTATGTGGAGGTGGCGCTGGCGCTGGCGCTGGCGCTGGAGAAACTTTAAAAGAGAGTGGGCTGTAAAAGAGCAGCGAGCATCACGACATGGTTGCGTGGATGTCTGAAGAGAAGAGAGAGGTGCTGTAAAACGAAGTTGTAGCCCTGGAGGTGAGGCGGACAAACAGTTCGCCTAACGCGGACTAGTTTTGCCCGCCATGACGACGGAGCTCCAACGCCAGTTCCCCAAGCTTGCACCTCACGACAGCTGCCCCATACACAATCACCATGGCAGCATCGGCGGCGCAGTACAAGGACAGGCAGTTCCTGGCTGTCATTGGGGACGAGGTGCGCTTTGATCAATAACCCCACCAATATGGCGGGCAATGCTAACGAGCTGCAGGACACAGTAACGGGCATGCTACTCGCTGGCGTCGGAGTATGTTTCGCTGCGATTCAATTATGGGTTCCTGCATGAGGCTAACAGTCGCTATAGCATGTCACCCAACCGCCAGACAGCCAAAAGAACTTCCTCGTCGTGGATGCGAAAACCGAGAACTCCGCCATCGAAGCCGCATTCGATCGATTCACGACCGAGCGCAAGGATATCGCTATCCTTCTTATCAACCAGCACATCGCCGAGAGGATACGACATCGCGTCGAGTCATATACTGCCGCCTTTCCATCGCTGCTCGAGATACCGTCGAAAGATCATCCATACGACCCGGAGAAGGATAGCGTGCTGAAGAGGGTGAGGAGATTATTTGGGGAGTAGACATGTACAGAAGCTGCAGAAGCTGTCTTTGCAGTGCTATGCAAACTAGCCGAAAGGGTGGCAGCAGTCGAAGGGGTATAGGTGCCAAAATCGATTTACAAAGACATGATATCCAATTCAAGCAATACAAATTAGTAGATGTCCAATGTGCCACAAAGTATGCATAGTTATCATATCTACATTATACCATCAATTCAGGCATACGTCTACGAGCCCCCAATGCAAAACACCAAAGGGGAAGCTCGCAAATGGTATCGCGCTTCACGAACATAAGTACCACCTTCTGCCGCCAAATATACAGATCCTTAATCAAAGCTCGTTCCGCTGCCGCTGCCGCAACCGCTCTTGCACCATATCTGCCAAAGGTCCCGACATTTGGAACCTCGGCTTGCCAATCTTGATGTTACTGCCACTCTTGCTACTATCCTCCCCAGCACCAGATCTATGTCATAACATCAGGCACCGCCTCGCAAGCAATTCGAGAAGGAGAGGAAGAGGCGAGCGTCGTAGTAAACGGAAGCATTTACCGGTGGAACGCAATCTTAGCGGTAAGGCAGGTAATCTTGTCGCCCTCTTCGGTGTACACGTCTGCGAGAACGGTGTACGTGCCCTATCGAACAGTCAGCACTCTCTTCGGTTACATCGTGAACCCCGTGTACATACCGGAGGAATCTCCCGTGGCAGATCAACGTCCTTAGTCAAAGTCATCTCGCCCTTGTCAAGTGGGCACTCAAGATCCGCCTTGCCAATCGTTTCGCAGCCGTCCGCCTCCTGGTTGATGAGCGTGATGAGGCCGTATTTGACCTGGAGGTGCATCTTGAAACCCTCGCCAACTTCCTCTTTGAAGTCGCCCGTTGCCTTGATAGTGAGCTTCTCGCCCCTGCAGTCGATGTCAGTATCATCCCTCAGCATATGTTTGTCGAAGAATAGAGAGGGCCTGGTTCCAGGTCGAAGGAAGAGCGGTGTCTAGACGGGACAAACATACGGTTTGGGTGGGTTCGGGTTCAAATCGACCTTCTCGATCTTCAGAATATCATCTGCTGGGTCGCCACAGAAGTACAGCGGGTTATCGCCGGGCACCTTATACTCCTCCTTGACAGTGATCTGGTCGCCCATCCATGACGGCTTCGCAGAGACGGAGAGGGCGCTGAGCGCGGCGAGGAAGAGTGTTGTAAACTGCATTGCAGACCAACGTTGATTTCGGCGAGAGGAGCTTGAGGGTGTAATCGGGTGTGGAGAGAAGCTATGGTGTCGAGTGGGGAGCTTGCCGCAGAGAGGGCGATAGTGGTTCCAGATCAAGGATGAGGCTGGGGCTGGGGCGAAGGCGGTCGGCTAGCGGCAAGCGAAACGTCATCGCTGATCGGGTCACCTGGACCAGTTGACACCGCCTATTCATTTGATATTCATCTACATTTTCTTCGCTATTATGATGTTTTGTACTCTATAAATTTCTATGGACTAATTGTTTTGTATGGTGCAGCAGCGTTGTGGTCAAAGTTTGCTATTGCGAGTTCTTCTTTCCTCCACCGTACGTATTGTGTCTTGCAGTGACCCATAACAACTTAACCTCACACATCCAAGTCCTCCAATAAACTCACATTACCCTCGTGTCCACTATTTCCCTACGTAACCAAAATTATATCGTGTACTAGAAATATTTGAAGCAATCGACTATTTTCGACGCCACCATGCATATCTGCAGCATCCCACCAATGCCTGACCACACGACAACCGTCCCGCCTCAGCTCTCACACGACCTCAAGTTCTTAGGCGACACTCTTGATCCACTAACATGGATCCTCTTTCGATAACGGCGGCATGCATGGCACTGACAGCCACGATAACGAAGACATCGATTTCTGTCACGAACTTCGTGCGCTCAGTGAGAGCCGCACGCAGCGATCTGGATGCCATATCACGGGAGCTAGCCTCGCTCAAGACATTACTCGAACTTATCGCTGAAGATGCTGAAGATATCAATACATTTCCGGAAACGCTTCGCAAGCATATTGCTGGTATTCTAGCCAACTGCGAGCTTGTGCTTATCGAGGTACAGCGCCTCGTGGAGAAATACGCTGAGCCAGGAGTCATCAAAGGCTCCAAATGGGCGCTGGCAGGTAGTGAGGATGTTGCGAAGTTACGTATGAGCCTTGAAGCGCACAAGTCAGCGCTGGAAATCGCGCTCGAAATGGTCACTTTGTGAGCCTTGGTATATAGCCTACTCTAAGGGACGTTGGCTAACGCACGATAGGTTCATGACCAGAGAAATCAAAACTAATACTAGCAACTTGCGTCATGATACAGCAGCCATAAAGCAGGATACTACAAACATCCTCCAGGAAATTGCACGACTGAGGGCGCAACTACCTGATGATCTTGCTACGCTTCGCCCAAGTACTCAGGGACCAGATTCAATGCTCATTCACTATCTCGATGACTTGACTTCGTATGCCGAGACGGTATGCTGGAGTGGAGAAGACAGTGACACGGATACTGAAGGTGCTGATGATTCTAATACACATCATAGTCTTCGTAACAAACAGAAACTCTCACACAAAAGAACACCCTCCCCTACCGATACAGAGACCGTGACTATGGGCGCTCGCAATCCTCTTCAGGGACTCCAAGCGCCGTCGCATGTGGCGCAAAACACTCACTTACCTATTCATACGGTGCGCACGGCTTCTCCTCGACTTGGTGCAGATGAGACTATTCATGCGGAAGATCAAGAGTCCAAAGTGATCCTTAAACCGCATCATGTGCGGGAAGAAAGACCAAAGGTACTCCAGCAGTCTACATCGTGGGTTCCAGGACACGTGACAAGTAGATCAGACGACTTCTCGGCCTCGAACATTAGCGGAGCGAAGCTAGATGGCGTAAGCAAAGGTGAGAGAGCATCATTAATGTTAGCGAAGGAGTTGGCAGCACAAGAGCAAGAACAAGCTAAGATGCGAGCACGGCGTGCGCGTCAAGCTACAGAGAGGCAGCAAAGAGTTGTATCGCATGCCTCGCCTCCCCGCAATACACTTATATCTTCGCAAGGAACTTGGACTTTAGGCAAGACATCTGCGCTAGAATCGCAAGGTAAACTAAAGTTTGCCACCAACGAAATGACTCGTGAGATAGTATGTATATTTGGGTCAGCTGATTGGATCTATAATAACGAAATCTCAGGTTGCAGTCAAGATGTATGCTCGAGATGAGCACCAGGAGGTTTCAATAGCACGCGAAGCTGCCCTACTAAGCCTTGTAACTCATCCGAACATTACTTTACTTCGCGATGTTGTACGCACACAGTATTATTGTTATCTCCTAGTCCAGTTGGGAGGTCACAAAACTCTTTTCGAATACATTAAGGCGCACGTCCGCGTGGAGGAGGAGCAAGCCCGCAAGTTTGCTCGACAGATCGGCAGCGCGTTAGCCTACTGCCATGCACATCTGATCCTACACCAATCTCTCAGGGTACATAAAATTATCATATCGAAATCCGGTGACATCAAGATTACGGGACTTCGTTTAAGTAAGCTGGACTATGGCTTCAGTGATGGTTTTAGCTACAAAGCCGTAGGTTCATCTATGTCAAACGAGCGGGAGCCAAATGTTTACCTACGCCCACTCATGATGTCTGAGTCTACGCCGACCTTATGGGATACTGGCGTTAGAAAGGATGTAAGGTCTTTCGGCATTGTCCTTTGGACAATGCTCTGCGGGTCTTCGCCGGTTGAAACCAATGGCACAGAGATCTCAGACACGAAAATGAGAGGATTAATGTATTTCTCGGCTGGTAAGTCAGACAAGATCTTGAAATCGTTGTATCAGACAGAATCAGCTAGCTGAGCACTTCATAGATGCCCATAGCTTGCTCCACGGACTACTTAGCAAAGGCTACTCCGCAACCATGTCCCTTGACCAGGCCCTTTCAAGTCGATGGATGACCTATGGTTATGGGTGTGTACCTGACAACCATACACCAGCGCGTGAACCTTTGACGCTCCCGCTTGACCGCAAAGTCGTCGATCGCATGACGGGGTTCGATTTCGATTTCGGCTCCTCCGAGAACATAAAACACATGCTGACAACGATTATCAACTCTGGAGAGTACCAGAACGCGAGTGCTACGTGGCACAGCCTACAAGAGCTGCACGCCCCGAAAGAACAGAACAGAACTACAAGACGAAGCTTATTCAGTATTTTTGTTCAAAAGTTGAAATCACCCAAACAGGATGCCAAACCAAAAGAAGGCGTCAAAGTTCCTTCAGACTTTTCTACACATCTCCAGAAGTTCACTATTGCGCCGGCCGTTCCTATCTACTATCTTACCCGCGAGAAGCTTGAGCGTGAGCGAAAGCGAGAGCAGCTGCAAGGGAAAAAACCCAAGACATGAATACCAACCTGGTTGCTACTTCATCTCTTATGCCTTTCACAGGATCTCTATTTTGAACGGAGTGGATTAAAGGGCATGGAAGAATGAAACATAAATCCAGAAGCCAGAGGCTAGAACTGACCCAGACGCAAATTACTGCTTTTTAGTGTTCTTTGACTAGTTATATCCAGGAGCCTTTGGACTTTCCTTTAGCTGGCGGAAGTCTTATATGTATACTATAAACATCCTTAACAAGAAGTACTAAAGTTCTACCACCCTTTGGCGACATTGTAACCGAAAGTTCAACCTCCAAATCCTTTTCCGGATGCAGCAGCTCAAATTTGAAACGCCCGACGAATGCTGCAGCCATTACTAATAACTCGGACTTGGAGAATTGATTCCCAATACACGTTCTCGGCCCCTGGATGAAAGTCATAAAGGCATACGGACTCTTTGCGCCGCCATTTGCCGATTTGTTAGGACCCACCCATCGTTCCGGATTGAAAAGGTGCACATCTGGACCCCACAGCTCCGGATTGGTGTTCATGAGTGGAGCTGCGACGGTTATATCCGTGCCCTTCGGTACTAGGGTTCCCATAATGACGACATCTTCCAACGCTTTCCTCCCAACAGTAGGCGCGGGCGGATACATCCTCAGGACCTCCATGACCACAGCGTTCAAGTACGGCAGTGAGTCCACCAACTCCGTATCCCATGGCTTTGGGTCTTTACATTCATTGAAAGATCGTCCATCGTAATTGCTGGCAACTTAACCCTCACCTCTTCTCGTAACCTCGCCTGAATTGCTGGATGCTTACCCAATATTCACACTAAAAACAACATTGCGAAGGCGGGCCCGCCGCCAACATGTTCATCATTGAATTCACCAAGTCCTTCTCCTTAAAAAATCCGGACATGTCGTTTATCGCAAGACTAATGATGTTCACACACCCCTCCTCTCCATTCTCTTTTTTGTTATTGATTACCTCCTTTATCTTGTTTCTAATGTAGGTTGTAGGTTGTATATTCTCCACTCTTGCGATTTACCTTGATGGTAGTCTTAGAAGCCACTCTGGATCCAAGAAGAAGAACCCCATCTGCACGAAAAGTAGCATGTTCTGCGTGGGGGGGACTTCAAAGCTTCCTATAAGTTTTGAGAAGCTTGTCATCCTTTGGATTCTTTAGAGCGCCAAAATGGTATCCCATTCCTGCTTCGCCGACGATGTCCAGAGCACACCGGGATGCCCGGTCGCGGGTTACGATGGTAAGTGAAGTCTTCATTTCTTTTTCGATAGCCCTTACCATCTCCGTGGCTCTCCTCCAGAGAATTGGGTAGAGGTTTTTGATATGCTTGTAGGAAAATGCGGGTATGATGGCCTTTCGTTGCGCCTAAATATACATGCTAGTCTACGCTACCAGACGGGGTAGATATATGCAAACCTTGTGGACATTGCCTTCGGCAAGACCTAGTCCTTCGCAAGCAACAGCAACAATTGCGGCCCTCACAAATGCGGGCTTTCCAAACTTGTAACTTTGTTGTATAAATATTTCTCTGATAGCCTTTGGGGGGAAGTGACGAGCAACTTCTCTTGTGTGAAAGGTGAGTAGAAGCGGATAAACCTGGAGTTTGGAACTTCTTTTGCCAGTCGTTTAGCAGTGGGCAAGGTGGGCTCGGGGCCCCAGGGCAGAAAGTTGCCCCATATATTGGTGCGGGTCCTGCGATAGGGTATCAATTTTTGCCAGCAATATTAGACTGAATGCACCAGGAAACTGACCTTTGGCGTAGGTATATTGTAGAGCGGTGTCAAAAATGCAGGGTACAGCACAAGATTATAGAGAGCCCTCAGAGCAACCACTGCGTAAAACCAAAACAACCAAGCCAACACCCTACCCCAACCCATAGCAGGCTTGAAGACAAGCCCACTCAGGACGGTTGGAAGTATCAGTATTTGGCTCCAGAACTATATTCGCCCGTTGATTAGTCGGTTAACGCCCATGCGCCACATTTTGTCCCTCATCGCCGGGGAATTAGTGTGGGAAGGCGGCCATCATTTGCGGGGAAACTTTGTTATGCATCTTTGTGGCGGACGTATTGGTGTGGGCTCATGAACGGGGCCATAACGATTACTTCTAGTTGCGTACCGCTCTCGAAAGGGGCCGTGCTGACCGGAATATTGATAGGAATCCCACAGTTGGGCGTTGTCTTCGGTCCGCTTCTTGGGGATGCGTTAACTGAGTATTCCACATGACGCTGGGTTTTCTTGATCAATCTCCCAATCGGCGCTGTCGTTCGCGATGATCCTTTGCTTCATCCGTATTCCTGATCAAATCAAGAAGGGACGCACGAAGTCCGTCTTGCCAAACTTGCATCGCCACCTCAACCGCGTTGGCTTTATCTCATTGCTCCCGCAACAGTTCAACTACTTCTCGCAGTTCAATACGGCGGCAACGAATGCCCCTGGAGCTTGTTGACAGTCATTGGGCTCTTTTGTGGGTCAGGCGCCACCTTTGCAGTCTGATACAGACCTTCAGATCGTCCTTCGACTGGCGGAAGCAGAGATACGATCTATAGGCTTTGGGTCGAAGTTGCCACGTAATGTGAGGTTTCATCTCGGAGATTTCGAAATAGGCACAGGCGGAGGGAAGGATACGAAGTAGAACCGAAGTCTTGACGTTGAGATGTTCAGAGTAACGCGCATTGTAGCGCGCAGAAGCTCCACCACCAAGAAGATGAAGACTATCTTTTGCAGTCAAAAAAACAACGCCATGCAATGCTACCAATTCAACCCCAAAACGCCGCGCTATTGCCCTTTTCACAGCTCCACAACCTCTCTTTCCATACTACTACTCCTTCCCTTTCCTTTGCCTTTGCCTATTCTGAACCCTACCTCTGTCCGCGCATCGTCCGTCAACCGACCCCACTCAAGTAAGAGCCTAAACATGTAAACCTCCATATCTTCTTTTCTGAGTACCTTCTCCGTCCACACCTTGCTCTGTCTCGCAATGGCCTCGGCTTCTTTTGACTTGCCTTCCATCATCCTCTTGTTTCGCGCCTCAACACCATAGCCCCCAAAGTACGCTAGGGAGCTGAACAAGTCGTGCAGTCGAAGGTCAACTGGGACAAAGTGTTTCCACGCGATGAGACGACCCTCGTACCACTCATGGAAAAGGCGGGACTTGAAAACGACCGAGTTGGATTTCAGGAAGGGGATGAAGCGGCCTGAGAAACCGGCGCCGTCTGTGTCGAAGAGGTAGCGGTAGCGCCAGTGCTGTTTAAAGTCAATGGGCTCCCCGAAGCCAAACTCGCGGGTTTGGTCGATGCAATCTTGCCCGGCGCAGCGTAAGATTTCGTCGACGAAGCGGACGTCGGTTTTGGTTTCGAGGTAGTTATTTATGTCGATGGTTCGTTTGAGCATGTACTCAAGCTGCCCGCTGTGATCAGCCTTTGGTAAAAGGATGGGTTGACGGGCGGTTTCGTTGTTGAGAAGGTGAACAAGGCGTTGGCGGAGCATGCCTTTCCAGGTTCCAGCCGTAGTCACGCCTTCTGTAGTCGTGCCGCGCCAGAACAAAACATTCTCTTTATCATGAAAGCGAGGATCCGGAAACTTTTCGTCGAATTCGTACTTGGTCTTGTCCATATAATTCCAAGGCGAAGGGTATCGGATATCGGCGTAGCCAGGCGCGCGACTTTGGCTAAAGATGGGCACGATGTCGTGCGTACCCATCAAGTTCGAGGGGCTCAGATGCATGCCATGGAGGTTTGCTATATCTGGCTGGTGGCAAGGGTCGGCTGAGATAGTCCAGTTGGATACGAAGGCGCCCATGGCGTGGGGCTGCGTGCAGGTATGGCAAAACGTCTTCGCGTTCCAGTGACGTTCCTTTCGAGCGCGAGATTGTGCCGAGCAAGCAATGGATCCATACGTCTGGAATGAAGACTTGAGACGAGCATTTTCGAAGAATTGTGGATCTACACGAATTTGTTCGAGATCTGGCCACTTCTTGGCGCGATCGACACTGAACTCTTTCCCTGGTCGAGACGGCTCCGGTGTGGGGTATGGCTGAGGGTTGTCCAGGGCATCCTGTAGGCGCTCATATGGGACAGCAACGCGAGGTTCATCGTGTAGGTTCAGAGCCAAGTCCATGTCGGGGAGAAACTCGGAAAACTGCCTAATCATAGCAGCCGCACCATCCATCATCCATTGATGCGTCTCGGGCACATTAGCAAAGACCTCGGCTTTTCCATCTCTTATCCGAATGCCACCCACTGCCTCGTTTGTGGCCAGTACAGTTGCTGTGCGTAACCGTAGGTCATCGGGATTGAACGATGAGAAGGGTGCAAGGTCCTGCTCGATATTATCGTAATCATCTATTACGATCGAGTTCCGGGCAACCGCGAAGTGGTACCACTTATCGAAGTTTGGCGGAGGATCTCGCTTATAGCGCTGCCGATAGTGCACAACAGCTTCCGCTAGTGATTTACTTCGGTGCGCTTGCGAAGCCCAGTGCTCGTGTTGTACGGTCGCGCGGTCGATCAGAGAAGCGATGGGGTGTTCTAGCACTGGGCCTTGACGACGGTACACGACTACACCAATAGAGAAGGCGATGAGTAAGACGATGAAAGCCGCCGACTGGTTCCTGCCCAGACGGACGGGCACGGTAGATCGAATGCGAGTTTCGATGTTGGTATCTGTGACCAAGTGGATGATAAGGGCAATAGTGAGCAAAGTTAGACACAAAACAAGTCCAACGGTTGACTTTGGTGGGAATGAAAAGGACACGCCGGTCCCGAGGGCGCGAAGCACGCCAATGTATGCCGAAGAAAATGCAACAATGAGCACCGCGCTCATAACGCCGTATGACCGTGCCTGGATCGTCAGTATCGTGACTTGATAGATGTGGATAGGTTCAGACGTACCGACTTAAGGAAACATAACGTCATAAAGGGTATCATCAACGATAAACGCAAAAGACCTAAAAGATATTCAGAAGGAAACGAGAGCATCCACTCGCGATGCTCGGGCATTGCAGGGTATACAACGATGCCAGCGACAAGAAGAACTAATGATGATGCCTGGGGAGGTTAGCACATCGACGTTGAAGGTGGAATGGTAGTTGAAGCGTACAATAAGTGTGAGGCCAACAAGCAGGTGATTCGTTGTGCCATCTTGAAGGTGAATAGTCCAGTCGTCCGCCGCAGAAATGCCATCGTCGATCAGACGATACGCCAGCTGCACAATGATGCCATCTAACACGAAGCCGAGGAACTGGAGCGAGGGAATAGTGGTTGCGGTTGAGTTTGCGAGCGGGCAGATGTACGTCGACGGTAGCGAGCTGGACTTGACAAGGACGAGGAAGCTGCTGATGGAGACGAGGACAGAGGGAACAATATAACGTGTGGAACCGTCAAAGATGAAGTTGTAGGTGCGATCGAGGTGCGTCCGGGGGCGTGAGTCAGCACTCCAGGCGGGGTACTGTCGCTGGCTTGGGTGGCGGATGCTATGGTAGAGAGCGAGCACGAGAGGGAGGAACGCCTGTACGCGTCAGTCATGTTTGGATGTTTGAACCTGGGGCGGCTTGTGCGCACCATTGCTGACGGCCCACTGCACTCGACGTCCTTCATGACGCGGTAGAAGACGCCAATGCGACCGCAGATGGCAAACAGCAGCACTGCCAACAGCGCCCCGACCGCCTTGACGCTCCATGCTCTTCTCCGTCCTGGCTGCCCGGCTTCTGTCCATATCTCCTCGCGCGGCGGCCTAGTCTGGCCTTGGCTGAGTGGGATGGCAATATATCTTGTCGGCGGCTGCGGCTGGGGGGTTCGCGAGGGCCAGGCTTCAATGGCGACGATGGCGAGGCCAGTGAGGAGCAGCACGAAGCCAACCGTGTGCAGCGGCTTGTCAAAGGCAAACGAGTAGTCGACGGGGGGCGCGGTGCTCAAATAACCAGATGCTAGGACGAGGCCGCTATTCATGTCAGCCCTGGCTCTGGGTTCTCTCTCAAGGCCTCGAGGTGTGCTTACCACGGGAAGATGAAGGCCCTCTTGGACATGACCGCCGCATTCTTCGAGGCTGCGATCTAGGGCTGCGATACGGCGCAGCAATGGCGGCGAGAGACGCTTGACATGGCCTGGGGGGGAAAGGCGTGAATGACGAACAGGAAGAGGGTAAGGTGTAGGTCCCCGTTCCGAGTGAGCTGGGCACGGCTGCCGGCAGCCCTGCGTCTCCATGTGAATCTTGTCAGGCACTGCGACTGCGCCTCAGCCAACGCGCACTAGCCGGAGGGCGGGGAACAGGGAGCGCCGCACAACGGTACGTGCGACGGTACCAGAGGCCCGTTGCGGACCAAATATTGCGCTTGCTACGCGTTACGACGATACGAAATACATTCAATGGGAGGGGGCATGGCGAGACGCGACTGGCCTGGTGTGATATCTCGAGTCGCCGTGTGCATACGCAAGCTGACGTTGCTCCCGCGCCAAAACACCATCTCCATCTCCATCTCCACCTTCACCTCCATCTCCAGGAACGTCACCATTTTCCTTTCATGACACACCAGCGACGGTTGTTTCGGCAAGTGGCTCAGCACCAGCGCTACGCGGTGAGACGTGCGCAACTCAAGATCGGCCCATCGCCTATCCTCAAATAGTCGGATCTTTATCTTTGCTTCATTTTATCTTGCAGGACCGGAGTTGTACTGTGGTCCCCATCTCTCAGTGATTCGTTGCCATCACACACTAGCGCTAGGGTTTCGCATCCAGTCCTGCTTGCGAAGCCATTTTTCGCCTTGCAAGTGGTAGTACTTGCGCTTAATGCTCCTTCATTCATGTTGTGCAAGCAATAAGCATTAGCTAGTGGAAAGAACGGAAAGGATGCATCGACGTTAGGGTATTGCCATTCAAACTCAATGCTTGCTCGTAAGCTATCGTGACTTCGTTCCTGGCATTAGCGCTAAACAACCCCCTGCCTACTGTACTCCTATGGTGGAAGTTAAGTAATGGGCTGTGCAATTGTTGGCATCCAGGGCGATTCATCACATCTTCTCCGCCGCCTGTACCGTCTCCTTGCGCGCTGGGGCCTCGTCCTTGGCCAACACACCACCCGAACCTTCACTGCTGCCAATCTGATTCTCCGCGTCATTCGCATGTGCGTTGACGATACCGAGTTCAGTTGTCGAGAACTTGTCTGCCACATCCCGGTATGCTGGCACGAAATTGACACAGTACGTGTACGTCCATGCCGCGATGAAGAAGGCCAATGGAACCGTCATTGCGATGGCTGTAGGCGCATGGCCAGTCTCGTGGTTTACTGCGCCCTGAGAGTCCGACGCAGCAAAGAGGAGCGGAGGAACGATGGCGCCCCCAGAGACACCGGCCACTATTAAGCCAGAACCACGCTTAGAGTACTTGCCCAGTCCGCGCATGCCGAGAGCGACAATCGTCGGGAAGATGATGGATTCGAAGAAGAGCACAATGTACAGCATGCTCATGCCTGTGTTTCCTCGCTCCGTTATGGACGGAATGATGAAGATGATGCACAGCGTCATGAAGACAAAAAACACCCAGCGCGGTCTGACGAACTTCATGATGGCGCTACCCGCGAAGCGACCCAGGGTGAACGCGCCCTGTGCACCCGCAAGGAATCGAGCCGCGGTGGAAGAGCTCGTAGGACCGCTAGCTGTGACGCGAGTCTCCGTCACATAGTTGATAAAAGCTCCTGCAATGGCCACCTGCGCTCCAGTGTAGCAGAACTGCGCAAAGGTGGCGTGGAACAGCCGGTATTGCTTGCGGAAGGGCTGCACATCGGTGCCGGCATGCGTACTCTCAGCCTGGAATGCCATGTCGGCGTCTGTTTGGGAGTCAGCATATGTACTGACTTTGTCTAGCCAGATTCTTACCTGTGATCTCAGGAATCGGCGAAAAATAGAACACGACCGCGAGAGCAAACACAAAGCATGCGATGGCGAGATAAGTCCATTGGACGTTCTTCAACGCGTTCACATCGGTTCCCGTGTTCTTGAAGAAGACGTACGAACCCAGCACCGGCGCGACTACCGTGCCGATACCATTGAAAGCCTGCGCGATGTTGATCCGGATCTCAGAGTACTTTGGCGGCCCGCACACGGCTAGGTACGGATTTGCCGCAGTCTCGAGCGATCCAAGACCATTGCCAATGATGAAGATGGCTACGCAGAAGCCTCCAAAGGAGCGATACACGAGACACGGCCACGCGATCAAGGAGCCGAGCCCGTAGAGGAAGAGACCCCAGATAAAAACGGCTTTATAACCCCAGTGCCGAAGCAGCCAGTTGGCGTGTCCCAGAGAAGCAAGTGGATAGGCGCCAAAGTAGGCTGCTTGTAGGCCGGAGGAGCGGGAGCGTGTGATCCCGAGGACTTCTTGAAAGTGCTTGTTCAGCGTGTCGATGAGACCATACGAAAACCCCTGTGAATTGATTAGTGCGGGTTTATCAGTCATGTAGCGACCGTCTCTTACCCAAAGGAAGAATAGTATGGTAACGAGACAGAGTGGGTAGATGGACTCGCGTAGAGTAAGCTCAGCAGCACGCGTGCGCTTGTCGTCGCGATTGCGCAGCGTGGGCTTCTTGAAGAATCCCATGTTGTACTTGGAATTAGATAGAACTGCTGGCTAGCAATATACCGGTTGATAATAATGATCTCGTCGTTTACCAAACGCAATAACCATGAGACTCGGTCACAGTAACAGCTCCTCTTACTTGGACAGTCGTGTAAGCTTAACAAAAAGGTGCCAGTTCCCCGCTGAAGTACCGACCGAGCCATGTGCGCCGCAACTAGGTTTCAACCCTTCCAAGCCTTCCAGGACCGATTCCACAAGCCGATTGCCACACCCGCCGTTGCAACCAACAAGCATATCTTAACCGCGTCAGGAAGGTTGGGGAAGGGGAAGCTGGGGTAAAGTCTGGGGACGAGCAGGTTTCGGTATGGCGCGAGTGATCCTCGGCAGAGTGGAGACCGATGTACATTGGCGGCTGCTTTTAAAGGGAAGCGATCAACGCTTACGTCGTCCCCATGGTGCGGAGAAGGTGCCCGTAATGCGGTCGAGAAGAGACGCCGAGGCAGTCGACTTGTCGAGAAGGATGAGATGCGAAGGCGATTGATGTGGGTTCTTCTTCCTCGCGCAACTCTTGAGCAGCTGTCTACGGACTACAAAACTTCCGTCAAAGCAACAATAACTCTCGATGGCATTCGCCAAAAGAATCTGGACCAAGAGAGGACACTTCGACAGGAGAAGAACCGGAAAATGCCCAGATTCAAACATTCGCACCTGAGCTCCTGCTCTTTTTTTGTCGGCGATGATCAATACTTGCCACAGCACGTTCAAAGTTGTTCGGATCGCACAAACAGCCGAGTGGTACCGAGGCTGATCAGCCGATGAACCATTTCAGCCGATGAACCACTTTTTACTAGTAAAAAAGCAAAAAATTAAATTTTTCTTTATTTAATAACTTAATAAATAATATATATATAAAAAAAATTTATATATAAAAAATATAAAAAAAAATATTCTTTATAATTCTATAATTTTAGTTTAGTTTAATACTTTATATTAATAAAGTTATATTAAAAGTAAAAATAGAAAAAAGCTACTTTTAATACTTAATAA